>NC_139027.1:36462173-36815459 GCF_964662115.1 Mustela nivalis | reverse complement strand
TAGAAAATGTCAACTACAGTGACAGAAAATAGGTCAGTGTTTGCTTGGGAATGAAGAAGAGGAGAAGAAGGAATTGCAAAGAGGCCTGATGA
Organism: Mustela nivalis; assembly: GCF_964662115.1. Lineage (NCBI taxonomy): Eukaryota > Metazoa > Chordata > Mammalia > Carnivora > Mustelidae > Mustela > Mustela nivalis. The sequence continues at coordinate 36,815,367 of NC_139027.1, read as the reverse complement.
AACAGGTAATGAATATGTTCCCTATCTTGACAGCAGTGATGGTTTCAAAGGGGATGTGTCAAAACAGAAGCTGTGCCATTTAAATATATGCAGCTTATTATATGTCAGTTTTACATCAATAACACTGTCTTTTAAAAGTGCTGGCAGAGTTGTGAGGAAACTCATTTGTTGCTGACTGGTTCAGTCTTTTAAAGAACAGCATGATAATTATTTTACTAATAGTTATATCCACAGATTACCTTTCCCATATTAGTAGAAGACAACAAGTTTATTCTGTAGAAAATGTAAGATAAAGGGGTGTGGGGACACCAGGCACATTTGAAGGTGGGAGAAAAATATTGAAAACAACATGATTAATGAAAGCATGCAGCATGATCTTGAGAATCCCAGGCCTTATTCCCACAAGGATGGTTGCCAGGCTTTTACCCTCTAGGCAGGAAACTAAAAGAAAATTCCCTGGGGAAGAAAGTCAATACTAATATTAAGGTTTCTCCAAAGCAATGGCCCTGCCAGGTTATCAAATAACAGCACTTAACAGCCAACAGACCTCACAGATACTCAGTGCTTCCAGTCTGCTTTCAAATTATGTACTCTTGGGGCACCTGGCTCACTGGGTTAAAGCCTCTTCCTTCGGCTCAGGTCATGATCCCAGGGTCCTGGGATCGAGCCCCGAATCGGGCTCTCTGCTCAGCAGGGAGCCTGCTTCCCTTCCTCTTTCTCTGCCTGCCTCTCTGCCTACTTGTGATCACTGTCAAATAAATAAATAAAATCTTTTTTTAAAAAATTACATACTCTTGAATATAAGCAGTAAAGCTATTAAACTTCTGCAGAAAGCTTTTGTAAGATGGCTATCAAAACAAACCAATCAAACTCTGAAAACTATAAAACACTGCTAAAAGAAATTGAAGATGACACAAATGGAAAGATAATCCATGCTTATGGGCTGGGAGAACAAATATTGTTAAATTATCAATTACCACCTGAAACAATCTACAAATTTAATGAAATCCCTATCAAAATACCAACAGCATATTTCACAGAACTAGGACAAACAATCCTAAAATTTGTATGGAACCACAAAAGACCCTAAATAGCCAAAGAAATCTTGAAAAAGAAAAAAACTGGAGGTATCACAATCCCAGACTTCAAGATATACTACAAAGTTATAGTAATCAAAACAGTATGGCCCTGGCACAAAAAATAGACACATAGATCAATAGAACAGAATGAGTAACTCAGAAATAAACCCAGATTATATGGTCAATTAATCTTTAAAAAAAGAGGCAAGACTATACAATGGAAGGAAGACAGTCCCTTCAACAAATGGTATTGGGAACACTGGACAGCTACACACAAAAGAAAGAAACTAGATCACTTCCTTAAACCATACATAAAAATAAGCTCAAAATGGGTTAAAGACACAAATGTAAGACATGAAACCATAAAAATCATAGAAAAGAACACAGGCAGTAATTTCTGACATTGTCCATAGCAACATTTCTCTAGACATGTCTCCTGAGGCAAGAAAAATAAAAGCAAATAAACTATTGGGATTATATTAAAATAAAAAACTTCTGCACAACAAAGGAAACAATCAACAAAACTAAATGACAACCTACCAAATGGGAGAAGATATTTGCAAATGACATATCTGATAAAGGATTAGTATCTAAAATATATAAATAACTTACACAACTCAACACCAAAAACCAAATAATCCAATTAAAAATTGGGCAAAAGACATGAACAGACACTTCTCCAAAGAAAACATACAGATGTTCAACAGACATCACTCATCATCAGGGAAATGCAAATCAAAACTACAAATCATATTTGTCAAAACAGCTAAAATCAAAAGCACAAAAAAGAACAAGTGTTGGCAAGGATAAAGAGAAAGAGTAATCCTCTCTTACTGATAGTGAGAAAACAAACTGGTGCAGCTGGTGTGGAAAACAGCATGGAGGTTCCTCAAAAATTAAAAATAGAATTACCATATGATCCAGTAATTCCACTATTGGGTATTTACTCAAAGAATATAAAAACACTAATTTGAAAAGATATATACACCCTATGTTTATTACAGCAATATTTACAATAACCCAATTATGGAAGCAACATAAATGTCTATCAATAAAGAGGATGTGAGATACACACACACAACATACACACACACACATACACACTAGAATATTATTCAGCCATTTAAAAAGATGAGATCTTGCCATTTGCAACAATATTGATGGATCTCAGCATTGATAATGCTAAGTGAAATATGCCAGAGAAAAACAAATACCTTATGATTTCACTCATATGAAGAATTTAAGAAACAAAACAACTGAATAAAGGGAAAAAAGAGAGAGATAAACCAAAAACCAGACTCTTCATTATAGAGAACAAAGAAGTGTTAACAGAAGGGAAGTTGGAGAAGGGACGGGTGAAATGGATGAAGGGGATTAAGAGTACACTTATTGTGATGAGCACTGAAAAATATATAGAATTGTTGAATCACAATATTGTACACCTGAAACTAATATAATATGGTATGTTAATTACACCAGAATTTTTTTTTAAAGCAGGGAAGAAACCTGAAATAACTATTATGAATATCCTCAAAGTAATAATAGAATGAAGAAACAAGAACAAAATACTACCAGGGAGAGGGGAGAGAAAAATATTCAAAGAACAAGAAAATATGAAAACTTAATTTTAAAAAATGGAGAAAATGTTAAGCAAATCTCGATGGAGAGGTAAGATGGCAGAAGAGTAGCAGACTGAGATGACATCAGATCGCAGTTCAGCTAGTTACCAAACCATTCCACCAAACACCTACAAACTCAATAGAAGACAGAAGAGAAGAGCAGCAATTCTAGGAACAGAAAATCGACCACTTTCTGAAAGGTAGGACACAGAGAGTGAATCCAAAGTGACAGGAAGATAGACTGTGGGGTGGAGCGGAGTTGGGGGGGTGGCTCCTGGAAAGCCACAGAGCAGTGAAGCACAAAATCAGAACATTCAGAAGTCTACTCCACCAAGGGACATCACTCCAGGGGCTAAGCAGGGGTAGAGCCCTTGCAGGGACAGTGTGGTCTCAGGTCCCATGGGGTCACAAAAAGATTGGGGGTATCTGAGTGTGGCAGAGCTCCCAGATATTGGAGTGGGGAAGCTGACTACAGAGACAGAGCCAAGGAGTGAGCTCTCCAATCGGGGTTACCTTAAACAATGATCCATGACACAGTTGGACCACTGCTCTTTGAGTAGGGACACCACAAGTGGCAGATCTGGGGAGACTCACCTTCCTCCTCCTCTGGAGCAGCATGGCAGGAATCTGCTGGGTTTGTAGACTACAAATGGGACCATGCACCAGAGAGAGAGAAACACTCAGTCACAGGCTGGGTGAGCTCAGAGCGTGGCCAGAGACCATGGAGATGGGAGTGATTAACCGCTTTTCTCTGTGGGTGCACTGAGGAGTGGGGCCCCAAGCTCTCGGCTCCTCCTGCCAGAGACTGGAGTCCGCCATTTTCATTCCCATCCTCCAGAGCTCTACAGGAAGCATTCAAGGAACAAAAGCTCCAAAGAGTGAAGCCAAGCAGATTACTTAGCCCTGCCCCTGGCAAGGGCACCACAATTCTGCCTTGGGCAAAGACACTTGAGAATCATTACAACAGGCCCCTCCCAGAGAAGATCAGCAAAAACATCCAGCCAAGACCAAGCTCACCAATCAAGGAAAACAGCAGAACTCTAGAGCTAGGGGAAAGCAATGCATGGAATTCATGGCTTTCTCCCCATGATTCTTCAGTCTTGCAAAGTTAAATTAAATTTTTTTAATTTTATTTTTTTCTTATTCTAATTTTTTAACTTTTCCTTTTTCCTCTTTTAACATTTTTTAGCTAGTTTATCTAAACAATATCTTTCTTTAAAAAATCTTTTTAAACCTTCATTATTATAGTCATATTTTATCCTTCATATTATTTAACATTATTTTTTGTATACATATAAGGTTTTTTTTTTTTTCTAAAAATTTTGGGATACAATTTCTTCTAATAGATCAAAATATACCCTAAATCTAGCACATGGCTTTGTTCTAGTCTCCAGCCTGAGCATAGTCTCTCCACTTTTTTTTTCTTTCTTTTCCCAAAAAACTTACCTTATCAATTCCTTTTTTAGAATTTTTTTAAAATTTTCATCTTTACAGTCATATTCCATCTCCCTGTCTTGTTTACCCTTATTTTTGAATACATATTTTTCTTTTTTTTTTTTATTTTGGGAGGTAGTTTCTTCTAAGAGACCAAAATATACCCAAAATCAAGTGGGTAGCTCTGTTTTATTCACCAGTCCAATATATATATATATATATATATATATATATATATATACATATATATTAAAATTTATTTATATATATGTTTATAAAAAAAAATTTTCCTTTCTTTTTACCCCCCTTCTTCTCCCCCTGATTTGGGATCTCTTCTGACTTGGTTAGTGTAAATTTTTCTGGGGTCTTTGCCACCCTTTTAGTATTTTATTCTCTCGTTCATATATTTTTATCTGGATAAAATGATAAGGCAGAAAAACTCACCACAAAAAAAAAAAAAAGAAAAGAAAAGAAAAAGAGGCAGTACCAAAGGCTAGGGACATAATCAATACAGACATTGGTAATATGTCAGATCTAGAGTTCAGAATGATGATTCTCAAGCTGCTAGCTGGGCTTGAAAAAGACATGGAAGATATTAGAGAAACCCTGCCTAGAGAAATAAAAGCCCTTTCTGGAGAAATAAAAAAACTAAAATCTAACCAAGCTGAAATCAAAAAAGCTATTAATGAGGTGCAATAAAAAATGGAGGCTCTTACTGCTAGGATTAATGAAGCAGAAGAGAGAATTAGTGACATAGAAGACCAAATGATGGAGTAAAAAGAAGCTGAGCAAAAGAGAGACAGCTACTGGACCACGAGGGGAGAATTCAAGAGATAAGCAATACCATAAGACAAAACAATATTAGAAAAATTGGGATCCCAAGAAGAAAGAGAGAGAAGGTAAAAGGTATACTGGAGCAAAATATAGTAGAGAATTCCCCTAATATGGCAATGAGAACAAGCATCAAACTCCAGGAGCCACAGAGAACTCCTCTCAAAATCAATAAAAATAGGTCCACACCCCATCATCTAATAGTAAAACTTACAAGTCTTATTGACAAAGAAAAAATCCTGAAAGCAGCTCGGGACAAGAAGTAACATACAATGGTAAAAATATTAGAATGGCAGCAGACTTATCCACAGAGACCTAGCAGGCCAGAAAAAACTGGCATGATATATTCAGAGCACTAAATGAGAAAAATATACAGCCAAGAATACTATATCCATCTAGGCTATCACTGAAAATAGAAGGAGAGATAAAAGGCTTCCAGGACAAACAAAAACTAAATAATTTGCAAACACCAAACCAGCCCTACAAGAAATATTGAAAGGGGTCCTCTAAGCAAAGAGAGAGCCTAAAAATAGTAGACCAGAAAGGAAGAGAGACAATATACAGTAACATTAACCTTATAAACAATACAATGGCACTAAATTCATATCTCTCAATAGTTACACTGAATTAAATGGGCTAAATGCCCCAATCAAAAGACACAGGGTATCAGAATGGATAAAAAAACAAAACCCATCAATATGCTGTCTACAAGAAACTCATTTTAGACCCAAAGACACCTCCAGATTTAAAGTGAGGGTGTGGAAACATGGTAAACAATTTACCATGCTAATGGACATCAAAAGAAAGCTGGGGTGGCAATCCTTACATCAGATAAATTAGATTTTAAGCCAAAGACTATATAATAAGAGATGAGGAAGGGTATTATATCATACTCAAAGGGTCTGTCCAACAAGAAGATCTAACAATTTTAAATATCTATGCCCCTAACATGGGAGCAGCCAATTACATAAACCAATTAATAACAAAATCAAAGAAACACATTGACAATAATACAATAATAATAGGAGACTTTTATACCTCCCTCACTGAAATGGACAGATCAACCAAGCAAAAGATCAACAAGGAAATAAAGGCCTTAAATGACACACTGGACCAGATGGACATCACAGATATCTTCAGAACATTCCATCTCAAAGCAACAGAATACACATTGTTCTCTAGCGCACATTGAACATTCTGCAGAATAGATCACATCCTGGGTCACAAAACAGCTCTACCAAAAGATTGGGATCATTCCCTGCATATTTTCAGACCAGAATGCTCTGAAGCTAGAACTCAATCACAAGAGGAAAGTCATAAAGAATTCAAATACATGGAGGCTAAAGAATACCCTACTAAAGAAGGAATATATCAACCAGGAAATTAAAGAAGAATTGAAAAAATTTATGAAAATAAATGATAATGAAAACACAACTGCTCAAAATATGTGGGACACAGCAAAGGTGGTCCTGAGAGGAAAGTATATAGCCATACAAGCCTTTCTTAAGAAACAAGAAAGCTATGCAACTTAACCCTACACCTAAAGGAGCTGGAGAAAGTACAGCAAAGAAAGCCTAAACCCAGAAGGAGAGGAGAAATAATCAATATCAGAGCAGAAATCAATGAAAGAAAAACCAAAAGAGAACAGTAGAACAAATCAATGAAACTAAAAGCTTGTTCTTTGAAAGAATTAATAAGATTGATAAACCCCTGGCCAGACTTAACAAAAAGAAAAGAGAAAGGACCCAAATAAATAAAATCATGAATGAAAGAGGAGAGATCACAACCAACACCAAACAAATACAAACAATTATAAGAACATATGAGCAACTATATGCCAGCAAATTTGACTATCTGGGAAAAAGGATGCATTCCTAGAGACATGTAAACTACCAAAACTGAACCAGGAAGAACTAGAAAACCTGAACAGACCCTAACCAGTAAGGAGATGGAAGCAGTCATCAAAAATCTCCCAACAAAAAAGAGCCCAGGGCCAGATGGCTTCCCAGGGGAATTCTACCAAACATTAAAGAAAAATTAATACCTATTCTCCTGAAACTGTTCCCAAAAAATAGAAATGAAAGAAAAACTTCCAAACTCATTTTATGAGGCCAGCATTACCTTGATCCCAAAACCATCAAAGACCCATCAAAAAAGAGAATTACAGACCAATATCCTTGATGAACATAGATGTGAAAATTCTCACCAAAATATTAGCCAATAGGACCCAACAGTACATTAAAAGGATTATTCACCACAATCAAGCGGGATTTATTCCTGGGCTGCAAGGTTGGTTCAACATCCACAAATCAATCAATGTGATACAATACATTAATAAAAGAAAGAACAAGAACCATTTTATACTCTCAATAGATGCCAAAAAAGCATTTGACAAAGTACAGCATCATTTCTTGATCAAAACTCTTCAAAGTGTAGGTGTACATACCTCAATCTCATCAAAGCCATCTATGAAAAACCACAGCAAATATCATTCTCAATGGGGAAAAACTGATAGCTTTTCCCCTAAGGTCAGGAACATGGCAGGGATGTCCATTATCACCACTGCTATTCAACATAGTACTAGAAGTCCTAGCCTCAGCAATCAGACAACATAAAGAAATTAAAGGGATCTGAATCAGCAAAGAAGTCAAACTATCACTCTTTGCAGATGATATGATACTTTATGTGGAAAACCCAAAAGACTCCACTCCAAAACTGCTAGAACTCGTACAGGAATTCAGTGAAGTGTCAGGATATAAAATCAATGCACAGAAATCAGTTGCATTTCTATACACCAACAAGAAGACAAAAGAAAGAGAAATTAAGGAGTTGATCCCATTTACAATTGCACTCAAAACCATACGATACCTGGGAATAAACCTAACTAAAGAGGCAAAGAATCTGTACTTAGAAAACTATAAAGTACTCATGTAAGAAATTGAGGAAGACACAAAGAAATGGAAAAACGTTCCATGCTCATGGATTGGAAGAACAAATATTGTGAAAATGTCTATGCTACCTAAAGCAAGCTGGTGCAACCACTCTGGAAAACAGCATAGAGGTTTCTCCAAAAGTTGAAAATAGAGCTACCCTATGACCCAGCAATCACACTACTGGGTATTTACTCTAAAGATACAAATGTAGTAATCCGAAGGGGCACGTGCACCCAAATGTTTATAGCAGCAATGTCCACAATAGCCAAACTACGGAAAGAGCCTAGATGTCCATCAACAGATGAATGGAAAAAGAAGATGAATGGAAGAAGATGTGAGATAGATAGATAGATCTATCTATCTATCTCACATCTTCTTTTTCCATATATATATATATATATATATACACACACACACACAATGGAATACTATGCAGCCATCAAAAGAAATGAAATCTTGCCATTTGCAATGATGTGGATAGAACTAGAGGGTATTATGCTGAGCAAAATAAGTCAATCAGAGAAAGGCAATTATCATATGATCCCCCTGATATGAGGAATTTGAGAGGCAGAATGGGGAGTTTTGGGGGTAGGTTTGGGGGGTAGGGAAGGAAAAAAATGAAACAAGATGGGATCAGGAGGGAGACAAACCATAAGAGACTCTTAATCTCACAAAACAAACTGAGGGTTGCTGGGGGAGTGGGGTATGGGGAGGGTGATTGGGTTATGGACATTGGGGAGGGTATGTGATATGGAGAGTGCTGTGAACTGTGTAAGTCTGACAATTCACAGACCTGCATCCCCTGGTGTATAATATATATATACATATATAATATATATATATATACATATATATACATTATATATTATATATATACATATGTATATATATAATACATATATATATATACATTATATATACATATATATACATTATATATGTATATATATATACATATATATACATTACATATATATACATTATATTTTATATATAATATATAATGTATAATATTTACATTATATATTAATAAAAATAATTTTTAAAAAACGTTAAGCAAATCTCTCAGAAAGTAATGCAAAAGGATAAAGACAGAATTGAATCAGTGAGAATATTAGAGGACAGGTCCAGGAAACTCTGAAGTCAAAAACAAGAGATTCCAGAGAAAAGGAAAGATAGAAAAAACTGAGAGAAAAGGCACTTGATCAAATAATTCATAAAATTTTCAGAACTTGAAAAACAAGTGTTTCCAGATGGTAATGTTCCCATTGAGTATCTAGCATAATGAATGAAAAAACACCCACCCAATGAGATTTCAGAACACTGGAGATAAAGAGATAATCCTACAATATTCCAGATAGAAAGCAACAGTCACATGGAAATAATTGAGCATTTGAATGGCATAAGACTTATCAGAAGCAATATTGGAGACTAGAAGAAAATTGAGCAATGCCTTCAAAATCCTAAAGGAAAACTAATTTCAGCCTAGAATTATTATCCAACCAAACATTAGCCTGTCTCTGTGTGGGTGTGTATGCACACATATGTGCCCATGCACACACATATGAAGCAAATATGACAAAACACTGAGGATTCTTGGTTTCGGAAGATGGCTATGCAGATGTTCATTGTGCCATTCTTTAGAACTATCTGTATGTTTGAAAATTTTCATGATGAGAATGGATGAGGAATGGACAGAAGGGAGAAGAACACAATTTCATACCTAATTCAGAGTTTCTTGCCTTCCCCTGTTCAGCCTAATCTATAGCTCTGGGAAGGGAAAAATAACTATTTCTTTACTCTTTCCTCCTTCCCCTCTATTGTCTGCCCTTTCTCCCCTGACTTGGAACCTAGGAAGAGGCAGTGGGAACAGGGGAAAGTCTTCCATCCCTGGTGTTTGCCAGAGAAACCAAACCTCTCCACAGAGTGGGAGTACCCTAGGTGGTACTGGTGCTTGCATACGATTTGTCCAAGCAGGTCCGATGAGAGGGTGGGGCAAGCATCAGGAAGTCATTCACTGACATGAACTGATCTGTATGCAGGCATGGGAGAACCTGCAGAGGAATCAGCCCTGAGAAAACAGCATGGCATCCTTCTTTAGTTGACGCTTTTGCTCAGGCAGAAGAAATCATGGAGAAAGGGGCTTGTAGGAGTTATTTCACCAGATTCTGTGAGCTACGGATGTAAAAGCACCCAGGACACAGAGGGAAGCAGTTAATGTGTTCTTTACTCTTTAGCACAAATGCAGATAGCTTCAATACTTGTATACATACACAGCCTCTCTGGGAGAGAGAGGCCTCTGGTGTGGACACCAGCCTTCTCTGTTGGTCCCAACACCAAGCCAGTGCTGTGCTCTCTCAGCATCTCAGGCTGCTCTCACCAAGAGCAGGGGTAGTACCATGTGGGAACTGGAGCTGCCAGACTGATTTATATGTGAGATAGCATCAAAGGACTCTAAGATAAGCAAGGTAAGATTTGCAGGGTGAGCCTCCAAGTTCCTGGTCAAAAGGGAACAGGAGCTAAGGGAGCTTGAATGAACTATTATTACAATTCCTTTATACCCAGATAGTTGTGAGGCCTAGAGAGTCTTTGTTTTTCTACAAATAGTCTGGTAACATAAAAAAAAACTGCACAAATTGAAGGTATACAATTTGATCATTGTGACATAGGCATACACCAGTGAAACTATCATCACACTCATGATAATGAACGTACACATTACCCTCAAAAGTTTCCTCAAAAAAAAAGTTTCTTCCTACCCCTTTATAACCTTCCCTCCTCCTCCCTGCACCCTAACACAAGACAACTACCGAAGCTTTCTGTCCCACAAATGAGTTTGCATTTTCTAGAACTTTATGAAATCATATATAATGTAGCCTTTCATGCCTGGCTTCTTTGAGCATAATTATTTTGAGATTCATCCATATTGTTGTATGTATCATTAGTCCATTCCTTTTCATTGCTGAATAATATTCCATTGTATGAATGTACCATACTTTGTTTATTCATTCACTTGTTGATGACATTGCATTGTTTCCATTTTTAGTAATGACAAATAATGTTGCTATGAATATTCCTGTAGGAATACTGGTAGAAACCCATGCTTTTATTCCATGCGGGTAGATAAAAACCTGGTAGTGGAAGGGCTAGATCATACGGTAGTTACATGTTTGGCTTTTTATGAACCTGTCAAATTGTTCCCCAAAGTGTTTGTACCATTTTGCATTCCCATCAGCAGTGTATAAAAGTCCTATTTCTTCATCATCACCATCAATGCTTGGTAGGGTCAGTCTTTTTCTTTTTAGACATTCTTATAGGTGATAATGAGGCCCAGAGAGTCTAGGGTTACATTGGTATCTTCTTCAGCACCCAGAACAATGCCGGTCATAGAGAAAATACTTGTTGCTTGATTGATGAGTCTTTTTACAGTAAATAGAATTAGTTACAAGCTGGTTTGGCCTGGTCTTGCCTCTGGAGACAAGGTTGTGACAAAGTTGCTGAGGATTTAAAAAAAGAAAAATCTGGTTCACCACTGCTCCACTGGAGATCAACTAAGACCCAATCCACAAGAAGTAGAAAGGCCAAACCACACTGCCTTTACACCAAAGTATTTGAAAGTCTACCATATTTCAGGAGGGCCCTGGATACACAAACCCTGCACTGCTCAGAGTAACTAGCTCAATGAGGGGTCGAAGAAGCAAGCAATGTGAGGAGCAGTTAGAGAAGGCTTAGGGGAGCATATAACAGATGTCATCACATTGCTGAGATGCTCTCCTGCAGTATCAGAACATCTATGCATCTTTGAGAGCATATTTTGGATAAACAGAAGGGACTCAGTGTAGCTCATAGCTTTTGGTCCACCAGAGGAAGAACATTCTAATGACAGAGATTTCCACCTGTAGAGTGGACTGCTTCACAAAGATACAAGTGTCTCATTTCTCAAATCACCCTCATCTTTGCAGGAACACAACAGAAGTTACTCCTACCCTGAGGAAGAGAAAGGACTAGGAAAACAGCACCCAAATTTTAAAAGGTAGAAGATCAGGCACATATTAGGAGTTTTCTAAAGACTTTGATTGATGAAAAATGAATGAGTGAGGACAGAAAATGCTAAATTAGACGTAAGAAAGAATGCACCGAAGCAACCCAGTGGATGGTGATAAAGTAATGAGTCCCAGAGTCTGGCTCAATTAGAGTGGTGAGAGTTGGGTTGGAAGATTTCCCAGAATATTAAGTAACACTTTGCATGAGGCCAGTTCAGCTGGGGAGAGATAAACTTTGGAAGAACTTTATATAAGGGTCTGCTACCCAAAAAGCCACCAAGTTATCCAATATAAAGAGAAGCTTACCTCCCAATCTGCCAACTTCAGAAGTCCAGAAGAAGTCTGAAGTCCAATTCCTAAGAACTGAAGGCCAGAGGAAGATCACTTTATAAAATTTCCTTTTTTTTTTAAAGATTTTATTTATTTGTCAGAGAGAGAGAGGACAAGCAGGAGGAGCAGCAGGCAGAGAGAAAAGCAGACTGAGTGGGGACTGAGCAGGGAACCCAATGCTGGACTTGATCCCAGGATCCTGGGATCATGACCTGAGGCAAAGGCAGACACTTAACGGACGGAGCCACCCAGGCGTCCCTCTTTATAAAATTTTCATAAAAAATTGGGAAAGACATTTTTTAATATTTTAAATGTTTTTTAATGTTTTGCAACATGTTTTAAATGTTGCAACTGAGGAAGAGGTGGAACTAGGAAAACAGCACCCAAATTCTAAATAGTCTATGGTCAGACACATACTAGGAGTTTTCTAAAGACTTCATTTAATGAAACTGAAGAGTGAGGACAGAAAATGCTAAATTAGACTTTAATGGAGAATGACAAAAGTAGTATGTGTTTGTTGTAGAAATTTTTAAAAATAAAATTACAAATAAGAAAATTAAAAACATCTGTGACCCCACTACCAAAATATTTCTATCATTTACATACTGGTAGATACAGAGTCAGTCTTTTTTGTTTTTATAAAATGGAATCATAATACAGATAGTCCTCAGTAACCGAAATGCAGACCAAAATGGAAAAATACATATTTACTTCATTTGTGTCTATCAGTTTACATTATTATTTTATGAAGAGCTCTTAAAAGCTAACAATAAAAGCTGAACTCCTTCAATAAAAAAGGTAAAAGTCATTAACAAAAAATTAATGAAATGTTTTTAAAGCAAAAATAGCCAGCACTGGTCAAAGTGTGGGAAAGTGAGCACTTTCATACAAGGCTGGTAGGAGCATAAAGGGCCACAACCTTCCAGGAGGGCAATTTGGCAATAGAGTGCCATAAACCGTTGGACCCTGAATTCCACTTTTAGAAATTCATCCTAAGGAAATTTCTCTCCAGGATTAGATAAATTTGCCTCTATTTTCTTTTGTTCATTTTATGATGTCACTTTTCTTTATGTTTAAGCCTTTTATTTATTTGGAATTTAATTTGTATGAAGTAGAGAATGTAACTTTTTAATTTTTTCTTTTTCTAAATGGCTTATTGGTTCCCAAACACTACTTACTAATCAATCCACACTTGCCCCTTCTGATTTTAAATACTGGAGTTTGACTTTAAAATGTAATCTGCTACCTCTCAGACAACATTTGAGGAAATCCTGTTCCCTCCCTCAAATCTATGAGAGGATGAATACGTCACTTCCCTCTTTTTACTTTGTTTCTAAGAATTTCTTCTTTCCAAACTCTGCAAGGCCACTATAAAAATTTCCAGGGCCTAAGGAGAAAGCAGAACTAACTAATATGGGGAAATCTAGGAAATACTTACCTATTCAGTTATATGATGACTCAAACTCTCTACAGCCTAAATCATCATTTTCCTCCCCAAACTATTTCCTCCTCCCGAGTTCTTTATCATCTTGATGTCATCCTAGCGTCCCTCTTTCTACTCTCCTGCACACCCAGGACATGTCGCATTAGTTCTTCCTTCCCTGCATGGGCCTTTCATGTCCATTTCCACTGTAGCATCCCATGTCTGTTTCCCTCAGCCCTGGCTCTCCCACCTTTCATCAGGAGGAGCAGACCAATCTCGTGGTTTCACTCACTTCCTGGCCTAATCCATTAAACTCACCACAGTGAGACTCCTACATCATATCATTGCTCTGCTTGAAACACTCCAGGTGTTCCTCATTGCTCATAAATGAAAGTTCAGACATTACATAAGGCAAAGCCCACTACAATTTGGTCCTACCCCACCTACCTCTCCAATCTTTTCTCCTTATTCTGACACAGCACTCTGTCTCTTAAATACTCTGCCAAATGTTTCTTTCCTCTTCTATCTCTAGTCTGAACTAGATTTAAGGTGTTTATTCAAGGGGCACAGGGTGGCATAGTTAAGTAAGCATCCGACTCTTGGTTTCAGCTCAAGTCATGATCTCAGGATCATGGGATCAAGAGCCCTGGCAGGCTCTGCGCTCAGCATGGAGTCTGCTTAAGACTCTTTCTCCCTCTCCCTCTGCCCCTCCTCCTCCAAAATAAATAAATATATTTTTTAAAGGATATTTATTCAAGTATTGAATAAAGTGTTATACTGCCCAGTCTTAATTTTTTAAATTTTAAATTTCATTGCAGCTTAATGCCCATGTATTTGCTTTTCTCCGTGGACCAGAAGCCCAGGCCCAAAGTAAAGCCCTGCTTTTTCCAAGCTCTTCTTTTAAAAGACATAAATATGTGGGGCGCCTGGGTGGCTCAGTGCTTAAGCCTCTGCCTTCGGCTCAGGTCATGATCTCAGGGTCCTGGGATTGAGCCCCACATCCTGCTCTCTGCTCAGCAGGGAGCCTGCTTCCTCCTCCCTCCCTCTCTCTCTCTGCCTAACTCTCTGCCTACTTGTGATCTCTGTCTGTCAAATAAATTTAAAAAAAATTTTTAAATAAAATAAAAGACATAAATATGTCTGTAAGTTGCACCATATTAGGTCCTGGAAATTTTACATCAAATAGTTTACCAGATCACTTTCCTCCAAGTCAAGAAAGATCTGGGAACAGAACAGGACACTGGTGACTGAAAATAAAGTGCTGAAACAAGGTCAGAAGAAGCTAGAAGGAGCAACAAGTCATGCCACATGAGAGCCCACCATGATGCGGCTGCACTGGAAAGGGTGTGACACACCAACTGCATCTCCATGCAGATGGACGAGGCAGTCAGCTCTCCACTCCCAGGACACCACATTCTACATTTCCTCCTGACAAGCAGGTCTTCTGCTTCCCAGTTGCCCTGACTGCCATCCCTGGATGCACAGCTCTGACTGGTGGGAGTGCCTCACCTCCACACCCTCTCCTGAGCCTCGTGCCCACTGCCAAGACTCCATGCCTTAGCCTGTTGACTCTTCCAAGTTTCAAATCCATGCATGCAACTCCCATGGGATTTTCTTCATGGGATCCTCACAGTCCATTCCACTTTCTCCGATTCCGCCAGCATTTCTCTCAGAATATGGTACTTCGGTATTCCTGACTGCTGCTTCCAGAATATGTACAACTCAAATATCTGTCTAAGGGACTGCACTTTTTGTTGAGTTGTCTATCTTCCTCATGCCCTATTTCTAACCAATCACCAAATCCTGATGATTTGACCCTTCTAATAATTCAAATGCATCCACTTCTCTCCATCTCCACAGCCACCACACAAGTCCAAAGCCATCATCATTTCTCACCCAGACAATTCATTAACCTTCTTCCCACTGTCTCTCCTCTTTAGAATCCAGACAGATCTTTTTTTTTTTTTAAGATTTTATTTATTTATTTGACAGAGAGAAATCACAAGTAGATGGAGAGGCAGGCAGAGAGAGAGAGAGAGGGAAGCAGGCTCTCTGCTGAGCAGAGAGCCCGATGCGGGACTCGATCCCAGGACTCTGAGATCATGACCTGAGCCGAAGGCAGCGGCTTAACCCACTGAGCCACCCAGGCGCCCCAGACAGATCTTTTAAAAACACAAAACTAATTTTGCCAATCGCTTGCTTAACACACTTCAAAACTGCCTTCAGGATATATCCAGTGTCCTTAACCTGTTTGCAGGGTTGCCCATGACCTGGCCATGTCCACCTCTTCAGCCGTATTTCCTGCCACTTTGCTCTTCAGTCCCTGGGCTTCTGCCACCCTGGCCCTTTTAAGTTTCAGAAGGATACCAAAGTCCTTCTAGCTTTCAGGCCTATGCACCTGCTGTTCCCATTGCCCAAGACACTAACCTCTTTTCTCACATCTACCCACACCTTCATCTGGATAAATCTTACCCTTCTCATCCATGATGCTGCCTTCTCAGAGAGACTTTCCATGACCTTTCAGACTAGATTAGGTTTTCCTCCCTCCCCCCTCCCACTTCCCTTGCATATATCTCCAGAGCATCTCACACTACCACTTTCTTCAAAATTGCAACTATGATCATGCGTGCCTCTCCATCAGCAGAGATACAACTTGCATTCTACTTAGAATTCCTTTAACTATAACCTGATTTTTGGTTAGCCACATTGGAAATTCCCTGCAGCTAATCTATGTTTTCCATTCTGTGCCAAGGAAGGGCCTGGACTAGAGGAGTAAAGAAAGCTCTAATTCCATGGATGGGGGAGTACAGGATAAATCCCAAAGGGGTCACAGCCTGAGCAAAGGTATAGAATCAGGAGAACATTGGACACTTGGAGAGAAAAGAAAGGAAACTAACACTGAACTAAACACTCTCACAAACACAATCTCATTTAATCCTTCCAAAACCCTATGAAGTAAGAATCACCAGCCCAGTTTTATAGATGAGGCAACCAAAGCCTTCTTTTATTCTGTTTGCACTGTAGTCATCTGCGCAGATCTTCCCCACAAGTTAAAAGCTTATTAAGGGCAAGTGGAATTCTCTGCCACCTCTTTTCCCCCATGGCCTCTGATACAATGCTTCACTATGAAGCAGACTGCCAAGCTGGCTTCAGGAAGGTTTCATGCGACTCTGCTCTGTGGTAACTCCTGCTCTCCTCTGCCTCCAAGTCCTGCTCCTGAGTCTAGACTCTCCCAGGGGAGCTAGAGTGCCTTTGAGCAACCTTGAAGGGGATATAATGACCTCCTTGGAACTGCACTAAGATCCCATGGACAGCAGAGTGAAGAAAAGAGAAAGTAAGATCACATTTCTTCCTTGGATATTCATCTTTTTAAATCAAAATACTGCAAAACTTGTCTAGACTTTCTGATTCAGACACATAAACTCCCTTAAGGGTGATCAAGGCTCCAGATGATCCTTCATCTGTATCAAGCCTGAGTCATCATCCATGGAGTAAAATTATCATTTCCTTCCAACTTATCAGCAACTATTACATATTTCTATACTAGAAATGGAACTTGTTTCTATTTATACCCAAGAGTGTAGAGGTACCACGAAGACAATGTGATTATGTTCAGAATAGTCATAAAGTGTGGAATGAACAGCCATGGCTGCAAAAATCCCTGTAGTCATCCAGTCCAACCTCTTGCCTTTGTAAAGAAGGAAAACCCTGAAATGTGTAGAAAGGTAGGTCACACAGCAACTGGTTAGGGTCAAAGCCAGATCCAAGTCTCACCTTTCCAACCACACCGTGTGCCACACCTGCCATTCCCTGCCCTGTGCCACACTTGCTCTAATCAGGGGCCCATCCTCCCCAACAGCCAGGAATCTATACCAAAAGGAGGGAGAAGAAAACCATGCACTGGGCATAAGACCCTGGCTATTAATTATTTTCATGCATAAGTCAGCTTCATATCAGAGCGGATGCTTCTATTGATATTTATTTTTAAAATGTTTTGAAAAACTATAAAGTACCATATAAATGTTAGATGTTTAATATAATTACTATATGATTTCTATCTGGGATGTTAACTCAACAGTTTATTACTGCCCTTTTAATTTCAGAACTGTTATATCTTTATGTCTGGACCCAGAATTTGTTCAAAATGAAAGCATCTGATTGGGCTCTTGATTCACGTTACTTGAAAATCCACCTCCCAGAGAGTGGAGAATGAGGAAAGAGGAACACTGATCTAGACACAATTCTGTCCAAGAAGGAATTGATTACGTGAAAGAGGAATTTTGAGATAAAGTGATGTGACCCTGGAGTTTGTGATAGAGAAGGGAAAGATACTTATACATAGTAGTAGTCAGAATAGGTTAGGTTATATATATATTACTATATATAGTAACAAACTCTGAAATCTCAGTGACTTCACACAATTAAAGATTTGTTTCTCACTCATGCAAAGTCAAACAAGGTTGTTCTAGTCTCATACATTTGCAGCCACACCACCTGGAAGACGACTTCCAAAGTTGCTGCACCAGTCGAAATTAAAGATGATGGAAGTACACATGGGCCCTTGATTGCATAAGCCTAGAAGTCTAACAAATCACGTCTCATTTCCTGCTCACAATGCTTTGGCCAGAAAAAAAACCATGGGTCCTTAATCCAGCTCTGCAAGGGAGACTAGGAAATGAAGACAGACATTTATCAATTAATCCCACAAATGGATATTTGGTAAGGAGAGTCCACCAGATATACAGTCCCCAGATTTCAGGAAAGTAAATATTGAAATGTTCAGAGTATCCCATTTGTATAAAAACAATTCTATATATGCCTTGGAAAAGGAAAGAATGAAAGAAAATACACCAAAATAGTAATAATGAATACCTCTAGTTATTTAATTGTTTGTAGGCTTTATTTTCTTTTTATATTTTTTATATTTCCCTAGCACTACTTAATAATCATGGTTTAGAATCCAGAAAAGTAATCCAAGTTTTTTTTTTTAATTGTGAAACAAGTTCAGACCAGAGACAACTCTGACTCTGTAAAGAAAATGAGTCAAAAGAAAAGGGAATTTCTTTAAAATGCACTTCTGATTAGGTAATCACAATTAGACAGCAAGAAGAAAAGTGAGAGGCCCAGACATGACTGCGGTCACACGAAAGCTCTCTGACGAACTCTGATTTTTAAGTGCATCTGTGAAAGACAGTGTGCCAAGGGAGAAGGCAATGAGAGGGCACAGCCCTATGAACGACCATCCCAAAGGAGAGAGAAAGGAAACTTAGAGACCAAAAAAGCACATAAATTAGGGCAGAAATAAGCTAAGGCAACGAGAGGGAATCACAGCTAACCGGGGATTTGGTGGCTCAACATGAAGGTGTCCCTTCCCACTACAGGTTTCTGCCAACTTGAATTTCTCTATCTACTCCAAGCCACAGCCATCCCTCTGCTGAGTTCCCAGAGCATTTGCCTAAAGTTTACCTAAAGCTGAATGGGTAAAAACCTTAGTGAGCTCTACACAGGGTCTTCACTGTCTAGCACTTGCCTCCCGCATCATCCTCAGCTGCCACTCCACTGGCCCTGCCTCTCTGACTCTAGCTTCCAATGCCCTACTTTTACGTATTTGATCCCCACAGCCTTTGCTCATCCTGGAATGTTCCCTCCTCCCTCCCCATTGAACTACCCACTCCCAGTCTAAGACTAGCTTCTTTGTTCATGCCTTTACTAAACTTATCTTCGTTTGTTTATCTGCTTATTTTACGGGATTATCGGATTATTGTTGAATGTCTTCACTGTCAGCCTCCACGAAAGCAAGAACAATGGCTGGTTGTGCTCCCTGAATGGGGTTTCGTTCTTTTTAGTCCCCTTTTAATTTATAAATGAGAATTCATGGGAGACATTGTTTTTCCACCTTATCCCTCTTTGCTAAGGAGCCAGTGTCACTGTTGCTAAGGAGCCAGTGTCACTGGGTAGTATGGTATTTTGAACCAGAAATCATGAAATGGGAGTTTTCATTTTTGCTCCCACTCTCACACAAACTCTACATGTGACCTTGCAGCCTTGACATTTCCCCTCTCTGAAACTGCTTCCTCTTTTATAAAATGAAAGTTTAACCTAGATAGTGTCTGAGGTACATCTTCCAATGTATCATTCTAGATCCTTCAACAGACTAACAAGACAAAGCAGAAAAACTTAGAAATTAAAAAGAGCAAAGAAAAGGAAGAATTCACACACTAAGTAAAAGAGACAGCCCAGTAGTTGCTTGAGCCTAAGCTCTGGTGTCTGAATTCCATTTCAGCAATTTGGTAAACTCAAAATCTTAGATTGGTTAATCTCCCCGAACTCTGACTTCCTCATCTATAAAATGTGACAAAAATACCTACCTCACAGGTTTAAGGCAAAGATTAAATGAGATAATGTATTAGAACACCTGGAAGACTATGTTAGGTCGTTTCCTCCTTCCCAACCCACTGCCACAGAATTTAAAACCAGGTTATAATTAAATAGGGCATGAATTGAGACAAAAGGCTCAATCGTCTCTGTATGTAACAATGGTTTATGCATATTTCATTCCTCTGAAGAGGCCTTCTACAACTTAAAAACAAATAATTGCATCCCCTGAAAAATTCACAGGGAAGAGCTGTATTTTTTCATTCAAGCAATGGCTGTCAGATCCACTACATGCAATGATTTTAAAGTTGCTTCCAAAGATGTTTACGTGGTAAACATCTTCATGGTACAATGGCAAGAACACAGCTTTAAGTCCATATCCAGGGGTGCCTGAGTGGCTCAGTGGGTTAAAGCCTCTGCCTTCAGCTCAGGTCATGATCCCGGGGTGCTAGGATCGAGCCCATCATTGGGCTCTCTGCTCAGCTCTCTGCTCAGCAGGGAGCCTGCTTCCCTCCCTCCTTTTGCCTTTCTGCCTACTTGTAATCTCTGTCTGTCAAATAAATAAATACAATCTTCAAAAAAAAAAAAAAAAAGTCCATATCCAGACTCCATCACTGACCATGCACTCAGCTACCTTGACCGCCTTCACCCTTTTCTTCTACATCACAGAATAAAATGAGATTTCACTGGAGGAGGAGGGGAGGGGAAGGGGGATATTTCAAACCATTTTTTTCTTCATCTTTTCTTTTAAACAAAAAAAACTGAATCAATAAGCGACAGGGTGTTCGAGGCTGAAAGACCTGCAAGAATGAGCTCTTTCAGCCCGTCACTTGGCATTCAGTGGAGGTAAGAGACTTGAGCAGCTAAATGCAGTGAAAAGAGAAGATTGGACTTGGAAGAGAAACCTGAGGTTAGAGAGCTGGCTCTGCCAGTTTTGTGACTGTAGGTTGGCCACCTTAATGTCTTCAAGGGCCCTCCTCTGTGAAAAGAGATAGTAATCACTACCTCCTTGGGTTAAGTGTGGAGCCAGTGAAACAAAGCAAGGGAGAGCTCTTTGTGAGGTAAAAGCAGTTTTCAAATGAAAAGAGCCACTATGATGCTTTGGACCTGCGACCTCCAGGCTTATAGGGTGTAGCCACTCACCCACTAAAGTATATCATTTCATCTTGCATATCTAATTTTGTAAATCCTGAGAGAAAAACGCTTATGTCTAACAAGCACTCTGGCACAGAATAAGTACACAATAATTTTTTTTTTTTCTGTATGATCTAGGTGGAAAAGGACTAAAGTTTTTGAAGTCTCCTCGGAGTCAAGAGGTGGGTATTTGAAGTACCCAAAATTCCTGTCACAGGACAGCCCCCAAAGACCCCCTGAGCTCCAGTAGAGCTCTACCTAGCACGTTTCTCTCTCTATTCCCCAGGAGGAGTTGGTCCGATGATGGGGCTTACTTACAAGTCAGTCTTGGTACACACATACAGAAAAATAGGTTCCCCAAAACAAAAGGAGGACTTCTGACTCTCTAAACCTCACCCATGTTGTTCTTCCCTTAAAAGCCAGTTTCCAAAATGGTCAGATGAAGGAAAAGTTAAGTGAAACCTCAACCTGAGTTGTCTGTCTAAAAAATTCCAACTGTCCTTGAGAAACTCAACAACCACATTCAGGGAATTCTAATTCTCTACAACAGAGGAGGAGCATAGGCCAGAACAGGTGTTACCACTAATGGTAAAACCAAGGATGTTTTTCCTGGATTACCAAACAGATGCTCTACATTCCTCCCAGAAACTAAATATCTTCAGGGTTTCAAGGGAGGCCTTCACCTGAAAATGTCCTCCCTGTTGAAGATTTCAAACCCATATCTTCATAAGAACTATATTTTCTTTGGTGAATTAAGGTGTTACAATGATGACTATACAGGTTCCCAAGTGACAGAAGCCATTATTAGCTTTGTTTTTATTTTTGCTCAGTTGCATCTCCATAGCAGCCCACATTCACAGTGTGCTTTGCAATTGTTTCTTGGTAATAGCCTCACAAGATGTGTGGGAGGCAGAAAGAATAACCAGGATTAATATCTGTGTTGCCAGAAGGAGAACCACATAGAGAATTGGCTACCATCACCATTCAAACAGGATCCATCCTGAGACATCCAAGATCTGCCCCAATCTTGTCCTAAATTTACATTGTCTACATCTAGGATACAATACTTCTTTGGCTCTTGTTTATGACGATTGTGACCAGGTCTGAGACCAGGAGGATCTTGACCGGCAATAGAACCAGAATCAGAGATTTTGTACTTAGGATAGACCTTAATGATCATCTCACCAACCCCATTACTTACTGTTAAACGAGACCAGAGAAAATACTTTACCCAATTCACACAAGCCACTTCACTCCCAGTTCTGAGTGGTCTTGCCTTTTTATACCATATTCCATTGCAGTGCCTACCTTTCTCTCTTTACCTTCTTGTTCCCCTCCTCTACCCTCTTTTTCCATCTGTTTTCTCAATTTAAAAATTTACATGGCTTAAACTCCAAACAGGAGACCTTCAGCATTTATCTGCCAAGAGTCTGATGTTCTACCACCTGAACTGGGCCAGCCTTAGGATACCAAAAAAAGACTTTGATAATAACAACTAGGCAACATTGATGTAGTGTGTATATAACAGTCCCTCTCCTGCACTCAAACTCTATCCTCAAATGCAGCTACCAGCTTTTGGCCAGGGCCTTGTCCATATTTCCCTGAGTCTACAGCTATCCTCACACACCTTCGGTTTATTCTAGAAAAGACCAGACTTCCCTTTGGGCCCTGACAGATGGCCACTTTGCTATAATATGGCCAGGGCAGAGAGTACTGTAGGAAATGGGTCAACAGTATTCAGAAGAGTAATGGTTATCACTTCTATCTCCCCTACCGGGCCCTAACAGCAGGCTGTCTCCCCATACTCAGAGTGATTTATACCTATTCTGCAAATGTCCCTCTTCAGAAAAGATGGATCATTTTCCCTCACAGCCAATCCTTATCTGCCAGGGGCTGCCAAGCATTCCATCAATTTATAGTTAGCCCTGGGGTGCAAAAAAACAAATTAAGCTAAAACACAAAATACAGTTCCTAAGCTCCTCTCCAACTCTGGCCATCTAGAATTCTGATTTTAGGAGTTCTCTCTTCCTCCCAACCATATATTTTTAGAAAGTTAACATTTCTGGGGCACGTGGGTGGCTCGGTGCGTTAAAGTTCTCTGCCTTTGGCTCACGTCATGATCCCAGGGTCCTGGGATCAAGCCCCGCATTGGGCTCTCTGATCAGCAGGAAGCCTGCTTCCCCCTTTCTCTCTCTGCCTACCTCTGCCTACTTGTGATCTCTGTCTGTGAAATAAATAAATAAAATATCTAAAAAAAAAAAAAAGTTAACATTTCCTGCCCTTCTTCTCTTTTTCTAAGACTACTTTATTATAATTGTTTAGAGCAAAGCCATAAATAAATGAGCCAAGTTAGAAATTCCTGGAATCTCTGCAAACAACACTAGTATCAAGCATGTAATCTGTCATTATTTGGTCAGTTTCCGGGTGAAGTAACAAAAAAAAATACAATTCTTCCCTGTAAATTCCCCCATGACGCATACAGGCCACGCCTACTCCAGAAGACAAAAAGGCGAAGTAACCCGACTAGGGCTCCAGACAGAGAGGGAGTCATTTCATTGGCGCCTGAGTCAGCAAAGGTATTGTCCTTATCACATCTTTGACTTTTAAAATATATTTTGCTTTTCTCCTTGGCCATTGTCTCTCAAACTGCCTTCTCTGAAGCACAAGCTTCTTCCTTCCTTTCTTGTCTGTCCCTGGTTTGGTGTGTGAGTTAGATCACAGTCAGATTTCAGAAAATAATTCTTTCTATTGATGGGGAGCTGAGGGACAGAAGAACTGGTTTCACATTAAGGCATTGGTCAGCGCAGCCGAGCCTTCCCTTGGAGGGAGTCTCTACTACTAAAACTCTTAGGGGAAAACTAGAAATTTCCAAATCTGTCCCTTTCTTGCATCTATATAAGGCAAAGACCTTATTCTTGTGGGCTTTTTTCTTTAATTTATCCAAGCTTTCATTGAATGTCTACTGTATACAATGCATTGGGTGGGGCACAAAAAGAACACAGAAGTTCTAAAAGAAGTTTATAGTCTAAGAAAGGAGACAGATACATATGAAAATAACTCAAGGGAGCGAAAAGAATGGGGAAAATGCTGAGTATAGGCTAAGTCATTCATTAAGCTTCTCAAGAAGCACAAAGCAGAGATGATTCCCCTTGCGGGTGTTTGGGTGGTAGCTGACTAGGCTGACAACCACTGGTGTCCTCTGTTGCAGAAGTCAAGATGGCCAAAGTTCCTGACCTTTTTGAAGACCTTCAGATTTTCAAAAAGGACCTGAAGAACTGTTACAGGTAGGAAATCAATTCTATCTCTTGTAATTTAATGAGGGGATCAAGGTATATTAGAATCTATCTAGCAGTTACAGTAACTAGCATGGAGCCAGACTGGCAGAGGTCTAGAGATGCATCCTACCTCTGAAGTCAGGGCAGGTTCAGCAAAGATCCAGAAAAAGTAAGCATCTTGCATGTTACACTGAGATGACACTGACAGGGAGACAGCCATTGTAGGGAAATTATTTTTACAGTCTCCTAGTCACTAGTCTCCTAGTGAATTTCAACATCTACTTAGACACAGCCTCAGTCAGGTTCACATGACATGATACCGTAATGGGTTTTAATGGACTGCCAGAGAGAGAAACCAACTTCTGATCTGGATCTCAATCTGGAAGAGGTAATGGCTCCACAGCAATTTGAGCCTGTGAATGTACATACACAGCCAAACCTCATTCAGACATAAGGGAAAGATAAATGAATAAAATTAAAATTTATAGGATATGTTAAACAAACACGGTATTCCCATTACTAATACAAACTACATTATCAAAATGTTGCTGGATAGTTCCCAAGTATAAATTATTAAATCTGTTTTAGTGAATACGTGAAAGCAATGTGTAACACATGACTTATTTGGTTAAAATTAAGTTAAATTAATTAAAATGAAGTGCTTCAAAAAGCATTTCTCTCTTGAGGAGGTTAACATTCTTCCCTGAAATTCAACTCCAGCTCTTCAATTTTTTTTAGCCAACCCCCATTTTTGAAGTTAAAGCACAGGTAAAGTTCAAGAACAGTCCTGATGATTACTAATTCCAAATTAGCGAGGCACAAATTACTGCATATATGTATGTATGTATAGAAGTCCTTAATTTTCAAAGAGGACAATAATGACTATGTGTGTGTTACCCAATGCTAATGTGGTCATTAAAATACATTGTCCAGTGACAGCAGAGATATAACAAACAGAATTACATTCTCATTGTCTTGTTTGACAGTGAAAATGAAGAATACAGTTCTGAAATTGACCATCTCTCTCTGAGTCAGGTAAGCAAATGACTGTAATTCTGATGGGACTGCTGTTCTTTTTATTATTAATACATAATGTATTATTAGTTTCAGGGGTACATTTCTGTGATTCATCAGTTTTATATAATACTCAGTGCTCATTACAACACATACCTTCCCAAGTGTCCATCACCCAGCCACACCGTTCCCCCCTACCCCGGCCCCTCCAGCAACCCTCAGTTTGTTTCCTAAGATTAAGAGTCTCTTATGGTTTGCCTCCCTCTTTGGTTTTGTCTTGTTTCATTTTTTCCTCTCTTCCCCTATGATCCTCTGCCTTGTTTCTTAAATTCCACATATAGGATTGCAATCTTATGCAGTATTTTCTCTAACAGGAAAAAACAGCAATAGCTTGAATCTTAGAAAGTTTTATTTCGCCCTCACTAGAAGTTCAGATACATACATTTCTTCATCATAAGTGAGACCAACTGCCTCTCTACACTAATAGTTGATGACATTCTCCATGCTCAACAGATTTTCTAAGGGAAAGGTGGGAGAGAAATGGAGGGAAAGACAAGAGGGTTGGGGGTGGGGGAAGAAGAGAGGGAATGGGGAGGAGAAGATTGATGAAATAGAGAGCCTTCTCACTAAATCTATTGGATAAAACTTCTACTGAAAGGGATCTCATTCAACAACCGTACGTAGCCCCTCAGTTTCCATTTTCCTTCCTCATAGAAATCCTTCTATGATGTGAACTATGACCCACTTCATGAGGACTGCATGTCTCTAAGAACCTCTGAAACCTCAAAGACATCTCAGCTTACCTTCAAGGAGGATGTGGTGATGGTGGCAGCCAGCGGGAAGATTCTGAAGAAGAGACGGTTGAGTTTAAATCAATTCATCACTGATGATGACCTGGAAGTTATTACCAATGATACAGAAGAAGGTAAGAAGTCAAGTGCAAATAATATCTTTGTTTTCCATTGTTAAGCAAATGGAGACGACAGAACACAGGAGAAAATAAAACCGAGATTCTAGGAACAAGAGGGCAGCCAGGCATCGGTTTGGTGACTATAAGGAAGGAAAATTAATGTTTATCCTTCTCCAGTGGGGAGAGAGGACCAGTGACCTGAGTCTACAGAATACTTCCTCATGGGCTCATATTGTGGCCATATTGTAAAGGTCATGTGACTTTTATCCTTACGGCAGAAAGCAGTTATAAACTGTTAGTGGGTGACCACTTAAAAGCTATATTCCTCCAGATACAACTACGCCCCTTTGGGTAAGCTATTTAACCTTCTTGCGCTTTAGTCTCCTCTACTGTAAAATGGAGATAATCAGAGTCCCTACTTGTTGTGAAGATTGAATGTGTCAATACTTGTAAGCTCCTGGACTAGAATAATGCTTAGTACCTAAATACCCAATAAACATTAGGTATTGTCATTCCTCCTCCTCCTCCTTACTACTACTACTACCTTTGTTAATACTACCAACACTGCTACTTTATGAATGGTTGCATTATCTCTACATTTCACAACAATCTTACATTCTCATTTTACATAGGAGGAAACTAAGCTCAGTTACGTAAGTCACATAGTATGTAAGCAGGAGAGCTTTACACCAAATTTAGTTCTGATTTTAACAGGTTTATTTTCCCATGCCTCTACTGTTATAAGCCTCTACATGAAACATAAACCAAACATTTTTTAAATAAGAGCTTTTTAAGGTAACAGGTACATACTAATACACATTCACCTAGAAAATAGGAAGATACAAGAAAATGTAAAAAAGAGAATAAAAACACTAAGAGTTTTGCTACTGCCAAGACTAGAGAAAATACTGAAGTATTTGATTAAGGGTCCATCAGCAAATTAAAGTCTTTTTCATGTACCTACACACATATAAACAAACATTAATAGGATTATATGCAATTTTATATTCAGCTTCTTTCACTTAGCAATATATCAAGGGCATTCTTGGGTACCAGGTTTTCAAATTATAAGTAATAGATAATGAACATCCATCCAATAACATCCATATCATATCTTCATTTCTATCACCAGTTCCTTAGAATAGATTCCTAGACATAAAATTACTCAGAACCATGTGGATTTATGAAACTGTTGTTATACACCACTGTCCAGAAAGGGGAGTAGACATTTAGACCTGTATCCTCAGGAACATATAATTCATTTTTTTCTCAGTGTATTCATTTGAAAAATGTAATAGTGAATGCTAGCAGTCTCCCTATTTCCTTAGAAACCTCCAAACAACCAAAATGAAAATATTTAATAAATAATCTATTTTTTAAAAATTACCCCCTGAGGAACTGAAGTTTAAAAAGAAGTAAGTAACCATGAGGATAATCCTAGAAACCACTTCTGCTAACAGGGTGACTTCTCTTCTCTCTCAGTTTCTTCACCTGGATTAAAATATTCCTAATGCCCCTTCCATAGCTACTTCTGATGCTTGCATTAGAGCAGATATATCATCTGTGTTTATACAAAGACATTAATCTGAGCTTGTGTAATGGCTTTAGAAATCATGAAGCCCAGATCTGCAGCATACAACTTCCGTAGCAATGAAAAATACAACTACATGAGGATCATCAAATCGCAATTCATTCTGAATGACAACCTCAATCAAAGTATAATTCAACAAACTGGGGGAAACTACCTCATGGCTGCCGCATTACAGAATCTGGATGATGCAGGTAAGTGGAGTTTTGCATTTCTTAGTTTTGCATTTCTTTCAAACTTTTTTTCAAAATATAAACCTCTCTAGATTCCTAGCTTTGTACAATTCTTCTAGAATAGGATGAAGCACAACAACCCCCAGTAAAATGCTGGGCAAGGACAGGAGCTTCAGCCAAATCAGGAAGCTCCACAAGAGAGAAGTTTCCAGTCTTTGAGAGCACTGAGTATAAAGCTTTCTGAAGAAGTATCTCCTTCAGTTCTCTCAGCTGTTATTATCCTTGGTTTTAAAGATGAGGAAATGGACTCTCAGAAATATTAAATGACTTACCCAGATTTGCCCAGAAGCCAATAAGGAGCAATCACTCTCCATTAGAAAGCCTGTTGCTCAAACTTACAAATAACACCAAACTAGAAAGAATCATCATCTTTGAGAACATAGTTGTGAAACAAAACATGCAATAAGCTGAGAATATGTTCTGGAGGATGAAATTTAGTGTCCAAGAAATTTCGTCACACAAATCCAGTTTCCATGGTGTACATATTTTAGCTTCAGGACATGTCCTCAGTATACAAAACTGGTTTCAGAATTCCAAAGAGGCTACTTTTTAATAAACAAACAGGGCTTTCTGGTTGGGCATACTTCAGATAACATGCTTTCCACTCTATGACATTTACAAATTATTTTGTGCTGTATTTTCCTACTTAATACTATTTCACAAAATTTCCCCCACATGAAATAGCATATATATTTGCCATGTTTAATGACACTAGAATATTCAATCATGTTACTATGCTGGTCTCTTGGGTTTGCTCTAAGTAACTCTATTGCAAATATTGTTGTGTATATAATTTTTTCCCTATGAGGTTATTTCTTTGGATCATACCCCAAAAATGGAACTCCTGGATTCCTAGGGATAAATAATTATACAGCTCTTATTAAGTATTCTTCTCTAAGGAAAACAACTACTTTTCAGGAGTGTATCAGCTTCCCTAAACCCCTCCATTTTAGGTTATTATGAACTCATGAGCTCAAAAGTTGAGGGGTCTTATCCCATTAATGTAATTACAAGAGAGTCAACAAATAGCCCCCAAGGATTTATTCAACATAGAAAATTCCAGAGACACTAACCAAGTATTTATCTGCCTAGTAAATATGGCAGACATTATAAAGGATAAAAGATGTTTGCAATTCCATTCTGGTATTTACACCATAGTTGGAGACTTAAATACAGATACACACAGACATGCACACACAATTTACGTAACACTTGATTTCATTCATATACAATGGATTTACTTTCTTTTTTGCTTTTCTCTTTGACAGTGAAATTTGACATGGGGGCTTACACTTCAGAAGATTCTAAATTTCCTGTGACTCTAAGAATCTCAAAAACTCGGCTGTTTGTGAGTGCCCAAAATGAAGGTGAACCTGTATTGCTAAAGGTCAGTCATTCTCGGTCCCCAATTTACCTTCATTTATATCCCATATCTTTGTGAATGATCCCAAATAGACAGATACCCCTAGCAGAGTAGCACAATCCTCTTCTCTTCCTATCACAGTTTCCACCTGCCCACCCGCTCCACATGCTACTTCTCACCTATCCCCAGAGGCACTTCTAGGCAGGATCTATGAGAAAGTAAAATGGAGGTGGCCAGAGTAAATAAAAGGTAAATTCCCTTCTTCCTTCTTTTTCCTTACCCTGCCTGACCCTAGTCACCTCCCATCCCAAGGCATCCATTTATTCCACCCATCTTGAACCTTACTAACAATTTCCATCTGATCTATATGATGGTAGGTATTAGGACAATAGGACCTGATTGCAAGATACTCAAGTCAACTAGGAGCAGAGAGGGTTAATCACCTGCCAGTGGGCGCAAAACAAAAAACAGGGAGCCAAGACTCAAACCCTGGCCTTTTGACTCCATTGCCTCTCTCTCTTCACCGGTGTCAGCATTACCCCTCCTCCCAGACCCATCTCCACTACCACCTCTCCCTCAAACATAGACACACACATGCCCACTACAGCCTTAGATGTTTACTCCTAAGTTGCTGGTAAGTAGGTGACTCTTATTTAGTAAATGTATAATGCAGACCCCCAACTCCAACCGGAATTTTTGTAGGTGCTATGTATTTCTCTAACTGGATGAAGTGAGGTAAAAGTGATGTCTGCAGACTAGGGCAGTAGCTTCATTCATGAATTCATTCAACAGGCATTATTTATTGAGAAGCTTCGATTATTCAAACATAGTGTCAACAGCTGTGTAGACCATGGTGAGCCAAAGTCCCCAGCCTCATAGAACTTGGTCTTCTTGGGGACACAGACAGTAGATAAGCCAAACACCAGCAAGAAGTACAAGATGCTGTAAAGCAAATAAATAGGGTGGTGAGATAGAGAAAAATTGGAGAGTGCTTTTTACATAGAGTTCCCTGTGGGAATGGGATCTCCTGGTAGGAAGGAGCATGGTGCAAGAGGGCAGGTGAGGGTAAGCATTCCAAAGAGAGGGATCTGAGGGCATCTAGGACCTAGAGCTTCAAGAGTTTAAAATGCCAGGTTCAGAAATCAATGGGAACACTCTAAAACTGGGGCACAAAAGAAGGAGGAAAGATAAGCAGAGGCTAGTGCTTGCAGAGCCTTGCATTTGGGTTTCATTTGAAGTAAAATGAAAAGGCATTAAAGGGTTTCAAATAGGGAAATTTCCTAACTTCACTTATATTTTCTAAAATGGAGACTAGATCAGCATGAAGACAATGGAGAAAGCAAAGAGCCTAACTAGGTGGTAATGATAATAGTCATGGGAGTGGAAGTAGTGAGGCAGGTAGAAATAAGTAGACAGAATGGGTTAGATTTCAGAGATAGAACCAACAGGAGCGGGGGAGAAAATATATTTACTAAGATTGGAAAAAACTAGGAGAGGAAGGGGTTTGGGAAATAAATTCCTTGTTGCCATTGAAAACCCTTGTTGACAAGAAAAGCTCAAAAGGATAATTAATTGCTTCCGATTAAAAAGAACACAAAAGAATCATCTCAAGTTGAAAGGTGAATTTCACTTTTCCATGAAAGTATTGTTATTCTATTCATACTCAAAAGTATAGTACAGCCTAAAAAGATACAATTGTCAAAAACTATATTGTAAGGAGTCAGCTCCTAACATACTTGGAAGTGGCGGAGAGGGTAAACTTTTAATCGTTGGCTTAAATACAGAGAAAAACATCTTTAATGATAAATTATTTTCCCTAAGATATGAACTGCACACTTAGTGGTCAAATGTTTAGAGATCTCAATTGCTAGTGTTCATGTTTTATGCAAAGTGCTTTCTTCTTATGAAGGCAGGATAAGAACAATGTTTTTACTCTACCTGCCACGATATAGTGAGACACTACTGTCATTGGCAATCCTTGACTAATTTGGATTTCTTTCCAGTTAAGTAAGGAAATTAACTATTATGTGTAGACTGGGCCATACTCTAATAGGCATGTAATAAATGCTTGCTGCATGAACAAATGAAAGAAGAATCTATATCATCATATTACAGAGTCAGTGTCCTAAAGTGCTATATTTCTCACAAAGGCCAAATGTCCAGGGAGTGCACTCCAGTTTTTTGTCTGGAATCTTGTTCTCTAACATATCTCTGTTCTTCTTATCATAGGAGATGCCTGAGACACCCAAAACCATCAAAGATGAGACCAACCTTCTCTTCTTCTGGGAACGTCATGGCACGAAGAACTACTTCACATCAGTCGCCCAGCCAAAGTTGTTCATTGCCACACAGGAACGAAAACTGGTGCACATGGCAAAAGGGCAACCCTCTATCACTGACTTTCAGATACTGGAAACCTAAACTTGACTCTGGGGTCTACTTACTTGTGAAGTGTTGACAGTCCATATGTACTATGTACATGGAGGAGTCAAATCCTTTACTCTTAGTCACTTGCTGAGCATGTGCTGAGCCTTTGTAATTCCAAATGAATATTTACTCTCTTTGTAACAGAGTGAGCAAGGTCTAATGCAAACAACACTAATATATAAAGTTATTTGTTATTTAAGAACACCCTATACTTTGCAAACTAGCAATCAGTTTAATTATTATTCTTCATAACAATCTTGGGAGGACCGGGGCTACTGACTATGGCTACCAAAAAGATTCTACCCATATTACAGATTGGTTAAGTAACTGAGGCATAAGAAAACTAAATACCCACAATAGCAGTTGGAATGAGAAGCCATACGCCTAGAATCTCATTCCAACTGTTTGCCTTTAAGTTGCTGATGGACCCTCAATCAAATACTGTAAGTTTCTGGGACCTCAGTTTGATCATCTTTAAAACGGAGGAGATGATACTTACATCCTTCTTGCCTCAACAGTATTTTATGCTAATCAATGAGATCAGTTAAATAAAATACTTCTTGAATGAAACTACTGAGCCTTAAGAAAGCAAAGCTTATATATTTATTATCATTTATGTATACATATATTTATAAATATATTTTATGATAAAATGATATTATATTTATGGCAATTCCTTAACAGTCATCCTTAACAATAATAAAGTATTTTTTAGGCTAAATGAGTTTGACTTAGTTAAACAAGGCACTTTGGTCTGAGTCCTGCTTTTTGTAATATGTGGAAACACTGTAATTATGATAATAAATTTATATTAATACTTTATGCTGATAATTAACCTCCCTTTCATTCCTCTGCTTCTAAATTTGCTTTAGCTTTTTTGTATCATTCAATTTCACCTGCTATCAAGTCTTACTAGCTAACATGGGATAAACTTAACTTTGGTAACCATGACACAACTGTAAATCTTTCTTTTCTGGAATGTAAGCAACATTCCTTCTAGGTTCTAAAAGTTGTGATCAAACTACAGCAATTTCTTTCATGAGTACTTTATAGTTTTCTGAGTACAGATTCTTTGCCTCTTTGGTTAGGTTTATTCCTAGGTATCTTATGGTTTTGGATGCAATTGTAAATGGGGTTGACTCCTTAATTTCTCTTTTCTTCCGTCTTGTTGTTGATGTATAGAAATGCAACTGATTTCTGTGCATTGATTTTATATCCTGATACTTTACTGAATTCCTGTACAAGTTCTAGCAGATTTGGAGTGGAGTCTTTTGGGTTTTCCACATAAAGTATCATATCATCTGCAAAGAGTGATAGTTTGACTTCTTCCTTGCCGATCTGGATGCCTTTAACTTATTTTTGTTGTCTGATTGATGAAAGAATGATTGATGAAAGAAATTGAGGAAGACACAAAGAAATGGAAAAATGTTCCATACTCATGGATTGGGAGAACAAATATTGTGAACATGTCTATGCTACCTAAAGCAATCTACACATTTAATGCAATCCCTATCAAAATACCATCCATTTTTTTTTCAAAGAAACGGAATAAAGAATCCTAAAATTTATATGGAACCAGAAAAGACCTCAAATAGCCAGAGGAATATTGAAAAAGAAAGCCAAAGTTGGTGGCATCACAATTCCAGACTTCAAGCTCTATTACAAAGCTGTCATCATCAAGACAGTATGGTACTGGCACAAAAACAGATACATAGATCAATGGAACACAATAGAAAGCCCAGAAATAGACCCTCAACTCTATGGTCAATTAATCTTTGACAAAGCAGGATAGAATGTCCAATGGAAAAAAGATAGTCTCTTCAACAAATGGTGTTGGGAAAATTGGACAGCTGCATGCAGAAAAATGAAACTGGAGCATTTCCTTACACCACACACAAAAATAGACTCAAAATGGATGAAAGATTTCAATGTGAGACAGGAATCCATCAAAATCCTTGAGGAGAACACAGGCAGCAACCTCTTTGACCTCAGCCGCAGTAACCTTCCTAGGAACATCGCCAAAAGCAAAAGAAGCAAGGGCAAAAATGAACTATTGGGACTTCATCAGGATCAAAAGCTTTTGCACAGCAAAGGAAACAGTCAACAAAATCAAAAGACAACCAACAAAATGGAAGAAGATATTTGCAAATGACATATCAGATAAAGGGCTAGTATCCAAATCTATAAAGAACTTATCAAACTCAACACCCAAAGAACAAATAATCCAATCAAGAAATGGGCAGAGGACATGAACAGACATTTCTGCAAAGAAGATATCCAGATGGCCAACAGACATATGAAAAAGTGCTCAACATCACTCAGCATCTGGGAAATACAAATCAAAACCACAGTGATATACCACCTCACACCAGTCAGAATGGCTAAAATTAACAAATCAGGAAATGACAGGTGCTGATGGGGGTGCAGAGAAAAGGGAACCCTCCTACACCGTTGGTGGGAATGCAAGCTGGTGCAGCCACTCTGAAAAACAGTATAGAGGTTCCTCAAAAATTTGAAAATAGATCTACCCTTATGACCCAGCAATCATACTACTGGGTATTTACCACAAAGATACAAATGTAGTGATCTGAAGGAGCACACGTACCCCAAGGTTTATAGCAGCATGTCCACAGTAGCCAAACTATGGAAAGAGCCTAGATGTCCATCAAAAGATGAATGGATAAAGATGTGGAACATATATACAATGGAATATTTTGCAGCCATCAAAAAAAAAAAATGAAATCTTGCCATTTGCAAGGAGATGGATGAAACTAGAGGGTATTATGCTAAGCAAAATAAGCCAATCAGAGAAAGACAATTACCATATGATCTCACTAATATGAGGAATTTGAGAAACAAGACAGAGGATCATAGGGGGAAGGGAGAGAAAAATGAAACAAGATGAAACCAGAGAAGGAGACAAACCATAAGAGACTTTTAATCTCGGGAAAAAAAACTGAGGGTTGCTGGAATGGAGGGGATTGGGAGGAATGAGGTGGTTGAGTGATGGACACTGGGGAGGGTATATGCTATGGTGAGTGCTGTGAATTGTGTAAGACTGATGAATTACAGACCTGCACCCCTGAAACAAATAATACATTATGTGTTAATTTAAAAAAATAAAAATGACAAGCTGAATACTTAAAAAAAAAAAAACCTACCTAGCTTTCTTTCTTTCTTTGTGTCCCACAAAATAGTCCCTCAACTATCCAAAGAATGTAGAAAAGGGTGTGGAACTGGCCTATGTTACTCAAAGTGGGACCAATTAGCAAGAGGCTTATTTGAGCTCATTTCAAAGAAAGTTTCATAATAATCAGGGCTTTCTAATAAGGTAAGGCAATTCCTTGACACCAGCAATATTCCTGCAAAGACGAAATACCTAATGGGATCTATAGAATCCTCTTGCACTGGGTGGGAGATCAGGCAAGATAATTTGAAATCCATTCAATTACTAAAATTCCATAAAGACCAACAGAACTCCCTCTGCTTTTCTGAAACTGTCTGTAAACAAGCCTCTTTCTTACTCATTAACCAAAAAGGCTCTTGCCCAGCTGCTATTGTTACCATTAGGAAGGATCGTGGTCCTCGACAAAGAGTCCAAAATTTTCATTAAAATAATTGTCCGTTGTTGTATTTGAAGCATATTTGTATATAATTAATGTAAATATGAAGATGCATAAATGCAGAAACCTCTGCATGGCTCCCAGCTAAACTCCCCACTGGAGGCCAAAGTGAAAAGCCGCTATGATAGCTTCATGCCCAGCTGAGTGCCCAACTGGTGAAGCAAATGTGGCAAACAAGGACCCAGACATGACTCCCTCTCTACCCAACTTCTCAGCATCCAGGAGAGAGGTACCCTGACATGCAGAATACCGGAAACATTCCCCAGACCTCTTCATGAAACCAGCGAATAGGCAAAACAGGGGGCAAGCTTTTTTTTTTTTTATTAGTCAGACAGAGATCACAAGTAGGTGGAGAGGTAGGCAGAGAGAGGAAGGGAAGCAGGCTCCTTGCTGAGCAGAGAGCCCGATGCAGGGCTTGATCCCAGGACCCTGAGATCATGACCTGAGCCAAAGGCAGAGGCTTTAACCCACTGAGCCACCCAGGTACCCCAGGGGGCAAGCTTTGAAGGAAAACTTTCAGAAATAAGAGGAGTGGGGTATGTCTAATGACTCAGGAAGACTTAAAAAGGAACCACTCTGAAAGCAGCATGGCACTTCCTCTAAAAATTGAAAATCGAAATACCATATAATCCAACAAAACTCCTTCTCTATAAACACCCCCAAAGAAGATGCCAATAGGTAGCTGTGCACCCATGTTTATAGTAGGGTTACTCACAGCAGCTAAAAGGTGGAAACAACCCAAGTGTCCATCAACAGATGAACGGATAAAGGTGGTACAAGCATACAAGGGAATATGATTCTGCCTTAGAAAGGGAGGAGATCCCGCCATATGATGCGACATGGATGAACCTTGAGGGCTTACTGCTTAGGGAAATAAGCCGACAAAACCACCTAAAGTGAAGTGGTGCTTCCCCTCCCCGCAAAGGGAGGGGTGGATTTCCACTTTAATGGGGATAGAGTTTCTATTTAGGACCATAAACAAGTTCGGGATTTGGATGGTGGTGAGAGTTGTACAACATAGTGAATGTACTTAATGCCATTGGACTGTGCACTTAAATCTGGTTAAAATGGCAATTCCCGTTAGGTGTATGTTGCCTCGGTTAAAAAGAAAAAAAAAAAAAATTAGAAAAGAGCAGCCACCCTGCAGTACTAAGAACTTAGAGCTTTTAGATTCATGAGAACGTTCACAAGTAAAGCTAATATGCTGGTGACGCGCTCCGAATTCATCAGATTTGGGGTTTACCTTATTGTTTTCAGAGCTCCTGTGACTCTGAGGGTGTGAGAGGAGTAAGGCGGCCCTGCTTATGCTGCCGAGCGGGTTTTTGTAACCGACTCCACCCAACTCCACGACCGGCAGTGCACGGTCGCTCAGAAGAAACCAGCCGGACTCTCCGGCGAACGCGGTCGCAAGTTCCCGCAGCCGCCTTTAATGTCCGGGAGCTGCACGTTCTTCCAATCAAAGGGCTCCCGGGGAGGGCTCGAAGGGTAGAGCCAACCGGAAGGCCCCTATTCCTTCTGTCCCGCCCTCTCCTGCTTCCTATTGGAGGGTTTCAAACCCACAGGAGCCAATGAGAGCGAGAGGACGCGTTGGGCCTGGTCCGTAGCTTCAGGCGCGGGCTTTGAAGAAAAACTGTCGCGGAGGTGTCATGGTGCCACCGGGGCCGTCCGCAGCCGCGGGTGAGTAAGATCGTGAGGCCCTGCGTCTTGCAGACGCTCCAGCAGGGCGGGGAAGAAGGGAGGCCACCGAGTCAGTTATTTTAGCGGGAAATGTCGGTCCGCTCCCGTGCCTCAGTCTCCCCCTTGGGCGTTTCCAGTCCAGAAAGCGCTGATGGGAGCCCAGGCCCTGGCCATGGGTAGGGGAGAGTAGATGCGGAGCCAGATGCCTTAGAGGCATCTTCCCCGTAATTCCTGCAGCAGCTCTGCAAAGAGACGTCATTGTCATCTCCTTTAGGTGGAGAACCTGAGACCCCCTTCCCCGGGTCGCACACCCCAAAGGAAGCCAAGCGCTCCCTAACCCAGATTGGGCTCCAGGCAGAGCCTGGGTGTGGTCCTCTGTGCTGCCTCCTGATCTTTGACAGCTGCCAAGAGGCGGTGTCTGACCCTAAAGGGGGGCGGTGGACGCGGTTGGGGGCGAAAGGGGGGCGTGGGCACTGGAAGTTGGTTAAATCTGCAACGAGAACTGAGGGTCCTGGGTTCCCTGATCTCTTAAACGTACCTGGAGCCCTTAGCTGCCTTTCAAAATATGGCTCAGAGGCCACCAACTCCCAAATGCACACAGTGTTTTGATAGTTTCAGTAATACTACCTGTTGACTATCTGCTTGGTCGTGGGCACTGTCCTAGGCACTTTACATAATAGCCCTTAAAGATAGACATTTCTGTCTCTATTTTATAGGTTCAGCAGCAGTGAGGTTTGCTAACTTGCTAGAAGCCACAGCGCTGGGATTTTGACCCTGTCTCTCAGCCAGTGCTCTCTACCCTGCCTGGCACAGTAAAATGCATAATCCTCAAAGTTGTCTCCTAGGGATGCATCAGAGCTGGATATCAAAACACACAGCAACTCGGTTTAATGAAATTAAGAATTGTTTTGCATCCCATTGTCTTTTTTTTTTTTTTTTTTGCCATTATTGAATTTTAGCCTTCTCCAACCACCTATTACTCCTTTCACTCATTCCCTGCTTCTGAACTCTCATAATTCTTTCTTTGACCCTTTCTTAGGATACCTAAATTTTTCCCTATATTGTAATTATTGTTGTTTATTTTATTTTCACTCCTAGATTGAAACTTCCTGAAGACAGAAATACTGAATTTCCATACCCTCACAAATGCCTTGCTTAGAAAGTCACCATGTAGGGGCTCCTGGGTGGCTCAGTGGGTTAAGCCTCTGCCTTAGGCTCAGGTCATGATCTCAGGGTCCTGGGATAGAGCCCCACATCGGGCTCTCTGCTCAGCAGGGATCCTGCTTCCCCCTTTCTCTCTGCCTGCTGCTCTCCATACTTGCAATCTCTGTCAAAAAAATAAATAAAATCTTTTTTTAAAAAAAGAAAGTCACCATGTAATAGATGTTTGCCATGAACCCCCTAACCTATTTTGTCCTCAGGCTCAAAGAAAACCATGTAAGGGTTTGTGGCAAAAATCTTCATCCCTGTCGAAAAACCAAAAAACAATAAGACCAGACCAAGTGGCTCCTGGGTGATTCAGTTAGTTAGGCATTCAACTCTTGATTTCAGCTCAGGTCTTGATCTCAGGGTCATGAGTTCAAACCTCACATTGAGATCCATGCTGGGCGTGGAGCCTACTTAAAAAAATAAAATATTTAAAAAAAAAAAAAAAAAGACCAGGACTAGTTAACCAGCTCTGATAAGCCAATAACAGATTTCTTCATGTAAAACATAATACGTTATAGCTGAGAACAGTGACTGTGAGCAAGGACTCTGGAGTTGGATAAACCTGGTTTCAAATCCTGGCTTTGCTACATATTAGCTAGGTGATTTGGGCATATCATTTACCCTCTTTAGATTTCAGCCTGTAAAATACCACATAGGATTGTTGTGTGGATTAAAGAAAGTAATGTAATTATGAAGAGTTTAGTATAGGACATGGCATACTGATAATATTTTTAATATAGACATTAACTTGGAGGCAAATTTGTGGGGTTAGGAACTTTGTAACATATGGACAGTCCAAAGCCAAAATTATTACAGAAGAGTGCCATCTTTTAGAATATTAGTTAAAATCTCCAACTAGGGGCACCTGGGTGGCTCAGTGGGTTAAGCCTCTGCCTTCAGCTCAGGTCCTGGAATGGAGTCCCACATCGGGCAGTCTGCTCAGCGGGGAGCCTGCTTCCCCCCGCCCCATCTGCCCCTATGCCTACTTGTGATCTCTCTCCTTCAAATAAATAAATAAAATACTAAAAAAGAAATCTACAACTAAAGTTCTGCTGTTTGTTTTCCTGCCTATTTTGCAGAAGAGCGGCAGAGAAAGCTCCAGGAGTACCTAGCAGCCAAGGGAAAACTGAAGTGCCAAAACACCAAGTGAGTTTGTCTCACACAATTATGCAAGTTTTGTTGGCCTCGTTGCTACTAGCAATTTAAAGCCTTTCAAAACATAGTCCTTTGGGGGTGCCTAGGGGGCTCAGTTGGTTAAGTGTCTTCCTCCGGCTCAGGTCATGATCCCAAGGTCCTGGGATGGAGCCCCATGTTGGGCTCCCTGCCCAGTGGGGAGCCTACTTCTCCTTCTCTCCCTGTTTGTACTCTCTTTCTCTCTCTCTATCAAATAAACTTTTTTTTTTTTTTAAAGAAAGGACATACTCTTTAAAAAAAAAAAAAAATAGCCCCTTTTGGGGTGCCTGGGTGGCTCAGTGGGTTAAAGCCTCTGCCTTCAGCTCGGGTCATGATCCCAAGGTTCTGGGATTGAACCCCACCTTGGGCTCTCTGTGCAGCAGGGAGCCTGCTTCCTCCATTCTCTCTGCCTGCCTCTCTGCCTACTTGTGATCTCTGTCTGTCAAATAAATAAATAAAATCTTTAAAAAAAAAAATAGCCCTTTTGTTTGCAGTCTACTCAAACTGCATTGAGAGCCTATGATAACTCAGAAAAGAGTACATTGGTCCAAACATAACAAAAAAAAAAAAAACCTGAGCAGGTTAAGCACTAATATTATGACAGTCTCTAAAGTGGGGGATGGGGGGAAGATCCACAGTATTACCTACAATGCTGGAAGTTTTTCCTATCCCTGCGTTTATTCCTGGGGAAGTGATTCTTGTGAAGGCTAGAAAAGGTCAAGGAGTTGAATGACCCTGGTTTTGTTGTTCCTTGCTAAGGCAGGAGAGCCAGTTATAGTCAGTCCTCCATAGCTCCACACCAACATCCTCCAGCCCAACAATGGTCTTTGGCCATTCTCTCAGCACTTACTCTTGAGTTGGACAGAATATGACCGTTTCACTTTTATCTTCCATCAACATCTTGCCATTGTAGTGGTGTTATTAGTCCTCTTGCTTAACATTGATATATTTTCTCCTCAAAGAAGAGGAAGTGAATGTTTACAAAGTTAGCTTTGACCCTTTATTTTAGTTTCCTTTAACTTTGGAGTTTTACTCAACTCTATTTCCTTGATTAAATAAATTTAATTCATTTATTCAACAAATATTTATTTAATACATATAATATATCAGTCACTCTTGGTTCTGGAGATGTGGTACTTAACAAGACAGAGAGGTCCCTCCCCCTCCAGGGTTTATGTTCAAGATGTGGGAAACTAACAGCAAATCATGAGCAAAGTCCCTTTTAGTCTGGGAATTGTTTTTGATCCATGCAGACTGAACCCTTCTAAACTCCTCTACTTTCCTATCCACTGTTACATTTTCTGCTCACTGGCTAGATTTCATATGTGCTCCTGTTCTTTTAATTCTATCTCTTTTTTCACCTCTGAATATTCATTATCTGAAGTTACTTAAAACTTGAAAATGGAAGTTTTTCAAAGAAGCTGTTAATTACCTTCTTGACATCATATCTCTACAATATTGCATACTGCAGTATTCAAGAAATGATGTTTCAATGAACAACAGTATGTGAATATGAAGAGGACATGTATTTCATTAATCTTGTTAGAATGCTGCATTTATGCATAGGACATTTCTGAAAGGATCACAAAAAAATGGGTAAGAGTGGTGTGGTTGCTGAGGAGTAGAATAACAGGACTAAGAAAGGGGTAATAAGGAGACTTTATTGCATATAATTTTGAATTATTTTACAATATACAGAAATTCCAATGATTTAAAATTCTAATCTTAATAAATCATCATCATACTTAATCATCATACTTCCCAGGCCTTGCTGACCCTTCTGTAGTAAGAATTAATCTTATTTTGTCTTTTATAGGCCTTATCTAAAAGCCAAGAGCAATTGTCTGAATCCTCCACCTTCTAAATCTGTAAGTAGAAATTAGTCTTTCAAAAAATAATCATTTTTCTGATGGAGGCATAATACTCCATAGTGTATATGGACCACATCTTCCTTATCCATTCGTCCGTTGAAGGGCATCTTGGCTCTTTCCATAGTTTGGCGACCGTGGCCATTGCTGCTATAAACATTGGGGTACAGATGGCCCTTCTTTTCACTACATCTGTATCTTTGGGGTAAATACCCAGGAGTGCAATGGCAGGGTCATAGGGAAGTTCTATTTTTAATTTCTTGAGGAATCTCCACACTGTTCTCCAAAGAGGCTGCACCAACTTGCATTCCCACCAACAGTGGAAGAGGGTTCCCCTTTCTCCACATCCTCTCCAACACATGTTGTTTCCTGTTTTGTTAATTTTGGCCATTCTAACTGGTAAATTGGAAGGGGAGGTGAATCATGAGAGACTATGGACTCTGAAAAACAATCTGAGGGGTTTGAAGTGGCGGGGTGGGTGGGAGGTTGGGGTACCAGGTGGTGGGTATTATAGAGGGCACGGATTGCATGGAGCACTGGGTGTGGTGAAAAAATAATGAATACTGTTTTTCTGAAAATAAATTAATAAAAATAAATAAATAAATAAATAAAAATAATCATGTTGGGGGTGTCTGGGTGGCTCAGCCCATTAAGTGGCTGATTCTCGATTTCAGCTCAGGTCATGATCTCAGGGTCATGAGATCGAGCCCCACGTCTCAGCACGGAGTCTGCTTGAGATCCTCTCCCTCTGCCCCTCCCCCTGCTCATGGACTCACTCTTTCTCTCTCTCTCTCTCAAATAAATAAATTAAATACATCTTTAAAATATAGTCATCATCATTTGGGGGGCACCTGGGTAACTCAGGCAGTTGAGTGACTGACTCTGGATTTTGGCTCAAGTCATGAGAGTGAGAACCTGTGGTCTTAACCACTTGGGTATGCTGCCATGAAGTTAAATGGCTCATTTAAAGGGAACACCTATATTAGATCTTCCAAGCTACTGACAAGCTATGCTTCCTAAGCAGTTCAGCTATATTATGGATAGAG
This sequence comes from Mustela nivalis, assembly GCF_964662115.1. Classification (NCBI taxonomy): domain Eukaryota; kingdom Metazoa; phylum Chordata; class Mammalia; order Carnivora; family Mustelidae; genus Mustela; species Mustela nivalis. The sequence goes on along the minus strand of NC_139027.1, from coordinate 36,772,760 downwards.
TGGTAGAGGATCCTCACATTTTCAAGGTTTAAATGGAAGAAATTAGCCTTCTGAAAGGCTACATATAACATCATTAGACACTGAACAATAGAAAATATATATAAGAACACTGGCAGATCATGATGTGATCACTGGGTTAGACTTCTACTTCATGTAGATTGAATTAGTGTAGCACACAAGTATTAAACGAAAAATCTGCTGGGAAAAAAGCATCCTCATTCAGAGTTCCCAGAGGCTTCTCTGGGAAGCTGACAATACTGATTTCAGAAAGACATCTCTTAAATGGGGTGATGCCTACCTCTTTTTTACCCAGTTGTGAAGATAAAAATTAAGTGGGAAAGGCAAGTATGGAACAGGATGAACTAAGAAGCCTAGGCAAATAATAGTCATCATTACAATTGTATAATGCCTTATAATTTATAAAAAATTTATAAAACATTTTCATACCTAATTATAATAGCTAACATTTGAGTACTTATCATTCTGATACTGGGTGAGACACTTAAATATAATACCTCAATTAATATTCAAAAGAACCCTGTAAGAAAAGTGGCCTTATGATTTAATGTCCAGATACCTTCATGAATAAAAGGAGGTACTGTTATGTTGGGCTAATGATAATAAATAAAAACTATCTTGTGAAAAATAGGACGTTATGACACACTTCCTAGAAGATATATATCATTATTGTTATTTTACAAATGAGAGGACTAAGGCTCAAGGAAATTGAATACTTTGCCAAAATTATACAGCCAGTAATTATACAGACTCAAGACTTGAACAAAGCTCTTCTGGCATACTCTTACTCAAAGGAACGCAAAGTTTTTCATTTTCTGTTCCTATCTGGCAGTTTAATATATTGAACCAATATCTGAAAGGATTCCTTGGAGCCATACCCTTAAATTTATTGAGAAACTATGATATATAATTGTTAAAAACTGTCTAGGTCCAAATCCTAACTTCTTCATTTTCTAGCTAAATGACCTTGGGCAAGTTATTATATGTGCTGCCAAAGCGAACATAACCCTGGGCAAGTTATATAACTTTATCTGTAAAATGAAAATAATAGGAGTTTTCTCATGGAGTTATTCAGAGGAAATACACACATACACACACACACACACTACATATATACATATAAACATATATATGTTGAGAAGTATGATAGGGTAATGAACTATAAGCTTCTAAGCACAGAAATCTAGGTTAAAATTTTTGTGGTTAACTGGAACAAAAAGAGACCCAAGGAAAAAGGGAAAGGTGTTATGTTTTCCATTTTTTTTTTAAGATTTATTTATTTGACAGACAGAGATCACAAATAGGCAGAAAGGCAGGCAGAGAGAGCGGAAAGCAGGCTCCCTGCTGAGCAGGGAGCCCGATGTGGGGCTCTATCCCAGGACCCTGAGATCGTGACCCAAGCCAAAGACAGAGGCTTTAACCCATTGAGCCACCCAGGCACCCCTTCATTTTTTTTTTTTTAACATTTTGTTCATTTGAGAGAGAGAGAGAGCATGCACATAAGAAAGAGAGAGAGAGAGCAAGAAGAAGAAAGGGGAAAGGGAGAAACAGACTCCCCAATGAGCAAGGAGCCCAACATGGGGCTCCCTCCCAGGACCCTGAGATCAAGACCTGAGCTGAAAGCAGACGCTGAACCAACTGAGCCACCCAGGCACCCCATGTTTTCAATTTTTAAAGAAGAATATATTTGTATGGTTTTCTAAATGAATTATGGTGAGTGTCAAATTTCATTTATCTTAAAATGCCAATATTTACACTGTGCCTGAAATTACATCCTTTACAACTAATTTAAACTAACAATGAAAAACTTTACTTTAAATCTTAACTTTAAAAAGTATGAAAAGGCACAGGGTTTGTCAAAGTTATTTTGGACATATATGAACAAAAGTGCTTGAAAAACACTGATAAGATGAGCTTTGCAATCTCTTTCAGCCTTACTACAGCCCTCATTTCATCATATCATAATTTTTTTGTGCATATATCTTTTCTATTAGTGCTCCTCAGGGGTAAGTATCTTCCCTTCTCATCTTGCATGCCCTTAGAGTCTAGCACAGTGCCTAGCATATATTCAGTAAACCTGCTGTAATATAAACCCTCGTCATATCCTTTGTGCATTTTCTCTCTCCCCTGGCTTCATATGTCCAAAATAAAGCAACCAAATTCAGTTTAGATCAATTGTTCCCTCTTCTACAGTCTTTGATTTTTTTTTTTAATCAGTTTGATCCATCAATTCTGCAGTGAGTCATCAGAGAACAAGAGTTAGAGACTGAAGTTCCACCTTCAACCCTGCCCCTAATACCCTGCCTGACCTTCGGCAGCTCGCTTTCCCTCTCAAATGGAGGGGCTCAATTCCAGTCTTGGGGGCACCTGGATATGGCTCAGGGGCAACCTTGATCTCAGGGTTGTAGGTTCAAGCCCCATGTTGGGTGCAGAGATTACCTAAAAATAAAATCTTAAAATAATAATAATAATAAAATTTCAGCCTTAATTCTCTGTATTTGCATATTGATTGCAGACTATTCTATTAGCCTGATGGCTCTTCTAAGTCTAGATTTTCTCTCAATGTAATACTTAAAACTGCAGAACCAGTTCTACCACTTACAATAAATTAGCAAGGTCAGGCTGATCTCAAATAAAGATATAAAAACTGAACAAAAGAGAAAATATTTGCAAGTCATATATGATAAGGACCTACTATCCAGGATATATAAAGAGCTCTTGCAGGTCAGCAATTAAAAAGACAAATAATTAAAATGGACAAAAGAAAATAATAATAATAATAAAATGGACAAAAGATCTATATAGACCTTTCTCCAAAGGAGATATACAAATGGCCAAGAAGAGATGAAAAGATGTTCCATATCATTACCCATCAGAGAAATGCAAATAAAAACCACAATGAAATACTACTTCACACCCACTAGGATGGTTATAATAAAAAAAAGACAGATAACAAGGATTGGGGAGGATATGGAGAAATTAGAACTTTTATACAATGTTGGCGGGAAAGTAAAATGCGGCAGCCACTTTGGGAAACAGTTTAGCAGGTCCTCAGAATTTAAACAGAGTTACCATATGACCTAGCAATTCTACTCCTATGTATATATCCAAGAGAACTGAAAACATGCTCACAAAAAGCTGATAACAAATGTTCACAGCAACATTATTCATAATAACTAAAAAGTGTAAACAACCTAAATGTCCATCAGCCAATGAGGGAATAACGAAAATGTGGTATATCCATGAAATAAAATATTTATTCAGCCATTAAAAGTAATGCAGTGCATGTGTGCAAACAAGGAGTATAGGAGAATTCTCTGCACTTATCACTCAAGTTTGTTTTGAACCTAAAACTGTTCTTAAAAATAAAGTTTTTTATTGAAAATTAGTGGTGAAGACTGACACATGCTACAATATGGGTGAACCTCAAGAACATTCTGCTAAGTGAAAGAAGCCAGACACAGAGGGCCACATATTGTATGACGCCATTTACACAAAATGTCCAGACTAGGCAAATTGGTAGAGGCAGAAAGTAGATTAGTGGTTGCCACTATTTGTGGGGACAGGGAAATGAGGAATGCCTTCTAACAGGTATGGGATTTCTTTCTGGGGTGATGAAAATATTCTGGAACGAGAGAGTGGCAATGGTTATACAACCCTGTGAATATACTAAAACCCACTGAATTACAAACTTTAAAATGGGGAATTCTTTGTGATACAAATTATATTTCAATTTTTTAAAAAAGGAAAAGAAGAAGAACGCCTAAGGATGCCTGGGTGGCTCAGTGAGTTCAATGTCTGCCTTCAGCTCAGGTCATGATCCTTGAGTCCTGGGATTGAGTCCCACATGTGGCTCCTTAATCAGCGGGGAGCCTGCTTTTCCCTCTGCCTGCTGCTCCCCCTGCTTGTGCACTCTCTGACAAATAAATAAATAAAATCTTTAAACAACAACAACAACAACTAAGGAATAGCACATGTTAGACATGTTTGGAAACTTTGATACCATCATCCCTGCCTCTTCAGTAAGCAATAATAGAGTGGTGAGAGGTAGATGTAAACATTGGGACTCAAGCAATAACCCCCTATAGCCATGTGGTTATCCATCCATCTCCCTGCCTCCCACTTCCAACCCTCCCCTATACCATGACCAGCAACACCACCATTCGCATACCATTCTAGAGCGGACATCTCTTTGTCCTTAATGCCAAGTGGTTTTGGTTACAGACTTTCTTTAAACATTCACAAAGTTTTTCTCAACAATATTACCAAATCAAAAGTAAAGAGTGGTAATTCTAGCACTCCCATATCTTCCCCTGGAGACATATAATCTACAAATCTCTGCCAAATTCTCCTTTCTGAAACTTGTTTTTAGTGCAAATGCTCTGGAATCCACAATTGCTCCAATTATTTACTGTATCAATTCTAATCTCCCATCCCCTGGCACCTGGGTGGCTCAGTGGGTTAAGCCTCTGTGTTAAGTTCAGGTCATGATCTCAGGGTCCCGGGATCGAACCCTTCATCCCTGCTGAGCAGGGAGCCTGCTTACCCCTCTCTCTCTGCCTGCCTACTTGTGATCTCTCCATCAAATAAATAAGTAAAATCTTTAAAAAAATAAAGAACTGCTTAAAAATTTTTTAAAAACTAAATAAACTCCTATCCCTAGTTTTTTTAAAATTCTCTATAACCTAGTCCTACCTTTCTTATCCAAGATTAAATCACATGAATGAAACATTTACTTGTTGATAATGTAGAATCTAACCTTAAAACCCTGTCCTGACTTTACAAGTATAACTAACTTTCTACTGAAATGCAAAACTTCATTGAAAACGATTCCAGAGTATCTCAGGTCTCCCAGCACCTACCACCTATCCTTGCCACTGATCTCCAGGGATGAGACAAAGGTTCTTGAGTGACCCTGTGACCTTTACAAAAGCAGTGTTGTTTAAAAAAAAAAAAATAGTGTAGCAATACACAGTACTACTAGGAAGAACTTGGGAGGTACCCTAACATTAGTTTATTATGTATGTATCTTTCCAGAGTCCCTAGAAGGACACTTCATTTGGGACATAATGGGGGCATTCAGCAAATACTTGTTCAACTGAGGCAAATTTTATTTTTTAAATGTAATTTTTGTGTGTTCACTGCATCTCTGCTTAATTCTATCAAGCTAAAATATTCTGGTATATTTCTAGTGAAAGCTCAAATTATAAAGACCTTATAGGGACACAACACCAAATGGCTCCATTGGTTGAGCATCTTGACTCTTGGTTTCAGCTTAGGTCTTGATCTCAGGGTCATGAGATCGAGTCCCTTATAAAGCTGCAGGTCGAACCCCTCATGGGTCTCTATGCTCTGCACTCAGTGGGGAGTCTGCTTAAGATTTTCTCCCTCTCCCTCTGCCCCTCCCCCAACTCATGCCTTTATTTTCTCAGATTTAGCTGTCTTAAATGAAATTCTGAATAACTAATTTTTTAGGTTTTTTACTAATTTTTTTTGTTTTTAAAACTGAGTTATTGTTATGAATTTATTTTTTTGATGTGTCTCTTTGTCCTTTTAGCATATTATACCCAAAAAAGATGTTACCAATCGTGTTGCTTTGCCTACCAAAGGTACAAGACCCATCAGCATTAAACTCCAACCCAGACCTGCCAATAATACAGGACCCCAGAACCCAAAGTTGGAGGCACCAAAACTTCTGGGTAAAAGGCTGACTTCAGGATGTGTTTCTTCTAATTCAAACTGCAAGCCTTCCAGCAGTCATCAACCACAGCATAAAGCTGGGTCATTCACTACTGGAGAATTATCTAGAAAAACTATAGGTTCACTTAATGTGCAAGAATTGAAAACTGCAAAGCAGCAGGTAGCAGATCAAGGAACTACTAAATGTTCAGACTCTGTGGACAATAACCATATTGAACATGAACCCCTGGATAGCTGTCTAAAAGAGATGAACAAAGAGAACTTGCCTCAAACCTTACCAGACTCTGAAAGGAAGTCAAATCCTGAATTATGGAGAATAAGTAAACCAAAGACTAACTCTTATAATCAAATCAAGAGCAGTTTGGCTCCCAAACAAGCCTTGGGCAAAAGTTCCGGGAATAGTGCTGTTCTGAAAGACAGAGTTAATAAACAATTTGTTGGAAAAACACAAATTAGGATACCACCAGTAAAATCACAGCAACTCTCTAGAGGAACAAATCTTGCCAGACCAGGAGAAAAAATCCCAAAGACAGTTCCCTCTCACAATGTTCAGATCCTTAGTAGAACTCAGGCACCAAATAAACCAGTGGTCAAGGACATAAAGGATATAAAGGTTAATAGAGATAAATATGAAAGACCAAATGAAACTAAGTTTAAATCACACATTGTTACTGAACAGAAAATAAAACAAACCAAATCCTGGACATGCCCTACTGTGCTTCAGGGAGGCTTTAATAACAGACATCCAAACATTAAGCAAGATCAGAAATCCACCCGACCTTGTTTTAGAACTCAGACATCATGTGCACTGCAAAATTCAAGAGCCATAAGCCAAAGGCCTAATTTGGCAGTTGGCAGTTTTAATTCGGTCATCCCAAGTACCCCTAACATAACAACAAATAGAACCAATAGGAATAAATGCAGCAACAGCTATCAACAAAAAGCACAGACTTTGGACTCCAAGTTGAAAAAGACTCTTCCCCAGAACCATTTTCTCAATAAAACAGCTCCCAAAACTCAAGCTGGTAACAAAACCATAAGTGGAGGAAGAGTCCCAAATGAGACCCAGACTAATCCAAATATTAAGAAGAAGATCACAGCAGAGGATCGAAGGTACTTTGCTTAATTCCATAATTTTGCAATTTAAGATTAGGCAATTGACCATCAGAAATATTCAGGCCATAAATAAGGGCTTCTGAGTGATTTTTAGCTACAACCCTGAAAGAAAGAAGATTGGAAGCAAGTATAACAAATATTGACTTGATAGAGCTAGGTGGGACATATGTGTGTTATAAATTATTCCCTGTAATTTTCTGTATGCTTGAAATTATTTTTTAAAACAAAATTGAAACAGAATGTTTGATTAAGACATAGGGGTTGTAGAAGCAGGCTACTCGTTCAAGAAGTACCTTGCAGGAACTGAACAACAGTGTAAGAGGGCGGAGTGGGAAGAGCCAGAGTAGTGGTTTTATATAGCTAGGAAGTGGGGAGTTGGTAGTCCCTTGTTAAGCAGACCAGTGGCTACATCCAGGAGCGTTATCAGGGAAGAAAGAACAGGAAACCTCCATGAGTGTGAGCAGGCCAAGTTTTGAAAGGTAAGCTAAGACAAAGAGGAGCAGCGAGTTCACACCCAGAGTTCAGACAGTAGAAATGGGGATCTCAGGGTGCTGGAGGTTCACATTAACATACATGTAGCTGGAAACCAAGCCAAAAATCTTCACACTGTCTTCACTGGACTAGATAGAGTCACAGTGTGATGAACCTCCCAGGAGAAGCACCTTTATACACTTGGGTGGGCTAGAAACTAAGGAGATTCCTGACAAGGGCTAAAGGAACATGTAAAATTAGATGGTAGGTAGAAGGTATACAAGGTATAACAGGATGAAGAGAGGGCAGGGTTTATTCTCTGAATATAGCCCTGAATACTACCACCAAGTTCTCTGCCCTCCCAAAGAAACAGAAAACAAACAGCTTAATTTAGGGTGATGTGATTGAGAGAGAAAGGCTGAACTGACTTTTTTTTTTTTTTTTTTTTTGAGCTGACTTCTTTAGATAGAAGGATCAAGGAGGTACTTTCAACAGTGACATGTGATCTAGGAAAAGGATAGTGACAAAAAGAAGGATGAGCCTTCTGAGCAAAAAGAAAACTGAGTATAAAGACTCCAAGCTGGTGAATGAGGAAATCAGAGTCCCTCCCCCTGGAGCCCACAGTCTAGACCAGATAACAGATGTTGGGTCTTTAAGACAGTGTGGGGTGTGCAGTCTGTGTTTGATTACACAAGATGAGTCTGGAGCAGGACAGACCACTCACTCATTGCTTGAGTGTTCCTTCAACACCTACAGAGTGTTGGGCTCCTGGGAGATACAGTGGTGAGAGCACACAGTCACACTCTAACTTCATGGAGCTTTTTTTCTGGTGTCTATGTGGAAAGTATTGGAATAATAAAATCACAGCACTGAGGTCCTGGGAATAAGTTGGCTTAGAAAAAGTTAAGTTTCCCCTTCATTTATGATTGGAAGGAAGTCTGAGAGAGCAAGAATGTCAGGAACATAGAGGAAACACATGCCAGACATCTCAACTTCTGTCATTAAGCAGGTGGTTACCATGAGGGTGAAGGAGTTGGGGCACTTGGGGCTGAAATAAGCACTATGGATTATGCTCTGGAGTCAAGGAGAGAAACAAGAGTTAATTAGTTATTGACATTCTGGAAGGAGCAAAACCATAAGGTCAGAAAACAGATCGGTGATCACCGGCAGCTGAGGATGAGAAGGGTTGACTACCAAGAAGCATGAAGGAATTTTTGAAGGGATTATATTATAGTTCGGGTGACATGATTTTGTGAATTTGTCAAATCTCCCAGAACCATACACTTCCCAAAAAAGGTGAATTTTGCTATATGTTACTGAACACTTGTGGGTTCTAGACACTGAGCTAGGCACTGGCACATCCAAGGTGTCTGCCTTCATAGAACTTGCATTCTAGTGGAGAAGACAGAAAATCAACACATTGATGAAATTAAATAATACACATAATTATCTCTTCTAAGAGGTGTCATTTGAGCAGAGGACTGAATGAAGATGATAATTCAAGACCTTGAGACAGGAATGAGGGTGGGTCAAGTAACTGAAGGAACATCAAAGCTCCTGGTGGGGATAGAGTAAGAGGGAAAGGGGTATGAGCAGTGACATGGTCTGTCTACACTTTAAAAACTACTTTGGCTACTGGGCACATGATGAATTTGTTGAGGGTGAGCGTGGAAGCAAGGACATGAGTTAGGAAGGAAGTTGCTACAGCATTTCAGGAAGAAGGTGACAATGATACAGACTCGGGTCATGGTAGTAGAGATAAGAAGCCTACTGGCTGTACAATGTTGTGTCAGATGTGAGAGAAAGAAAGAACTATGTAAAGACAACCCCTCATTCTAGGTCCCAGCAACTGGGTAGACTGGGGTACTATATACCAATATAGGTTATTTGGGAACAGGTTTGGAGATGAACATCAAGACCTTTATTTTAGAGAGCATTAAATTTGAAGTGACTGTCAAACATCAAATTTAAAAACACCAACTAGGCAGTGGGTTTTATAAAGTTTGGGGCTCTAGGGGAAAATCTGGCTTGAAATGTACATCTGTGAGTTATAAACATGTAGTAATTTAAAGAAGCTGAAGAGCCTACATTCACATGCTTGAGTCTATGGGTCTTGGTACTTCTTCCAACAGTAACCTGTTGACTGCTTAGAAGCAGGAGCGGGTGGAGGAGAGTGAGGATTAAGATTTGGCCACCATCAGAGACTAGCTACTTATGATTCCTGAAGTTATTGATCTTTTTTAGGAAGAAAGGTGGTCATGTGTGGCCAGGAGAGTGCTAATGAACCGGGAAAAGTGGGTAACTCTGGCCAAGACCCTATTAAGGGCAGAATGCAGGTTTGGGGGGTCTGGTTGAGTGGCAGATAGAGAGCTTATGGTAAGAGAAATGGAGTGCTGAGTTTGTGATCTCAGAGGTGGAGGGATATTTTAGGAAAGCAAATGCCAGAAGTAATATACAGGTGAAATAAAAATTTTTAGAGAAAAATAATGAAGAATAATCATGAAGTCAAGGCATTTGAAGAGTGACATCCTAGTAATCCCTCTGCAATCTGCCTTCTGAAGGATAGGAGCAACCATTGTGGCGATTACCCATTTGTAAATTGTTTTTAACTCCATTCTCCTGACTTTGTGTGTAGTTGAAGGCATTTAGTGGTACTCAATCTATGTATATCTTATACTTTGAAAGTGTGACTTACATACAAAAAGAAACCTAAAGCATTTTCCCATCCCCCAACTCTTAATTTTATAACAGGAAACAACTGGAAGAATGGCAGAAATCTAAGGGGAAAATCTATAAGCGGCCTCCTATGGAACTTAAAACAAAAAGAAAAATAATAGAGGAAATGAATATTTCATTCTGGAAGAGTATGGAAGAAGAAGAAGAAGAAAAGAAAGCACAACTTGAACTGTCCAACAAAATTAACAGCACCCTAACACAATGTCTGCAACTCATTGAGGAGGTGAGTAAGGAGGATAAGTTCCCAAAGCTTTGGCCTAGAACTTTATAGTTTTGTTTTGTTTTTAAGTTTTCTTTTTTTTTTAAGATTTTATTTATTTATTTGAGAGAGAGATCACAAGTAGGCAGAGAGGCAGGCAGAGAGAGAGAGGGAAGCAGGCTCCCCGCTGAGCTGAGAGCCCGATGCAGGGCTCAATCCCAGGACCCTGAGACCATGACCTGAGCCGAATGCAGAGGCCCAACCCACTGAGCCACCTAGGCACCCCGAACTTTACAGTTTTTAAATATTTTTCTTAAATATAGTGTAAGAGAGACAACCCTGGTCTTGGCAGAAATTCATCTGCTTTTTTAAATATAGAATAGCAATAATAATAATGGCATGCACTTAAATAAAGGTTCTTATATGCCAGACACTGTTCTAACACTTTATTTACATGATCTCGTACAATTATCAATAACAACTATTACCATGCCCACTTTACAAATGAAACTGAGGCACAAAGAAATTGGAAAACTAATCCAAGCAGTCTGCCTCTCAAGGGATCCAAAAGGAATTTTGCCTTCCTTAGGCATCAAGGTCAAGGAGTGATATGAAGCTGAAGTCAAAGGCAAGATCATGTATAAAATTTGGTTATCCTGATGACTTTGGGTAGCTATAATTGGCAGCTAAATTATATCTTGGATTCTGCAGATAAGGATAAAGGAGATGGTAAAGCAAAGGCTATGATCCCTAGGAGATGCCTTGAAGGAAAAATATATTAATTAAAAACAATTGGGTAGACATCTATACTAATGTCCTTGCCTGAAGCAAACCAAATTCTGTCCTTTGGCTGATGGCATTGGACAGCAACAGAAAAAGGAAACCTTCAATGTAGCTCTATTCCAGGCAATTTTTTCACAAAATTTAGTTAAACATTAATTATTTCCCCTTGATAGAACTAAAGTTCAGTTCTTTTTTTGTTGTTGCTCTTTCTTTTATTTTCATTGTATTAAAGAAAATGCATGAATACACTCTTTAACAATTTTTGTTTTAGATTTTATTTATTTATTTGGCACAGAGAGAGAAGCAGAGGGAGCTACAGAAGGAGAAGGAGAAGCAGACTCCCCACTGGCCAGGGAACCCAATGTGGGACCGAATCCCAGAAACCTGGGATCATGACCTGAGCCAAAGGCAGACGCTTAATGGACTGAGCCACCCAGGCACCCCCATGAATACATTCTTATTATTAAAAATATTCAGGGACAATTGGGTGGCTCAGTTGGTTAACCATCAGGACTCTCGATTTCAACTCAGATCATGATCTCAGGGTCATGAGACTGAGCCCCATGCCTAGCTTTGCACAATGCCTGAGCACAGAGCCTGCTTAAAATTCTCTGGCTCCCTCTGCCCCTCCCTCCCTCTAATAATAATAATAATAATAATAATAATAATAATAATAATAATAATAAAATTTAAAACATTTCAAAGAGAAAATGACAAGATCTCCCCACCAAGCACATCTGTGCATGCATGCACACACACCAATTATGCATCCCAGGCTTCTCCCTAGACCTGACCACTATTGCCAATTATCCATCCAAACAGCTTTTATGCATGTACATACCACGTGGGTAGGCACATAGAAAAAAGAAGTATATATTTTTGTGAGTTGCAATTATTTTATTTCAGATTTTTATATATGCTCTTTTGTTGTCTTTTCTTGTATTTCCCTAATATTAGTATTAAGCTCGCCCTGATAGTTAAGTTGGGCATTTTCCTCTTCCCTTGTACTCTGAAAATAGTTTATACAACATGAGAATTATTTTTTCTCTGAAGCTTTAATAAGAACTTGCTCATAAAGTCATCTAGACTATGGACCATAGTTTTGGGTATATCTTTTCTATTTTTTCTGTGACCATTGTTCTATTGGGGTTTTGTATTTTGTTTTGTATTTTAGTGATTCTGTGCCTTTTATTTAAAGATTTCTCTATCAATCTTTTTAAACAGCCATCTCTGCGGTTTTAATTATTTTTTCCTCTTGCATCAATGTCTGAATCTGTTTTTATGTTTATTGTTTTTAATTAGACTTTTTAGTTGAAAGCTTAAATCATTTATGTCAATCTTATTTTCTTAAAAATACATTTTAACGCTATAAATTTGCCTCTGAATTTAGCTTTGGTCATATCCTTTATGTTTGATTAGGTAAGGTTCTATATTAGTCAGTCAACTCAGAAAAACAGAAACTGCATCAGGTATTCTAATAGAATGAATGTAATGTAAAGGGTGTTTCACAATGTTTTATGTAAGTTCCCTAGAAGCAAACCCAAAGAGGAGAATTTGTGTGAAGGTAATTTATTAGGAAGAGGGTCCCAGGGAAAACAGAGAGGATTGGGGATGTGGGCCCAGAAGGGAAGGAGAACAAGAAGGATGTGGAATCAAACAAAATCCATGGAATATAACTGCGGCACAATCCCACAGGGGAACTCTGGAAACTGGATCAGAGCTCTCAGAATCATCCTGATCAGGGCAAGGAACCTATAGTATTAATACCTCCATGATCATTGATTAATGGCTGCCCTTGGGGAGATAAAAATTCCCAGGCACCCTGACTCTCTGATACATACAAAGAGAAGCAGATGCTGACTGTTGGACATTAAAGAACCTTGTAAGCCTCAGTGCACAAAAATGGTACAGGGATCATCAGAGGAAATGTGGGTACTACACACAGGGCTGACAGCAAAAGGGAACCTTAGGTAACAAAGATGCTAACTTCAGAAAGCAGCTATCACCCACTGGGCTAAGGGGAATGAAGAGAGATTGAGGTTATTAGAATCTAGAAACTAGGAGGGGCGCCTGGGTGGCTCAGTGGGTTAAAGCCTCTGCCTTCGGCTCAGGCCCTGATCTCAGGGTCCTGGGATCGAGCCCCGCATCGGGCTCTCTGCTTGGCAGGGAGCCTGCTTCCTCTTCTCTCTCTGCCTGCCTCTCTGCCTACTTGTGATCTCTATCTGTCAAATAAATAAATAAAATCTTTAAAAAAAAAAAAAGAATCTAGAAACTAGGAGAAATAAACTCCAACTCTAAGGAAGCAATACTATCTAGAAGATGCTGTACCAAAAACTGGTGGAGGGACCCAGCAGGGCTGGGAATTCAGACCTTGAGGAAAGGATGCCACCCACTGGGTGCTTTTGCCTCTGAGAGAGCACAGTGAGGCAGGATCTGTAAGCGCCAGGATAAAAGGTAGAGGCTAGAATCTACTGTTGCTGCCAGAGTGAAGGACCATTGCTGGGGTGGTGAAAGAGGAAATCCCTCTCTTCTCCATGCCCACAGTCTCCCTCTATTTCCCCATACTGGCAGAACCCTGTGCTGTGAAAACAGTGGGTGACTTACAGAATTTCAGCCCCAGTGCCCCAAAACAGAGGTTAATAATTGACAAGCACGCTCATTATTGTTCATCTCTAAATAGTTGGAGATTTCCATTTTGAGTTCTTTAACCTGAAAGTTATCTTAGAAGAATATCCTTTAACTTCCAGGTAGAGTTCTGTTTTGTTTTGTTTTTCCTGACTATCTTTTTTTCCAGATTCTAAATATACTACATTGTAAATGTAGCCTGTTATGTGTTCTGCTTGATTGAATTTGTTGAAATGCATGTCTGATCAGTTATGGTAAATGTTCCATCTCTTATTTGGGTGTTGGGATTCCTGATTAATAGGTAGTCCCTCCAGAACTCTCAACTTCTCTTTCATACCCTTCATTTCTCTGTTGACACACTGAGTTCTGGGAGAATCCCACAGCCAAATTTTCAGCTCATTGATCTCTTCTTCAATTCTGTTGAGATTTATGCCTCTTTCACGCAATGTTGGTTTTCTCAGACATTGAGTATTCTTGACTGTGAGCTTACCTTTGGGGCCTCCCCCTCTCAGGAGGAGTGGGAGACACTGCTTAGCTGAGTGTGCCAGTATCTGGGTTTCTGGTCATGGTGACTCCCCATATTCCTCCTGGTCCATGTCACTCTCTGCTCTGGATACAAGCCAGAAGGGGACCAAATTAGTGAGGATATCTTAAAGTTACTTTTTGTGAGAATTAGTCCTTTTTATATATGCTGCATGGATCTTCAACACACACAAATATACACACCCCATGACCCTTGCTTACCTGTGCCATCCTTCATACTTCTGCTAGAAACATATGGAAATTCTATATTCAGTGTTCACATTATTATGAATATGTAAGAAATATATGAATGTTGATTCCGTTTGGTGTGGTTTGGGGTTTGGTGTGGTTTGGGGTTTGGTTTTGCATAAAAATGTAAACATATTCCTTACCTTCAGCTGTGAAAAACATTTTACAATTTGGTCTCGTGTAACTCTTAAAGTTGAATGACCAGTGTCAAAACTTACTGAAATACACTGTTTAAATGGATACATTTTATTATATGTAAACTGTACCTCAGTAAATTTGAATTTTTTAGAAATTAAGCAAAAGCAATCAGACTGATTTCTGCATAACTGCTCTGATGAACATTAGATGTGAGAATAACAGCAAAATGGTAATAATTACCTCTGGGTATTTTTTTTTTTTACAGGGTGTACCTTCTAATGCAGTATTTACCATATTGTCCAGTATTCCTGAGGTTGAAAAATTTGCTAAATTCTGGATCTGTAAAGCAAAGTTGTTGGCAAGTAAAGGTCCCTTTGATGTTATTGGGCTGTACGAAGAGGCCATTAGAAATGGGGCAACAGTGAGTATCTGTCTTGGGTGGGTAACTTCCAGAAAATTCTCTCATGTTAGTTGTCTGTTGTTTGCAGTATGGCAGTCATACAATGTAATTGTAAACTTCTAATTTACTTCATCAATTATACATAGATTATGAAGCACAAGTCCTTTATGTACATTTAATTAAAAATTTATTTGCTAAATGACAGTGCAGACAAAAGGTTGATATCCAGGATCTATAAAGAATTACTCAAACTCAACACACACAAAACAGATAATCATATCAAAAAATGGGCAGAAGATATGAACAGACACTTCTCCAATGAAGACATACAAATGGCTATCAGACACATGAAAAAATGTTCATCATCACTAGCCCTCAGGGAGATTCAAATTAAAACCACATTGAGATACCAAATTAGCAAGACAGGAAACAACATGTGTTGGAGGGGATGTGGAGAAAGGGGAACCCTCTTCCACTGTTGGTGGGAATGCAAGTTGGTGCAGCCTCTTTGGAGAACAGTGTGGAGATTCCTCAAGAAATTAAAAATAGAACTTCCCTATGACCCTGCCATTGCACTACTGGGTATTTACCCCAAAGTTACAGATATAGTGAAAAGAAGGGCCATCTGTACCCCAATGTTTATAGCAGCAATGGCCAAAGTTGCCAAACTGTGGAAAAACCAAGACGAATGGATAAGGAAGATGTGGTCCATATACACTATGGAGTATTATGCCTCTATCAGAAAGGATGAATACTCAACTTTTGTAGCAACATGGACGGGACTGGAGGAGATTATGCTGAGTGAGATAAGTCAATCAGAGAGAGTCAATTATCATATGGTTTCACTTATTTGTAGAGCATAACAAATAACAAGGAGGACAAAGGGAGATGAGGGAAATTGGAAGGGGAGATGAACCGTGAGAGACTATGGACTCTGACAAACAATCTGAGGGTTTTGAAGGGGCGAGGGGTGGGAGGTTGGGGGAGCCAGGTGGTGGGTATTATAGAGGGCACTTATGGCATGGAGCACTGGGTGTGGTGCATAAACAATGAATTCTGTTATGCTGAAAAGAAGTTAATTTTTTAAAAAACCTAATTTATTCAGTAGAAATAGTGTTTCATGTAAACTAATAGAATTACTGTTCTTATTAAATGAATGTGTCTCACTTTACACTCATCGTAGAAATATACACTTGTAGAAAGTAATAGCATGGAAACTTACATCAATATGCAGTACTTTAAAAATTATACCTCATCATAAAAAAACTAAAGATACATTAAGCCCAACATATCAATATTCACACAGCAATAATTCAGAGCCAGTACATGAAAAAAATTTAATTCTAATACTTACTGAAACCACTGTCTCCATATGACTTTTTTTAACAAAGACTGCATCCAAGTTTCATAACTCTTTTCACCTAAATGTCACTTTCCATGTCATTTTCTATTCTACCATACCTCTTCCCATTGTTCAAAATCAGAGTTGTAGATGCACATAGTTTAAACAGTCAAAACCATCCAATAAGTTTCCTTCCATAAGGCCTCCCATTTCCCACTTCCCAGAGCAAACAGATTATTTTCATATTTACCTGGATAGTTTCAGATAGTGTGCTTAGATTGCTATTTCTTGATTTTTCAGTTTTAGAGATGATTTGTAGATTTCCAACTATGCAGGATAAGGATTTAACCCTCTTTCTGACACGTACCCTGCAAATTTTGCCATCTTCCATATTTCCATTAGAGTCATATGGAAATCCAGGTCACTGTTGTTATAAATAATACTGTGTTCGTATTGTTATGAATATGTAAGAAATACATGAATACATTGAACCATGTAATAGATACTAAGGTTATTTTACCTTTCAAGCATGATCTTCTAATTTTCCTGAAGTTAATTATTGTCTTGTTTTCCCTTTGCTTAGTTTTCTGAGTATTTATTAGTATATAATTGATTCCAAACTTTTCTCTATCTAAATTTCTCAATATTTCTTTTTTTTTTTTCATTCAAGTTAGTTAACATATAGTGTAGTATTGGTTTCAGCAGTAGAACTTAGTGATTCATCATTTACACGTAACACAAAGTGCTCACCACAAGTGCCCTCTTTAATGCCCATCACCCATTTAACCCATCCCTCCACCCACCACCCCTCCAGCAGCCCTCAGTTTATTCTTTATAGTTAAGAGTCACTTATGCTTTGTCTCCCTCTCTGTTTTCATCTTATTTTATTTTTTCATCTGTTCTCCTATGTTCATCTGTTAGTTTCTTAAATCCTACATATGACTAAAATCATTGATACTTGTCTTTCTCTGGCTGACTTATTTCGCTTAGCATAATACACTCTAGTTCCATCCACGTTGTTTCAAATGGCAAGACTTCATTCTTTTTGATGGCTGAGTAATAGTCCATTGTGTATATATACACCACATTTTCTTTATCCATTCATAAGTTGATGGACGTTTGGGTTCTTTCCGTAATTTGGCTATTGCAGATAGGGCTACTATAAACATTGGGGTCCATGTGCCCCTTTGAATCCAGATTTTTGTATCCTTTGGATAAATACCCAGTAGTATAATTTCTGGGTCTTTAACTTTTTGAGGACTCTCCATACTATTTCCCAGAGTGGCTTTACCGCTTGCATTTCCACCAATAATGCAAAAGTGTTCCCCTTTCTTACATCTTCGCCAACAACTACTGTTTCCTTAGTTGTTAATTTTAGCTATTTTTACAGGTGGGCAGTGGTATCTCCTTGTGGTTTTGGTTGGTATTTCCCTGATGCCAAGTAATGCTGAGCATTTTTTCATGTGCCTCTTAGCCATTTATATGTCTTCTTTGGAGAAATGTCTGTCCGTTCATGTCTTCTGCCCATTTCTTAATTGGATGATTTATTTTGGGCGTATTGATTTTGATGAGTTCTTTTTTTTTTTTTTAAGATTTTTTTTATTTATGTGACAGAGATCACAAGCAGGCAGAGAGGCAGGCAGAGAGAGAGAGAGAGAGGAGGAAGCAGGCTCCCCACGGAGGAAAGAGCCTGATTTGGGGCTGGATCCCAGAACCCTAGGATCATGACCTGAGCCGAAGGCAGAGGCTTTAACCCACTGAGCCACCCAAGCGCCCCTTGATGAGTTCTTTCTAGATTCTGGAGACTAACCCTTTATCAGATATGTCATTTGCAAATATCTTCTCACGTTCCATTGGTTGCCTTTTAGTTTTGTTGATTGTTTCCTTTGCTGCGCAGGAGCTTTTTATCTTGATGAGGTCCAAAATTTCTCAATACTTTTAAAACATCAGATAGCTTATCGATTTCTTTTTCTTATTTATTGACCCTTCTCCCAGAACTTTCTGACAAGTTTCAGTCTCTACAGGTTGCTCTTTACCACTATCTTTGCCTATTATTCTGGGACCTTTCACCATTACCCTCACATTCCCATTTCTATCAGCACTGCCTGTTTTTCTTCTCCAGTGCTTTTCTTCTCTGTTTTGTGTTATTGCTGTTGGTAGTGATGGTTTTTTCTTTTCTTTTCTTTTCTTTCCTATTGTTCATGAAAAGCTTTACTCAGATGCCAGTAAAAACTGAGCTGTATACAAAGAGGTGGATTGAAAAAGCTCTGGACACACAGATGAGGTTTTACCACAGAGGGATCTGGCTGATCCAACTAGTTGAAGAACCTTCAATACCTGATCTTTCCTCTAAAATTGCCCATATTCTCTAAAGAAGGATCTGGAAATCAGGTTACCCGTGTTGTGGGGGAGAAGAGAGTTGGGAATCTCAACCTTCAGCATGGAAACGTTCATTTATCCCTTTTTTTCAGTGGGCATCCCCACCTTCAATAGTGCTTGATATTACCCAGAGACTTGGAAAATACATCTTAAGTTTTCTTTTTTTTTTTTTAAAGATTATTTATTTATTTATTTGACAGAGAGAGATCACAAGTAGGCAGAGAGAGAGAGAGGAGGAAGCAGGCTCCCCGCTGAGCAGAGAGCCCGATGCGGGACTCAATCCCAGGATCCTGAGATCATGACCTGAGCCGAAGGCAGCGGCTTTACCCACTGAACCACCCAGGCGCCCCGGACATCTTCAGTTTTCTGTTAGGATAAAGACTTAGAGGGGCACCTGGGTGGCTCAGTCGGTTAAGCTTCTGACTTTGGCTTGAGTCACAATCTCAGGACCCTGGGATTCTGCCTGGCGTTGAGCTTCCCACTCAGCAGGAAGTCTGCTTCTCCCTCTCCCTCTGCCTCTAGCTCTTTCCCAGCTTGTGTCTGTCTCTCTCTCAATTAATAACATCTCTTTTTTTTAAAGATTTTATTTATTTATTGAGAGAGATCACAAGTAGGCAGAGAGGCAGGCAGAGAGAGAGAGAGAGGAGGAAGCAGCCTCCTCACTGAGCAGAGAGCCTGACATGGGGCTCAATCCCAGGACCCTGGGATCATGACCTGAGCCAAAGGCAGAGACTTTAACCCACTGAGCCACCCAGGTGCCCCAATAACATCTTTAAAAAAAAAAAAAAAAAGACTTGGGGGCCTGAGTGCTGAACAGATGCTCAAGTCCTCCCCACTCATTTTTGAGCCTTTCAGAAAGGCCCTGGGGTTGAATCATGTTGTTTCTCAGCCACACTGCCATCTTAGGATTCAGCTCTTTCCTGTCGGTTAAGTTGGTTATCTCTTCCTTCTAGCTTCCAACTCTTGTTGCTCTTTCCTCTATTCTTTGTAGTTATTGCCTCCTTTAATCCCATTATCATTTCACTGGAGTTTCCATAGGGATTAGAAATAAATGTATATTCAATCCATCGTCTTTAACTAGAAACCTGTAAAAATGTAAAATATGTTTGATAAATGTTTTATATAATTTAGACTTTTAGCAATGTATTCTGTGCATTTATTCCCATTCCCTTAAGCTTGAAGTACATTAGACTTTGTGAAAATGTATGAACAGCTTTGCTTTTATGTTCTGTTGTCAGTTTACATCTATCATTTATTTGATAGAGAATCCCAAATCAGAAAGACCAAGCTCCTTCAGGAATCTGCTTCTCCCTCTGCCTGCTGCTCTCCCTGCTTGTGCTCTCTCTCTCTCTGAAAAATAAATAAATGAGTGAAATATTTAAAAAAGAGAGAGAGAGAGACACCTGGGTGGCTCAGTTAGTTAAATGTCTGCCTTCAACTCAGGTCATGATGCCAAGACCCTGGTATCAAGTCCCACATCAGGCTCCCTGCTCAGCCAGGAGTCTGCTTCTCCATCTGCCAGCTGCTCTCCTTGCTTGTGCTCTCTCTCTGTGACAAATAAATGAATGAAACCTTTAAAAGAGAGAGAAAGGCCAAGCTCCAAATATAATATTCCTATGAGATATTACAGTTCACTTATAGTGTCCTACTTCATGGAATGCTTTAGATACTTTGAAAAAGGAAGTCTATCTCAGATAATTTTACCAGAAAAGTAATTTTTTTAAGATTTTTTTTATTTTTTTGACAGAGAGAGAACGATCTCAAGTAGGCAGAGAGGCAGGCAGAGAAAGAGAGAGGGGAAGCAGGCTCCCCGCTGAGCAGAGAGCCCAAAGCAGGGCTTGATCCCAGGACCCTGAGATCATGGCCTGAGCCAAAGGCAGAGGCTTAACCCA
Organism: Mustela nivalis; assembly: GCF_964662115.1. NCBI lineage: Eukaryota > Metazoa > Chordata > Mammalia > Carnivora > Mustelidae > Mustela > Mustela nivalis. Next base: position 36,752,190 of record NC_139027.1, on the reverse strand, counting down.
CTGAGCCACCCAGGTACCCCAGAAAAGTACTTTTCAATATTACCAGGAAAGTACTTTTAATAATAATGGCTTTTTTCTAATGTTTTGTTTTTTATGTTATGTTTAATATTGTATTTTATATGTTATGTCTAATGTTATGTTTTTATGTTACTTAATAAAAGAAGAAAGAACAGAAAGACTAGGGAAATTATCCAAAATGCTAGCTAAAGGCTCTATTTGGGGGAATGCCTCGGGGGCTCAGTCGTTAAGCATCTGCCTTCAGCTCAGGTCATGATCCCAGGGTCCTGGGATTGAGCCCCGCATCAGGCTCCCGGCTCAGCAGGAAGCCTGCTTCTCCCTCTCCCACTCCCCCTGCTTCTGTGCTTCTCTCGCTATGTCTCTCTGTGTCAAATAAATAAATAAAATCTTTTTAAAAAATAAATAAAGGCTGTATCTGGGTGATTGAATTACGGGTGGTTTCTCTTTTTAAGTTTCACTATTGTTCAGTTTTTCTGTAATGAGGTATATGACTTTTATGATAAAAACAAAAATCCAGTAGAGACAACACTAAAAACGTATGCTGCATTTTTGTATAACTAACTTTACATCTTTGGGCCAGAATCTTTATGTGGGGATACATCTTCAGTGGGATCATGTAAGTCAATAAGAAAATTAACTGATTTAAAGAAATGACACTACAGACAGCTTTCCATAAGCACATTTCTTCATTAAAGCATGCCAGCATTCAACCAACATTTTCTTTGTTCCTTCATTTTTTACATAAAGCTATAAATCTGAAACATTTTAAATGTTATTTGTAGTCAGATAAGAGATTTTTAAAAAGGAAACATTTTTCTGAAAAAAAAAAGAAGCTTATTTGATGTTAAGCAAAGTTCCTTAGATCATTTCCTCCATGAATGTTTTTAATACTGTTTATGTATTTTCTTTCTTCCAGCCAATACAAGAGTTACGGGAAGTTGTTCTTAATATTTTGCAAGACCAGAACAGAACCACAGAAGGTACTGTTATTTTTGTACTTACATTTCACTCCCTTTAGGGGCGCCTGGGTGACTCAGTGGGTTAAGCCTCTGCCTCCGGCTTGGGTCATGATCTCAGGGTCCTGGGATCAAGCCCTGCTTCCTATGGGGGAGACTGCTTCTGCCTCTGCTGCTTCCCCCTGCTTCTGTTCTCTTTCTCTCTCTGTCTCTCTCTCTCTCATAAAAATAAATAAAATCTTGGGGCACCTGGGTGGCTCAGTCAGTTAAGCAGCTGCCTTCAGCTCAGGTCATGATCCCAGGGTCCTGGGATCGAGCCCCGCATCGGCCTCCCAGCTCAGCAGAGAGCCTTCTTCTCCCTCTCCCTCTGCTTGCTGCTTCATCTCCTTGTGTCTCTCTGTATCTCTATGTCAAATAAATAAAATCTTTTTTTTTTTTAATCAGCTGGCACAGGAACGTTTTCATTTAGCTAACCATTGCTATCATTGGTTAGAACCTTTAGAAAACTCTTCTATGAAAATTACTGTGCCAAATACAGTGACTGGCCCCCTAATTGCTTATATTTGTCATATGAATGGAAAGAAAAAACAAGCTCCACTGAGAAAAGAAAACAGATTATTTTTCTGATCTTAGAAGGTGACAAATGTTCCTCCTTTAAGACAGATTGAACTGGGGCACCTGGGTGGTTCAGTGGGTTAAAGCCTCTACCTTCAGCTCAGGTCATGATCCCAGGGTCCTGGAATTGAGCCCCGCATTGAGCTTTCTGCTCAACGGGGAGCTTCTTCCTCCTCTCTCTCTGCCTGCCTCTCTGCCTACTTGTGATCTCCGTCTTTCAAATAAATAAATAAAATATTAAAAAAAAAAAAAAAAAAAGACAGACTGAACTTTGGAGAACAACCAAGTCATGTGGAATGATAGCTAACTAACCTATTACTTTTGGGAATAAGGTCACAGAGGAGATATGCCCAATGGTGCTCTTATACTGGGAATGATGCTACTATTCAGATATTTGTTTATAATTCATGGCATTATTCTTCAAAGGGGTAAGAAAAAAACAGGAATCTGTACCTTTTCCACTTCTTGGCCAACCTCTTTTAGGGTCTTAGCCTCCAGCCACAATATCTGCCTATCTCAATCCAATTTTCTTCCCTTCCTTTTGGTTGTTGTGATTGAGCTATCATGTATATTGTGTTCAAACAAGACATTTTTTTCACCCATTGCCCAAGGTAATAATCATATAGTCATCTCTGGGTAGGAAGGCATTGGAAGGTCAACTGAGTTAACCTTAGTGAGTCAAAGAAATTGACCCAAGGTATGGTATAAGGTTAAAAAAAACAATGATTAGTCCCTAAGGGAACCTCTAATAAGAGGTGGGAATGTGTTCAGAATGTGGAAAAACTATCAGGGATCCATCTAAAGGGACAAGGAGGCCCAAAGGATGTCTGGAGGGCTGGTTAGAAGGATGGCCTCGTACAGCAAAGCATTGTTAGAGGGCTGGGTGGGAAAAACTACACGTCTCACTTCAAATCTGTTACTCTTTTTTAAACTGGGAAATCACTGTGTATGTTGACTTTTTATCTTATTGCATTTAGTTTCAGTGTTAAAACCTATTGCTAAGCCTTACTTTCCTTCTTGACCTTGCATACACAGGCATTACCTCTGACTCTCCAGTTGCTGAGACGAATGTAACAGCAACAGAAGAACTGGCTGACAAGACGGAATCTGAAAAGTCTCGTCTGTCTCTGAAAGAGGGAGAACAGGTTACAGCAACACCCCAAATAACCAAGGCAGAACAGGATAATCATCCTGGTATCAAATTACAGATCGCCCCGATCCCTAGGTAAGCAAACTCTAAGTAGGCTTTGTGTCCACGGGTCTAACTCAAGCCCTGTTCTCAGTTTCACTTCCACAGACGCAGAGTACCAGCAGTTTATGGAGACCCCTGCGTCATGTGAGGACAGGTGGTCTAATGTCAAACCCATCTTTGACATTAAGGAAAGGAGCAGAGGGTGAGGGGAGGGTTGGAACCACTGACAGGAAGACCTGTGCCCTTTCTGTGCACACACACCATCGTCTTCACAGCACTCTGAGGAGACCTGACCCACCGTGACGAAGGTGGTGCTGGAGTGTGGAGACAGGTTGGAATGAGTTTCCCCTCGCTCCTGGACTGGGTGCTGCACTTACAGATCCCACCAGCCTATCCTCCCAGGCCCCGGGGCGGGGACACAGAATGCCAAGCAGGGGCAACCTCTGCAGCCGTAGGAGGAAAGGGACGGCGAATAGCCCTTAAGAACAGGCTGCGCCGTCGGATCCGTGCTAGGTAGAAGCTGCGCCTTTCATTGAAAGTGTTTGATGTTTGAATAAGTAAAAGTTTAAGGCAGAATTCATAGGAACTGTGTCCAGGTATCAGTGCCATTTCCTAAAACGTTAACAACAGTCTCTATCCATGATCTTAAAAAAGGCTTCCAAACAAAAGCAGCAAGACCACACCGTTCTGTATTTTAGTTCCCTGAAAGCAAAGCTGGGCCTCCTCCAGCCCTAAACCCCCCTGTCGGTCCTGCCATTACAGCCGACTCACAGAAGGACGAAGGCAAGCAGGGGGTCTGAAAACCACCTCTTGCTGACTCTGGAATTTATTATGAGAGTTCTTAGCCGACCAGCCTGCCAGTTTTCTTAGGCTAATGTCATCAGAGTGTTTATGAGATGTAAAACTGATTCACTACGTGAAAGTTCTCCACAAACTATCCTCAAGGCTACTTTTATTGGAACACATTAAAGTTTACAAGGAAGATGCCCAGCTGGCCCAGTTTCAGTTTGTGGTTTGGTCCACCGTCTTAAAAGAAGTTTTTTGAATAATTTTCTGTCAAAGCCAGAAAGAATCTTAGAATTCATTTGTCCCACCCCATTTGGTGTTAGGCCCCATTTCCCTAAAACCTATCGACTCTTTGAAGGTTCATGGAATAAACAAACACCCACTGCCAAGTATCAAAGGCAAACCACACTTAACACTTCGGGAGATTCTGAATGGCTCCTTCTGTCTCGCAGAATAAGCGGCTTGCCGGAAGTACAAGACGTGAAGCTCATCACCCCCGTGCGGCGCTCGGCCAGGATTGAGCGCGCGGTGTCCCGCTACCCGGAAATGCTGCAGGAGCATGATGTGGTGGTGGCCTCTCTCAAGGAGCTGTTAGAAGTGGAAGAAACAGAGTGTTTCATATTTCGTAAAAATGAGGCCTTGCCTGTAACATTAGGGTTTAAAATCCTCGAGTCCTAATGTCTTAATGCCTTTTTGTTGTTGTTCTTAAAGGTGCTTTCAGAGCCTCGTCCAGGTGACCTGGACAAAACTTTATAATGGACAGGCAGACTGCGGGCTCTCAGGAGTTAGAAGCCCCTGGGCTTACTCTCAAATTTAATATCCCCACGGGACTGCCTTTGGTTTCTTTAAGTCTACAGTTTGCCACAGTTTTATAGTACATAAATTTTAAACTATTGACTATTCATTTACCCCACAAGTATGGTAAACATTTTCACCTTATTGACCTAATTTACTCTCAGCATAGTTTTTTTTTTACATGAGGAGGCTGGTGCCACAGGATGATAGACTTTTCTTCCTGCAGCCAACTTCCCAGAGGGGGCGAGTCCTCCCTGCCCCAGTGAGGGGAGCTTAGAAGCTAGCTTTCCAGACCAGATGCCATGCGACAGACTGATCAAATTCCCTCATTTTATGGAGCCGATGCTAGCTATGCTTTTGCTCAGATGTCCCAGATGACTCTCGTATGTGACTCTGACTTCCGTCACAGTGTCCCTATAGATGAGGGGCAATTCCCATCCTGTCTGTGCCAGGGCTTCTCCAGTGAAACACAGCGTATTAGTTGTCTAGCTTTTATATCCAAATCTAATTGTGCATTTGTTATTCAGAAATGCTTCAAAGAAAAACAAAAGGGAGCAGGGGAGAGGGGTGGGGAGGGCCACTTGCTTCTTCAATTCTTTGCTATGGGGACACTTGGTCTGAGAAGACAGTACAAGCCCCAGAGACTATCATAGGTTGCCTTTCCTTCCTCCTGGCCAACTCTTCTTGGAAGGGGAAAATTAGAATCATTATGTAAATATAATGTATAGAAAAACCTAGCCAACATATTGTGAATATTTAAATTTTAGCTTTCTTAATATTTAAGTATTATCTAAAACAAAAAAATTAAATTTTGTTCATTCCTGCTTATTCATGCATTTTATTTATTATTTTAAAAAAAAAAGTGATGATGGCTTGGCCTAGTGAAATAGTGTTTTGTCCAGGGAAACACTGTTAGGCAATCTCAAGAGACCTCACAGTGAACGTTCATTACCATGAAGAACTCACCTTGATCAGGGTCTGACCATCATCCCCACCCAGGAACTAGATTTTATCACAACAAGGGAAATACCATCTCTCTAAGTCAGGTTTATAATGACAAGGTTCATAAAACCGAGCTATAAAGCCATAAAGTTAAAATACTAATTTTCAATAAGAATAAATGGTCACCATGACCAAAATACAGGAATCCACACAGCCAGCCTTTCCTTCCTTTGGACAGACTCCCTTCATCTGCAAAGCCAAATAATGCCCAGGGAGTTGCCGAGAGATCACAAAATCTGAAAGCCTATGTGAGGTTTCTGTCAGTTACTAGGGGAAAAGTCCTACACACACAAACAATAGCGTAAGACACTGTTATTTAGTGCTTCCTCTAGCTGGGTTCTGTACCCCTTATCTCACTCCATCTTCACAGTAGCCTTATGACATAGGTATGGAGAAGCTAGTTAGACAGTCAGTGATAGGGCTGAAATTTCAGGCTCAAGGTTGTCTGGGGCCAAGTCCAGAGCTTTCAGTCCCCACCTCTACTCCAAGTAAGGAAATGAGGAGTGAGGAGGTGATAAGTTGGAGAACTTCTTGAACCATTCCCATTTACCAAACAGAAATTGCTATGAGAGCCAGAGTACTGTGGTTTATTCTACAAATGAGGTGACCCGATTACACTTTTTACCAGGCCACTAACTCAGGGATGATACTTCCATTCCCTTTCTTTTTGACTGCCCAGGGCTGGATGTCAGAATGAGGGTATCCATTCAGCTGCTGTAACTAGTCCCAAAGGGAAACTTGTCTCTCTTACATCAGCAGTTCAAGTGAAACTGTCCATTGTTTGGTGCCAGGCCCAGGCCATGACTGTACAAGGGTACAGCCTCATTCATGTGGCCAAGGAAGGCTCCCAACCAAGGTCACATTCCAGCCAGAGGCATTGGGGAAGAGAGGAGGTAGAAGACAAGTCCTTCTCCTTTTAAGGCTACGACTTGGAAGTTGGACACATTATTTCTACTCAGGATTGTGGGATTGTACCTTTGGGCACATGCACTTATCTCCAAAGAACGCTGGGAAATATACTCTGCCCAACTAAAAATTCTTCCAGAGGTGGGACTATCAGTTTCTACTATAGTCTTTGGAATAAATGAAGTACATTTCCAACTGAAGTATAGATAAATGGGTACAGAGGTAACATTAGGTTTAAAAGGGGGGGAGGGCCTGGGTGGCTGAGTGGGTTAAGCCTCTGCCTTTGGCTCAGGTCATGATCTCAGGGTCCTGAGATCAAGCCCATGTTGGGCTTTCTGCTCAGCGGGGAGCCTGCTTCCCCCTCTCTCTCTGCCTCTCTGCCTACTTATGATCTCTCTCCCTCTCTCTGTGTCAAATAAATAAATACAATCTTTTTTAAAAAATTAAAAAAATAAATAAAAATAGTTTTTTTAAAAACCTGCATTAAATGAATAGCCCCCAAAGAAGTATTTTCACCCTATGCTGCCCCAGCTGACTTCCTACAAGCTTAGCAGAGTTCTAACCCAAAGCCTTCTAGTCTTCCCCACTTCCTCTTGTCTTACAATCCATTTTTTGCCCCACCCTTTCCCCTGTGATATAATAATAAACCAGGTGACTGACATAGTGCACACAGTAAAACATACAGGACGCCGTAGATGCCCGAGATGCAACAATGAGCCATGTGACCTGGCCCCATGAAGCCAAGGGTTTTAAGGGGGGACACAAATGTGTGAAAATGGAATAATCACCAGAAAGAGAGGTCCCTAGGATGGGACCAACAGAAGGATCTGATCCAATCAGGAAGGCGGAAAAGCCCCTCCAGGAGCAGGTTTAACACGAGAAGAGGTAGGGGACCCTCCAGGTAGAAGAAGAAAAGCATGCAAAAGGCCCTTTGGCCACCGCTTCCCCCTCCTTCTCCCTCCCTCTTCCTCAGCCCCAGAGCCCTTCTGGTTGATTTCTGTAGTATTAGTTACTAGTTACTGCACCATATTTCAGCCATCTTTCCAGAAAAGCGTGGGCCCTAGGGGCCGAGCAATTTCCCTGATAAAATTCCGCCCTCTAGCCCTTGAACAAGAATGTAGTGTTTGAAGACACAAGGTCAGGGAAAGCTGGTCTCTGCTTAGAGAAGCTGCTTTACAGACTCAGGCCCAAAAGTCAATCCAGGAAGAAGAGCAAAAGGCTTTAGCAGTACCAGACATGGAAGCTTCTGAAACTCTCTCAGGACATGGCCCATCGTCCCTTAATTATCCTCAGATATTTTAAAGGTTTCCCTTGATTATCCACATAAAGCAAATCTAGTGAACTGTGTCACAGCCCTGTTCCTTTGAGCGTCTGTCATTTTGGTTATGTGGGTGTGTTCATTCTAAGCCTCTAGATGATGCCAAGTGATGCTACCAGCAGATGAAACAGGAACTACAGAAGTGAACTCAAGTCAATGACATCAGAACAGAAAAGGGCCCAGGCTTAGTGTCACAGAGCGGCTCCTGCCAAAATAAAGCACCAAGGCTTTAAGTCATGAGTATGACTTTGGACATGTTTTAATGCATGCACACAGCAAGCTCAAAGATGTTTGGGCTGTCTCTTTCACTGTTTTTCGTAATGACCTGGAGAGAAAGAGCAGTCAATGAAGTCCTCTATGGCCAATAGAGTATTACTATTATTACTAGTAACAGAATCAAAATGCACAAAAATACTCTTTTATTTTTTTTAAAGATTTTGTTTATTTATTTGACAGACAGAGATCACAAGTAGGCAGAGAGAAAGGGGGAAGCAGACTCCCCGCTGAGCAGAGAGCCCAATGCGGGGCTCAATCCCAGGACCCTGAGATCATGACCTGAGCCGAAGGCAGAGGCTTTAACCCACTGAACCACCCAGATGCCCACCCAAAATACTAACTTAAAAAATGTGTAGGGTGCCTGGGTGGCTCAGTTGGTTGGGCAACTGCCTTCAGCTCAGGTCATGATCCTAGAGTCCCGGGATTGAGTTCCGCATCGGGATCCCAGCTCCACAGGGAGTCTGCTTCTCCCCCTGACCTTCTGCTCTCTCATGCGCTCTTCACTGTCTCTGTCTCAAATAAATAAATAAAACATTTAAAAAGAATATGTAGAAATAAAACTGGATGTGACCGATCATGCAGCTCAGGAGAACTGGGTAAAATAATTCCACCTTGTTATGCCAATTTTCAAATGGTTCGAAGTCCACAGAGGGGGTCTTCTAGGATGACAACAGTACTCCCTCCTCCCTAAAAGAGGTGTTCTTAGACTCCAAATCTGTTCCATTTAGATTTCAGTATGGTTACTTTCTCTCTCTTCTGTACTTTTCTATTTACCTGACAAAAAGTATCTCAGGTAGAAGACAACCATGGATTGACGAGGATTCAGTCAACCTCAGTGTGGTCTTCCTGGTCCTCTTCCCTCTCTTTGCCCTCAGCCTTCTAAGAAACAGAGAAAGCTGGTTATGGAATCCGTCTTCCCAAACTTACACAATGGCTCCCAACCCTGGGGTAGAGAATGTGCCAGAATGCCCTGGCTTGGTCTGGGATGGAGATGAGGGGTACAGAAATCAAACCATACACATTCCCCAGAGGCCTCGCAGGTCCTGATGGGGGTATGTCCAGCCCTCTGGGGGGTTGAGATGGAAACAGAGTTGCAGACCACTGATAAAGGACTGTTAATATTCTTGAATTGTGAGCTTCTCCTAGGCAGGTGTAAAGTAGCTTAAGATTCCGTTTCTAAATTTCTGGGCATGCAGGAGGCACTCAGTAAACAGTAGCTGAAAACACGCACACTGAGCCTGGCACCTTCCAGCCAAAGGAAACCTACGAGGTGGATGTTTTAAAAATCAAGCTCAGGAGACAGAACCAGACTAAGAGCCAAGGCTGGCACTCGTGAAAACTGGAGTGTCCACTCACAGGGGGACCAGGCAGCACGACGTGACAAAGGAGCTGAAGCAGGGCCCCTCCTCATTGTGTTTACAAAAGCTGCCTGGAGAGGAATCCTAGCTTGGAAGAGCACGGGTTCTACAGCCTGTTCCAGAGTGGGAATGGATTTGTCAGATGAATCGGACAAAAGCGGGCTGGAGAGGTAGAAGGCACCAGCTAACCTCTAAAGAACAAAACCTGTGAATCTGGGCTCAGAGCCGGTGCTTCCTGGCCCTGAGGGACCCAATGCCCCATTTTGAAAACAAACATTTTAATTTCTTCTTTTCTCCCCTGAATCAAAATTCATAGATAATGTGGTTAGTGTCTCCACAATTTTAAAAATCAATGTAATACTATAACATAGGAGAAATCCAGAGCAAAGCGATTTATGATAAAATAGTAAAATTCCAACATAAATACTCGGGAATGTTTAACTACGCTTGAAGACAAGATGCCTCCTCGGTTGAGTACCATTCCATTGGGGACCCCTACTTTAGCCCAGTGTAGCCCCCCAGGTGGCTGAGCTTCCCCAGGACAGCCAGCTGGCTCCTCCCAGCTCCACTGTGGATAGAAGCAACCTGCCTTCTCCCAGCAACTCACCCTCTGGCAGTAAAAGCAGGGGCAGGAGAAGGGACCCAGGCTAGCTCATTCTGGCTCCACAACTACTCATGGGGCATATGCAGAGACACGTGCCAGTGGTGATGGAGCAGCTCCTTCCATGGCAAGATTTTCTGGAAGTCCTCGGTTATGCATAGACAACGACAACCCGCCACTTCACTCACAGCTCACAGCGTGTTGCTGGCTTCCTGCTCAATGATGCTGCAGAAAAGGAAGCCTGGGGCGGGGTGCGGGGTGGGGGAAGTCAGCTGGAGAAGGAAGTTTCTAGTAAATGGACATCACTTAATCCTAGGCCAGCATGGATGAGCAAAGGCCAGGTTTCTTTACATGTCTCACTTTGGTGCTCAGGTTGCTTTTTCTTCACCTTCCTGGTCACTACCTTAGCAATGACATCTAACTATATTTCAGACCCCCAGCCCTGCTCATCTAAAAACCTGGCAATGAGATGAGGCTGCATCCTGAGAGCTCACTACCCCCTTGCCATTGTGTGGCAGTGGGGTGGAGGGGACAGAGCATGTCAAATTCTGACCCTGCAGTCTACTAGCAGCGTGACAGCAAAGTACTCAGGTTCTCTGCACTTCCATTTCACATGGAATGAGGACTTAAAGACCTACCCTGGGGGTGCCTGAATGGAGTCGTTAAGCATCTGCCTTGGGCTCAGGTCATGATCCCAGGGTCCTGAGACTAAGTTCCACATCAGTCTCCCTGCTCCGTGGGAAGCCTGCTTCTCCCTCTCCCACTCGCCCTGCTTGTGCTCCCTCTTTCACTGTGTCTCTGTCAAATAAATAAATAAAATCTCCCAAAAAAAAAAAAAAAAAAAAAAAAGACCTTCTCTGGTGGGTTACACTGAGCATTAAGCAAAATTACTACTTTAAAAAAATAAAAAGGCACCTAGCCAATGCAGAAAACCCAGGAGACACTCAGAAAAATGGTTTTCCCCTCTCAAGCACCTGAAAGGTAGCTGAGAATGGCAAGGAAAGCAGGGGGCTAGGAACCCCAGAAAATCCTTTCAAGTCTAGATCTTCAACATGAGACTCCGTGTCACAAGATGAAAATATTGACTTTTTTGAGAGAATTGACACACGTGCTCAGTGACACGCTGCCTGGGTTTGTCTCACGGCTCCCCACTAATCCCAGTGATGTCATCCCACCTCCACCTCCCTGCCCTTGACCCAGGAGCATGCGCAGGTGTTCCACAGGAAAGCCAGCTGAGGCATTTATTGTGCAATCTGCTGCTTCGTCCATTTCTCCTGAAGTCACCCTGTGTTAGTGAAGGGAGAGGGACTACCGCCTTCCTCCTAGCATCTGGTATCCTCTCTACTAAGGAAATACTGAGTTAAGCTGGTCTCAGTTTAAAGCAGTTGGGAAGGCTGGGCAGGAGGGAAAGGTCCCTACAGCAGCATCTTATCTCTATCACTGTGACTCCTCCCGAGCCTTTTTCATGTCCCACAATTCCCTGTAAGGCTTGGACCCACTTGTCCCTGGAAGTGGGAGATTGGGTCTAGCGACCTTGAAAGCTCTTGGCAGGGCTGGGGACCAGCAAGTCCTTCTGGGACAGAAGGTTAGGGATGCCGGGGAAGCTCTTCAAGGACCAGCCAGCTCCAGGGCCACCCAATACAGCCAGTTGAGCAGGTAGGGAAGCGAGCTGAGGCAGGTGGCAGCACAGAGGTCTGCAGAGCCCATCAGTTGGTTGGAGAAGATCAGCTGGCAGAAGCCGCAGCAGACAGGCTGCCCATCATGCTGTAGCACAGGTCCAGCTCCGGGGTGACTCTCCGGCAGAGGAGAGATCCCACCCCACCCAGACCTGTGTCACCCACAGCCAATCCTACCCTGCTGGGGCCGGGCTGTGCTGCGCCCTCCCTGGGTCTATCACCCCTAGAACTTGAGGCCTCTGCCCCTGGGTAGGGAAGGAGCTGGGTTCTCTAAACCCAGAGGCAGCAGCTACTGGTGCTTCGGGTCGTGGGGCAGCTCTCCGCTTTGCCCGGGCCTCCCTTCCCTGCTTTCCTCACAGTTACCTGCCTGAACCTGGAGAGTGACCACCACACTAAACCCTCAGCTTAATGTAGCTTCTGATGCCCCAACAGAGCACATGCAGAGGCCCATCCTCCCAGCCCCAGACCTGCCCCCTCCGCAAGCCCACCACCCCATCATTGGGCCTTGCTTTCAGTGTCTAGAGAACTGGTCTGGACCTTTACTCCCAGAGAGACCAAATGCATGCTACTACCCCTCATGGAGACTCCATTTTCTCATCTGTAAAATAAAGGTAACTGTCCCTGCCTAGCCCACTTCTCAGGGCTAGGGAAGGATCACACAGTAGAAAAGAGCTTTATACCGAGCAAAGGCCCTGCAGAGATCCTTCATTATTCAGCCCTACTGGCTCTGTGAATGCTAAGTGGCCTGAATCCCCCTGATGTGGCCTACAGGACTCTCCCAGCTTTGGGATCTGGTTAGTAGTGCCTCGGAGCATCTTCCTTCCTCCTCTTCCCAGGACCCATCAGCTCACTGGCCCTCAAACCCATCTCCTGGGGCAGCTCATCAGGATGTCCCTATTTGCTGATCACAGCTGGCTATCAGTCAATGGACAGGCCTGCACATCTCAAGGTAGGTTAAGGGAGATGGAGAGACGTACCACCAATCACCCCACAGGCTGAACTCCGCTCTTCTGGGGCAGCCCGCGGCTGTCATTTGGAACACGCACCAGCAGAGGGAGCCAGCAGACTAGGACAGCTGTGGCCCTGCAGCGGTTGGGGAAAATCCCGGAACTGGGCTCAGGAACCTGGGACTGAGGCCCTCAGCACGCTCACCTGAATCTCCTTCTTGGTGGGATTGATAACTTGCAGCCCATAACTGCTCCCGTCCATGTGCCTGCTGCAAAAATGGCTATGTGACCCAGGAGACCTCCGAGATGCAGGTCCAACCTCTCTTGATCCCTGTGGAGGTCGGAGGGCACTCTGCGGCCACCCAGGGAGGGTGCTGGGCTGGGGTTGTCACGTGTGTGAGAGGACAGGCCTTCTGAGTCCGTGCTGAGTGGGTAAGGAGGAGGGGCCTAGAAGTCACAGTATGACGCAAGGGGCCAGAGTGATCCCCAAACCCAGTTTAGCAAGGAAGGCCAGCCTGGAACAGATCGTGATTTCCTGACCACAGCACAGGACCCTCCAGCCCTCTCCCCTCTGCGGGCTGGGCTCTCACTGGTACAGCTCTGCCAGGCACACGTTCAGCCTCTTCAGCTCCTTCCTCCTCTCTGAAAAGTGGACAGGGGACAGTGAGGGTTGGGGGGTGGTGAGTGACAGCCCTAACTACCTTTGTCTTTCCCAGGCCCAGTTCAACCTGTGGCGAGGTCACCAGGGGTCAACATACCAAGCTGTGTGCATAACATCCTTCACCTCTTCCTTTCATTGAGTGAAACTCCACCCAGAGCAAAGCAAAGACAGCAGAAGTCCTGTGGGGACCTGTGAGGAAGCCAGTCAGGGCGTCAGGTGACCCACCCAAGGTCACATGGTCATGACTCAAACCCAAATCTTAGAACAAACCCGAATTGTTTGGGCTCGCAGCCGCTCCTGACCCCGAAGATACCAGTCATTCCCAGGTGGGGGAGTGGACTGTCCACTCTCTGAGAGTCCCCAGCTGATGGGGACGGTAGAGTCAGGTGGGGAAGGAAGCCTCAGACTACGGAAACACCACAGCACTCTGGTGTCAGGACATAGGAATTTGAGTCAGCCTTGCCCTTTCTGGCTGTGTGACTTTGGGTAAGCTGCTTAACCTCACTGGATCTCTGTTTCCTCAGGGATAAAGGAGTTCCGCTCTGGTGAAGCACAGAGTGAACAATATTATTAAGGTCACTACCAACCCCCAACAGGAAAGAAGACGAGATGGTGAAGGGCAGGCCTCTGCACTAGCCACCCGTGCCCCCCTTCCAGGCCCCTTCCGCCAGCCCTGACACTTCTTAGACTTGAGGAGGTCCCCAAGGATGCGGTCCCCAACATACAGGATATCCTTCCCCCACACCGCAAGCAGCTCACGGACCACGTCCAAAGAGCCTGCCCCATGACGGAGGGCTGGCTTGCTCACAGCCCCTCTTGCCTGGTGGGCAGGCTGGGGACAAAGGGACATGGGTTCTTAGTAGGGTGCCTGTGGAGGCAGGGGAGGAGGGGCGAGGTGGGAGCTGGTACCTCCAGAGTGAACCGCCCAGGGCTGGTGGGGCCCCGTGTAGATGCCCATGTGGAGCTTGCCTGAGCCCTGGAGGGGCAGAGGGGTACCGTGGTCAGACAGTGCAGGGCGATGGGACCAGCTGGGGTAACCATGGGGGTGAGGGAGGAAGGAGGTGAGAGCCCTGAAGAGTCCCCTTGTTCCCTGTCTCCAGGGACCGAAAGAGCAGCCAAGAGGCAGCTGCCAAGGGCAGATCCAGCCTCAGAGGCAGGCGCCCTCCCTATAATGTGGCCCACCGGTCAAGGTTCATGGGGCCTCAGCAGCTCCCTACCCGCCATCACTGTGCTGACCCATTTCAGCACCGTTCCCTCAGCAAACAAGCAGGGCTATTGTGTGTCTACCACAATCAGGTCGAAGTCAGACCTCCAGGGCCTGGCTGAGGCCTCAGCCTATGGGGCAGGCGTGGGAGAGCATGTGCGGACACATGGAAGCAGTCTGGGACTCCTGACCCTGACACGTGTCACAGCTGCTCCCCGGTCACCCATCCCCTGGCCTGCCTTTCTTGGCGGGAGCACCTGCCCAGGTTCAGCCACGTTCTGCACTGGTGAAAGCTTGCCCGCACTCAGGTCACAAGCCATCCGTGTGCTGGGGTCCTGACCCCCAGCCCTGCGGCACCCCTGGCTCCCTAGCACCTATGACCAGGACCATCCCGGCACAAGGAAGTGCTCAAAAGGTATTGATGAAGGCACCAGCACAAGGAAATGCTCAAAAGGTATTGGTGGAGGCAGGTGTTGGCTCTTGTGCGAGTTCTCACAGTTCTTGCTCACAGCACTGGGGCAGAGACCCAGGGACACAGGACCTGAGCACAGTGGCAGCTGAGTGCGAGCCCTGCTCACCCATTTGCCTGCCAGGGACTCTGGGGCTCACACACCCCCGCCCCCCAGACGTCTGATTGCCTTTTCACGGCTCCTCCAGGGCCGTAAGTGGTCTTCCTCACCCCTCCGGGGCCCTTCCTTGGCCTGGCTGAGGTCACCGGCCTCTCTGACTCCCTCCAGCCAGGCCCATACATGGGAAACGCCCCTCCCACACTTAGTTCTCTCCAAAGGGGAGGACCAGACATGGGCGAGGCCCTCAGCACTGTGGCCTGGCCTGGCCCTCCTTGCCTTTGGCACAGGCTCTCCAGCCAGGCACGTGGCACTCACCTCACGGAGGCCAAACAGGCAGGTCCAGATGGCCTGGCAAAGACAGGGCAAGGGTCAGGGCACCGAACTGGGCGGGGCTGGGGGCCACTGCCTGCCTCTGCCCTCACCCTGCAGGACACACTGGGGACTACAGGAACAACATCGTGAGAAATTGTTCAGTCCACTGAGACCCTGAAAGGCCAAGAAATGGAAAGCAAAATGCCAACCAGACCCAGCGGGTAGCAGGGTCTTGGCTCCTCCTGACCCCTTCCTGCTCCTGCAGGGCCTCAGTTTCCTCCAGCAGCCAGAAAGGAGGCTGTTCTCTGGGCTCCGATGGCTGAGGGCCACCCCCCACCCCACCCCCACACTCACATCCGTGTAGTTGAGCTGCTGGTGGTGGCCACAAGCCCTTTCCCATCCTCCTTCCTCTTGCCCAGCAGGGTGGGGATTCGCACCTGGAGCAGACGTAGACAGACGTCACTTCCGGGGGTGGGGCCTCTCCCAGCTGCCCGCGGGATCCCTTTCTCGGCTCTCAGCCTCCCAGGCACGGGGCTCCAGGCCCGGCAGGAAAGTCTGTGAGCACAGTTAGCCTACAGAGCTCTGGCCACATCTCGAGGAGGGAGTTAGGGACACAGCCCCGCTGCCTGAGGGAGGAGAGGGACAAAGGGACAGGCCTGGTCATGACCCACTCATGTCCTTCTCCACATACTTGTCTAAGTCCTGCAGGGTGTTCTCCTTCAGACAGCCCTACAGGTGGAGCAGAGGGGAGTGTGTGTGTGTGTGTGTGTGTGTGTGTGTGTGTGTGTGTGTGTGTGTCCCTGACCTGCCTGCAGGCCTGGATCCGCAGTCCTCAGCAGGCAGAGTGGAAACTCTAAGGGAGTGGAAGCCCTCAGGGTTGGCCCAGCAGAGCCGAGGGCAGACAGGACAGGGGTCCTGGGGTCCTGGGCCCTCACCGTTGGGTGGACATTATCCATGGCCTCACGCAGGTCCTGGAAGAGGCTTCAGAACGACATGAAGAGGTTCCCATGCTGATACCCAGTGTCACCGCTGGGGCAGGCTGTGAGGCCAGGGGAAGATGATATGGAGGCCTGAGGTGACCAGGAAGCCTGGACCCTGCATCAGAGTCATCCCTTGAACCACACTGAGTTGTGTCCCAGCTCTGCTGGAAGGGGCATCACCCTAGGCTGTGGGTCATCCCTTGGAGGGGAGCCTGTTACAAGGTCGGGCACCCGCCTTCAGTGAAAGCCTTCCCACTGAGCTCCTAGAGCCCCTCAGGAGGGCTCTGTGCTCCTTGGCAGGGACCCCATGTCAGGGCATGGGCCCTGGGCAGTGGCAGTGGCAGTGCCCTGCTGGTCACCCAGGGCTGGACAGGGCATGGGACGTACTTGGTGTAGCGGGAGCAGCCAGCAAAGAAGTCCCCCAGGTAGGCATACAGGGAGGGAGCGTTGGGCATTTTTTACTCCTTGGGTGAGTCTAATGTACAACAAAGCTTCAGAACCTCACTTTTAAAAAGACATTTAACAGGGGCGCCTGGTGGCTCAGTCGGTTCCCGGGGTCCTGGGATCCAGTCCCATGAGGGAGTCGGCTTCTCCCTCTGCCTCTGCTCCTCCCCCCACTCATGCTCTCTCTCTCTCTGTCTCTCTAATAAATAAAATCTTTTTTAAAAACTGTCAAACCCTATAAATATAATAATAAAATACATAAAAAGACATTTAACAAAGCAAGCCAACGTTAGACACGGTGTGTACACCTGGAGGCTGAAGTCACCCCATTCTTGGGCCTTGGGAATTTCATCCCTCACGGAAACACCCAGCATTTCTCGACAACTATGTCTTCATTTTCTCATTTGACGTTCTCCTCCGCCCTGTGCTGTGGATGTTACTACTATCGCCATCCTTTTCTCTTTCTAGAGGAGGAAGTTAAGGGCTTGCTCTAGAAACCTCTGCCACCACAAACAATGCCACCCCCCGCTCTCTGGGAAGGTTCTGGGGGAAACATCCCTTTGCTGCTGCTTTCCCTGCAGTCTGCCCCAAGTCTCTCAGTCATGGCCCCATCCCAGTTAGTGGGGGCGGAAGAGGGAGACAGTCACTCCCTTTTGGGGTCATTGATCCCTCTTCCACTTGGCCTACTAGCCAGAGGGAGAGCAGGGATAAGAACAGAAATCCCTGGGGCGCCTGCAGGGCTCAGACAGTTGAGCATCTGACCCTTGATTTCGGCTCAGGTCAGCATCTGAGTCCTGGGATCGAGCCCCACACCTGGCTCCATACTCAGTGGGGAGTTTGCTTCTCCCTCTCCCGCTGCCCCTCCCCCTGCTCTCTCTCTCTCTCTCTCTCTCAAATAAATAGATCTTTTTTCTTTCTTTTTTTTTTTTTTGACAGAGATCACAAGCAGGCAGAGAGGCAGGCAGAGAGAGAGGAGGAAGCAGGCTCCCTGCTGAGCAGAGAGCCCGATGTGAGGCTCGATACCAAGACCCTGAGATCACGACCTGAGCTGAAGGCAGAGGCTTTAACCCACTGAGCCACCCAGGCGCCCCTTTAAAAAAAATTTTTTTTAAAAAGATCTATTTATGGGGCGCCTGGGTGGCTCAGTGGGTTAAAGCCTCTGCCTTCAGCTCAGGTCATGATCCCAGGGTCCTGGGATCCAGCACCGCATCGGGCTCTCTGCTGGGCGGAGAGCTGCTTCCCCCTCTCTCTCTCCCTGTTTCTCTGCCTACTGTTTGTCAAATAAATAAATAAAATCTTTTTAAAAAAAATTTTTTTTAATTTTTTTTAAAGACTAGAAACCTCTACAGTTTCACTGGGCCAGGAGCTCTGCTCCAGGTAGAAAGGAGTGGAGGGCAACAGGGAGGGGTGAGTGACCAGATGTTTTTGTTGGGCCGGTAAGTCCTCTGCAAGTCTGGCCACTATCTCCTGTTGAATCAGGCAGGACGTGGCAAGAGCATGGGACCCAGGCTGTCCACATTCCGGGGATGACAACCCCCTCCGCACAGTGTCTGTGGTCAGCGGTCACTCCCCCGGAGGAAAACCCAGCTTCATGCATATCCAGTCACACGGACAACTTCCATTTCCTTCGAATCCTCTAATCCTGAGAATCCATCCTTTACGAAGTCAGCTGGAAAAGAGACAAAGCTAGATGCAAGAAGGCGACTCATGAGAAACCATCGGCCCCCTCAGTGTCCAGCCGCAGAGCACATCTGTATCATCAAACAGCTGGACAAATCTGACTAACTCTGGTTAAGAAGATGAACCCCCAAACCGCTTAAGACAGACTGCCACACAAGAAAAAGAGGCAGAAAGCACCGGCTTGACCACCATTTACAAAATGCAAACGCAAAAGGACTGGAGAAAATAACTCAAAATAAAAAACAGCTTAATGTGTGTGAGGCACCCAGGGGCCTGGTCAAAACACTGGGTCATATTTAATTTCTTGTCTTTAGTATCTCAATTTTCTGATAGATGGCTTGATAATGGGGGGAAAAAAACCTAGAAACTATGTTATGCCAAATGAAAATAGCAGAATATGAAATGCTATGGAATTAATATTTATTGTTTTAAGTAAAACTTCTGTTTGTTTTGTTTCTGCATTTCATGAACACTTGCCCCTGAACACTGAGGACTAAACCCCCTCATGGTACCACCCGCCACGTAAGCCAATACCTAGCACCCTGGTCCTGAGCATGTGATGCTGCCCATGAGGTCCAGGGGCAGCCAGCCAGAGGGACAGGGGAGCTCCTCTGTTAGGGATGAGGGCAGTTTCCAGAAGAAGGTGATGCCTGCCCGATTTTGAAAAGAATAGGAACTCCCTGGACAGACCACAAGAAGAATTCCTATAATTCTTGGAAGGGGAGGGGTGCAGTGAGCCCACACCTCTTTCTAGGAGACCCAGAGAGGTAGGGGAGAGGAGCAAAGCTGGATTGGGAAAGGTACTATGTCCCACTAAAAAGCTTGGCCTTGACTCTGAAGGTGGTAGGAAACCCTGGGAGCATTTTGAGCAGGGTGAGAATACGATCCCTTGTGGTTTAAAGCAGCGCCTTGTGACAGTGCCAATGACTGGGTAGCTAGGAGCCGGACTGGCTACTGAGAGGGTCCCACAGCAGCCAGGCAGGCGCTGGGCCATGCCTGAATTTACAAGGAGTGAAGGGGGGAGGCTGGCCAGAGAGTCAGTAAGTTAGTTAGGACCTGGAGACGGATTAACTGGAGATGATCCTAAGGAAGGAAGAAGTTAAGATCCTACAGAACCACAGGGGTAGGAGACACCAACCAGGATGGCAGCAGGAAATGAAGGGACTTGTTGGGAGGGTATGAGGTGGGGAGTGAGTTCTAGGTCTACAAATCTGAAGCCCAGGCATCCAGATATGTTTCAGAATTCAAGGGGTGCCTGGGTGGCTCAGTCAGTTAAGCATCTGCTTTGGCTCAGGTCATGATCCCAGGGTCCTGAGATCAAGCCCCACATCGGGCTCCCTGCTTGGTGGGAAGCCTGCTTCCCCCCCTCGCACCCCCAATGCTTGCGTTCCCTCTCTCCCTGTCTCTCTCTGTCAAATAAATAAATAAAATCTTTAAAAAAAAGAATTCAAAATTTTCTGAATTTCAGAAAGTAATACATCATTTACTGTATATATGCATGATCATTCCCTTGGTAAGGTCTGGAACAACGGCCCATAATCAAACACATTGACATTCCGGCAGCCAACACATGAATATTCATTCCCACGAAGTGGTTATATAAAGACAATAAACAAGTTCATGTCAGGGCCTGATCAAGGCTTGCCACCAAATGAGTCTGGGAAATCCTTTCAGTCTGGGGATCTAGGGACTGTGGAGGAAGGAAGTTATATTAGTATCTGTGGTAGCTAAGGACCCAAGAGGGCCCTTCAGGAGAGAGGAGAGCTGAGGACAAAGGCCTAGGAGCAACCACATGAGGACGCAGACAGGAGTGGAGACAGCAAAGGAGGCTAAGAGGGGGCAGCCGGATTTGTAGGAGAGAAGGAGAAAGGGAGGGGGTAACATGGGGGGAGCCATGAGCAGGGACAGTGCCACAGAGAAGCTCCAAATGTCCCCTACATATGGCAAAGGTAGGTCACAGGAGACCCGAACTGGTGGGATGTCCCTGGCAAGATGGCGGCAGCTGAGTAGGAGCAGAGGGTAGGGAAGCAGGAGCAGCACGAGAGAGGGTTCCCTTGCAGGAGTCTTGGCCTCAAAAGAAATGAGATGGGGCACAGTAGCCAGACTGATGGGCAAGAAAATATGGTGGAGCTGCCAGGTTGGGGCGTCAATGAGCAATAAAGAGGGTGAAGGAAGAAAAGTGGGTTACAGAGATGATATGTGTCCGCCAAAAGAATGGATAAATAAATGGTGGTGTGTTCTTCCAATGGAATTAGCAGATGAGAATAAACTATGCTGGGGCGCCTGGGGGCTCAGTGGATTAAGCATCTGCCTTCGGTCCAGGTCATGATCTCAGGGTCCTGGGATCGAGCCCCACATCAGGGCCTCTGCTCAGTAGGGAGCCTGCTTCCCTTCCTTTCTCTGCCTGCCTCTGCCCACTTGTGATCTCTGTCTGTCAAATAAATAAATAAAATCTTTTAAAAAAAAAAGTTGAGGATGGAATTTAAGGTCACAGATGTGGACAGTCAGGGAGATGATAAGGCCCAAGGGTTGCCTTCCCAGGCAGAGCTGAAGCAGGTCCAAGGGAGCCTGATGGAGTCTGGGAGGGGAGAGGGCTCTGTGCTCCACGGACACAGAAATCACTCAACAGGTGGCACGGATTGTGAGACAACTCCCACAACTCCTCTTGCCCATGGATCACACTTCAGGAGTTAACTGACGGGCTCTGCTCTCATGAGGCTGCTGGTCCCAGCTGTCCCTTCTGACTTCCAACTCCACCGCAGTTCCCACCGGGCAGGACCGCGGACAACGCACCCGCCACCACTCACTCACAAGGGACAAGCCTGGATAAAGACGTTAGCAAAACCATACGCAGGGACTGGCCCTTGCTGACCCTATTTATAATTAGGCTGGGTGCAGGCTCCTTTTTCCCTTGGATGGAGTTCCCAAACTGGGAGACTTTGGGCTCTCATGCAAATGAGATTTCTGAGAATTCTCCCTCCTCCATCGGGCCCCCCTGCCAGCCCCTGGGCCCCGCACCGTCTGACACAGAGCTTACCGAGAAGGCCCCCGGAGACCGAGGAACAGAAGCTGCCAGGCTGACCAGCTTTTCTCATCCCAGATTGCTGTCAACCTCAAATGGTCAGAATGTTTACGGAGTCTTACTATTCTCTTCCGTAATATAGAAAATAAAATCTCCTCCATAAAAAAGAGGTCTACAGTTACTTTTTAAAGGAGACGTGAAGGGAGCTGGGGCAGGGTGACAGGTCAAAGATGTCTCAAATCCAGACGAAGCTAAAGGCAGGCAGAGGCACAGCACAGCCCAGGAGGCTCAGAGCTGCGTCTCTGGGGTTCTGGGCCTGGCAAGCTGAGCTCAGTGCGAAGATTCTAGGGCGGCAGGAGACTGACCTAATTAAACACCCGGCCTTATTCTTAGACAAGGAGCCCCAGTTAAGGTCCCTGGGCAGCCACAGCGCAAAGGCACAGCCCTCGAGGTGACCGGAATAATTCTTATTTTAAATAGCAGTTACTTTGGATTATGAAAGCAGTCCATACTCATTGTAGAATATGCGGAAAATACCGAAAGCACAGAAAAGAAAAGGCGAGCCAGAGAGAACCACTATTTTTGCTTACTTCCTCACAGTCTCTTTCTATACATATCTACATGTTTGACACTTGGCGGAAATGCTTATTCGCATGATGTAAGTGAAACAAATCTACAAAGTTATGGAGAGCATCAACCCGTATTTGTTATATAAATGAAGATAGTCATATGGATAGAGTTCTGCGTCGTGTTTCTCTAGGTCAGTATTAAAATGTAAACATCTCCCCCATTCATTAAATATGCAGCTACTCCATTCTCGTGGCTACATACTATCCATCATATAGAATAAACGATAACCTTGTGACGGGGCATTTAGGTTGTCTCCAATTTTTCAAATAACTCTTTTATGGACTTCCCTGCATATCTCCGATTATTTTCTTGACCTAGATTTCTAGAAGTAAAAATTATCTTAGGACTCATTATACAATGCCAAATGGCTTTCTGAACATTCGAGGCAACCGGTCCTGCTGCTAGAAAGTATGGGATTCCGTAGTGCCCGTGGCATATCTTGGTTCCTGTAATAATAATCAGACTTCTTTATCAATTGGTGGTAAATCCAGGTCAAACCCAGAGGCTGCTCTTAGTAGGGAAGCAGTTCCCCAGAACCCTCTTGGACCCAAGGACTGTGCCCAGCACTGTTGCCCAACATAAATCAGTTTTCATGAGTTGAGGCTGCTGGAACAAACAATCCAGAGCTTTCAGGGCTGATGACAAGCAAGGTTTATTTCTCACCTACATTACTCATGACATATGGATCAACTGTGGCTTTTTTTCCCAAATGTCTTCTGGTTCAGCTACCCAGGCTGACAGACCAATCCCTTCCCCCACCCCGTCTCCATTCCCTTGTCCAAAGACAAAGACACAGAGCAAAAGCCCACCCTGGCTCAGGAGACTCCGAGCCAGGGGGTGTGGTAGTGCTGGCCCCACACCCCCGCTCACTTCTATTTGGCTTAGGGAGATAATGTGGCCAAACCTGATGCCAACGAGGGGACATATCCACTCCTCCCATGGGGACATGCTGAAGGTCACCTTCAAGGAGCACAAAATCCCCTACGGCGTAGACAGAAAATACCTGGAAACAAAATTACAATTGACCACAGCCATGAGCCCTCAGAAACAAGGCTGGGTATTCGTCATCACCTCAGGGTACTGAATCTGACATCAGGAATGTTCCAGCAACCAGAATCCCTCCTCATGCTGGAAATCCCCATGCCCTAGAAACCTTTCCCCAGGGGCTGATGAAGAGGATCATCTAGGATTGCCTTTTGCGCAAGTACAAGAAAAAATACATGTGTGTGTGTGTGTGTGTGTATTTAGGTGTATATATTTATAGGTAGCTCCATTAAAAATAATAAAGCTATATGGTTAAATTTTTAAAAGGCAAAAGAAGGGGTGCCTGTCTCGTTCAGTCAGAAGAGCATGTGCTCCTTGATCTCAGGGTCATGAGTTCAAGCCCTACATGGGGAATAGAGATTACTAAAATAAATAAATAGATAAATGGCAAAAAAAAAAAAAAAAAAAAAGCTATAGCAGGCTACCATTTTTTTTTAAAGATTTTATTTATTTATTTGACAGAGAGAAATCACAAGTAGTTGGAGAGGCAGGCAGAGAGAGAGAGAGGAGGAAGCAGGCTCCCTGCTGAGCAGAGAGCCCCATGTGGGACTCGATCCCAGGACCCTGAGATCATGACCCGAGCCGAAGGCAGCGGCTTAACCCACTGAGCCACCCAGGCGCCCTACCATTTATTTTTAAAAGAGAAAATACATATACATAATACAGATAATTTATGCCTATATATGCATAAAATATCTCCAAAAATATCAATAAGAAGCCGGTAACACTGGTTATTTTAGGAAAGCAAACTATGGGATTGATGGTGGAGGAGACAGTCTTGCTTGTCACTCTATATTCGGTTTTCTACAGTTTGAATTGTTTTTCTTGTGCCTATATCACCTTTAATTGTCCTTTCCCTTTTTCTTTTTTAAGATTTTATTTATTTATTTGACAGAGAGAGAGATCACAAGTAGGCAGAGAGACAGACAGAGGGTGGGGGGGAAGCAGTGGGGAGCCCGATGCGGGGCTCCATCCCAGGACCCTGGGATCATGATCTGAGCTGAAGGCAGAGGCTTAACCCACTGAGCCACCCAGGCGCCCCTAACTGTCCTTTCCCAATCCTTTCTCCCAGTGTCCCTCCTCTTCCTCCATTACTCCCTCATTAGGATGCCCTGACTCCCCTACCCAGAGCCCCAGAAAGCAGAATTTCCAGGAAGCACAGGAAACCCCCCCAAGAAAAACAAACAGCAAGAGTTACAAAGAAAAAAAAAAAAAATCATGCTCCAGTAGGCCAGACCACCTTACATGGCTGAGCGGGTCATACTCGTGACTGCCTGTCACAGCAACCCCTTCCAGGAAGGTGAGATCAAAAGATAGAGCCGACCGTTCCTGCCTGAGTCAGGAGTCTTGCTCCTGGGAGGAAGGTAGGCAGACGGTGAGAAAAGGAGACAGAGGGAAAGCAGCAACATTTGCAGAGGAAGCCAGCGGTGCCTCCAAGATGGGGTACTTTAAAGATGGGGCTGCCACTGTGCCATCTTTACATTGCCACGTGAGCTCCAAATCTTCAGAAACGCCTCCCATGCCCCACATGCTTGGTGTGAGCCGGTCTCTCTGTAGAAATAGAAAGGGCTGACATTTACCATCTGGATGAGCAGAATGGAGACATCACCCGTGCGGGCGGGAGCTGAAGTCAGAGATAACATGAGAACACAATCCTCAGGGTATTGGTGAGGACGCTGAGGAGTGCTTTGGATTTCTAGAGGGCATGGAATATGGACTTCAAACCAAGCTGGTGTCTAGACACGCCTGGAGCCCACAGCAATGGCTGGGTTACGCAAGCATGGGTGCTGGTTATAGAAGGTCCCGCATGTGGGGCGCCTGGGTGGTTCAGTGGGTTAAAGCCTCTGCCTTGGGCTCAGGTCATGATCCCAGGTCCTGGGATTGAGCCCCGCATTGGGCTATCTGCTCAGCCGGAAGCCTGCTTCCTCCTCTCTCTCTCTGCCTGCCTCTCTGCTTACTTGTGATCTCTGTCTGTCAAATGAATAAATAAAATCTTTTAAAAAAATTTTTAAAAAAAAAAGAAGGTCCCGCATAACTGGGTGTGGTGCGTGGTGAGGGTGGTCTACACCATCAGGAACCTGCTGCTGGAATTGTCAGGGGAGGCTCACATTCTCAGAGGCTTCTTCCAGACCCTGGCAGAACCTGAATGGCCCTGGGGAAGCGTGGTGTTCACAGGACGGACTGGGACACTCTGCTTGATCACCTGGACAAGCTCCTGGTGGAGGAGCCACATCCGGGTGAACTAGCAAAAGCTCCTGGGCTCCCTGGAGTGTCCCATAGAACCAGAGGTCAAAAGGGTGTAACTACAGTTCCACAAAGCAAAGGAGGTATAATTCAGTAAATTTAGAAAACAATGGAATAAACAGGATTTGTAATTGCAGGACCTGGAGGGCAGTCCCCTTATAAGATAAGTCAGAGAAAGACAAATACTGTATGATTTCACTTATATGTGAAATCTAAAAAGTACGTATATTTACAAAAAAAAAAAAAAAAAAAAAAGAGGGGTACCTGGGTAGCTTAGTCGATTAAGCAACTGACTCTTGATTTTTGCTCAGGTCATGCATAATCTCAGGGTCCTAAGATCAAGCCCTGTGTCAGGCTCCATGCTCAGTGGGGAGGCTGAGGATTCTCTCTCTCCCCCTCTCCTCCTACCCATCCCCCCCCCCCCCGCTCTTGCTCTCTCTCTAAAATAAACAAATAGGGGTGACTGGGTGGCTCAGTATTTGAGTGTCTGCCTTCAGCTCAGATCATGATCTCAGGGTCCTGGGATGGAGCCCCACGTTGGGCTCCCTGCTCGGCGGAAAGCCTGCTTCTCCCTCTCCCACTCCTCCTGCTTCTGTTCCCTCTCTCACTGTCTCTCTCTGTCTCTATGTCAAATAAGTAAATAAAATCTTTTAAAAATAAATAAATAAAATAAATCTTTTTTAAAAAATAAGAAAGGAAGAATGAAAGGAAGGAAGGAAGGAACTAAACTCACAGATACAGAAAATAAATTGGTGGTTGCCAGAGGTGATGGTTAGGGGAGGGAGAACAGGGTAAACTGTTTCTGTTGTTTTATTTTAAACAAATCACATTTCTTAAGAAGTAGGCAAGAACTGCAGAAGAATATATTATAAAAAGTAAAAGTTTCCTTACTAAGACCTTTCCCTAGTCTCACGACCCAGGAGTCACCACTGTTACGTTCTCTCTATCCTTCCAGATTTATTTCTGTGTCCAGCTACATAGACACGTCTATGCACATTATATGTGTAGAATTATGGTATGCATATCATTATCCAGTAACTTAAATCATTTGTTAACTTGGACATTCTTCTGCGTCAGAGCATAAAAATCTACCTCAATTTCCTTAGGCCCATGATTTTTAAAGATTTTTTTTTTTATTTTATTTGACACAGAGAGAGAGATCACAAGTAGGCAGAGAGGCAGGCAGAGACAGAGAGGGGAGGAAGCAGGCTCCCTGCAGAGCAGAGAACCCAGTGCGGGGCTCCATCCCAGGACCCTGGGACCATGACCTGAGCCAAAGGCAGAGGCTTTAACCCACTGAGCCACCCAGGCGCCCTAGACCCGTGATTTTTATAACCACTAGAAATGCTTATCATTTGTTATGAAATTAATATATGCAGGGGTGCCTATGTGGCTCAGTGGTTTAAGCCTCTGCCTTTGACTCAAGTCAGGATCTCGGGACCTGGGATTGAGCCCCGCATTGGGCTTTCTGCTCAGCAGGGAGCCTTCTTCCTCCTCTTTCTCTCTGTCTACTTATGATCTCTTGTCTGTCAAATAAATAAAATCTTTTTTAAAAAGTAAAATAACTTTTAAAAAATTAATAAATGCATACAGTAATAAAAAAACATTCTAGGGTCACCTGGGTGGCTCAGTGGGTTAAGCCTCTGCCTTTGGTCCAGGTCTCAGGGGTCCTGGGACCAAGTCCCATGTCCGTCTCCCTGCCCACCTCCCGCTCGTGCGCTCTCAAATAAATAAATGTATAAATTAATTAATTTAAATGTTTCAAATAAAACTGAAGATACCAGTTTTCATCTGAATTCAATTTTGTCAGATTGGCAAAAATCCAAGGAGTTGATGAGGCTGTGGAAAAAGGAAATTTTACACATTCTTTGTGATAGGGTGAAATTGCCTTGAGAAGGCAATTTGGCAGTATCAGTCAAAATTAAGAGAAACCCTTTGACCCAGCAGCTCCACTGTTACACTTAAGACCAACTTATACATATCCATGTGTAGAAGTTGCAACAATGTTCGTAAGAGTGACATAAATAGTATATACTCATCAGTAGAGGTCTGGTTAAGCAAGTAAGCTCCTTCCATTATGGAGTACCTCATTCATGGAACAATGGAAAGAATAAAGAAGCTCTCCATCTACTGATGAGGAAGATTGGCAAGGTGTACTGAAAACTGGGGAGGAAGAAGAGGTTGCAGAACAAATATGACATTCTATGTTTTAAAAAGGGGGGGTAAGAATCTAGATTTGTATTTGCTTGTACTTTATAAAGAAACTCTTTATAATTTATAAGAAACTAAAAGTAGGATTTTAGAGGCTAGAAAAGGTGGGAGGAATTAGAGATGGGGAATAAGGGGGGGGAACTTCATAGTACATTAGCTTGTATTTTTGGATTATGAGCCATGTAAATTTCTTACTCAAAGAATGAAATAAAAACTACAAGAAATGATCATACAAAGAAAGTGCGAATACAACCAGATACAAAATTATATCCTGAACACAAGTCATTATTAGAATTATTTTTTTACTTAGTAGCGACAAAAGAAATGCTAAGACCCAAACTTTGTAAGATAATTTAAGCCATATAAACACGCCAAATGCTAATGGAATGTGGTGATGTGACAAAGCAAAATGATGAATATACCCAGTATTTAGATGCCAGAGAACCAGCTGAACCACCAAACTATGAGAAATAAAAAATATACATATATAATTTTTTTAAAGATTGTATTTATTTATTTGACAGAGAGAGACACAGTGAGAAAGGAAATACAAGCAGGGGAGAGGGAGAAGCAGGCTCCCCACAGAGCAGGGAGCTGGATGCTGGGCTCAATCCTAGGACCCTGACAAGCCAAAGGTAGATGCTTAATGACTGAGCCAAACAGGTGCCCCAAGATTTTATTTATTTTAGAGAGAGAGAGAGACAGCAAGGGGAGGGCCAGAGGAGGAAGGAGAGAGAGAATCTCAAGCAGACGGCCCCCTGAGCATTGAGCCCGATGTGGGGCTCAATCCCATCACCCTGAGATCATGACCTGAGCCAAAATTAAGAGCCAGACACTCAACCAATTGGGCCCCCACGTTAGCCATTCGTCAGTGTACGGTTTATAGCATTAATACATTCACACTGTGGTGAGATCGTCCTCACCACCCATCTCCAGAATGTTCCGTCTTCCCAAACAGAAACTCTGAGCCCATTAAACATTAATCCTCATTTCCTCCATCTCCCAGACCCTGGGAACTTGTCGTTTCTGTCTCTA
Source organism: Mustela nivalis (assembly GCF_964662115.1). Classification (NCBI taxonomy): domain Eukaryota; kingdom Metazoa; phylum Chordata; class Mammalia; order Carnivora; family Mustelidae; genus Mustela; species Mustela nivalis. The sequence continues at coordinate 36,723,708 of NC_139027.1, read as the reverse complement.
TCAAGTTGCCTATTCTAGGTACCGCATGTAAGTACAATCATTCAGTACTTGTTCTTTGGTAAGATGTACACAACTCTTGCTTCACCAAGAGGTTTTCCAAGGTTCATGCATGCCAAATGCATGGACAAATCTCATTCCTTTTACGGCTGGTCGGTATCCCATTGGGTGGCTCTGTCGCCATGTCCTCTCTTCATCTGCTCGAGGACATGTGGCTGTGTCTGCATTTTGGCCCTTGCAAACAATGCTGCTGTCATCCTGTGCGGACGCCGATCTATCCGAGCCCCGCCTTCAGTTTTTTGAACTAGACCCTTACAAGCAGACGCGCAGGACTAAGTCCCCACTCACGGGCCCTTTTGGAGGAGCCTCTGCCATGCCGTCCGCCGCCGCAGCTGGACCCCCTTACGCTCACCCCAGCGAGAGACTTCCAGTCTCTGCACATTGCATGTGCTACTTTTATAATAAAACGTATTGATTTTTTTTAAATCTCACTGTATTTTAAGAAAGTCTCATATTTTTCTCTCCTTAGTACTATTGCTAGATTACACATTCTGGGAGGGCAGGGATCGATTTTTGTCGTTGTTAAGATTTTATTTATTTACTTATTTGAGACAGAGAGGGGAGGGAGGGGCAGAGGGACAGGGAGGAGCAGGCTCCCTGCTGAGCAGGGAGTCCCGAGTGGGGACCAACAGAGCCACCCAGGCACCCCAAGGATTGATTTTTTTTTTTTTTAACGTGTTAGCCACTCCTTTAAAGAAAACAACTTTGTGTTCGGCGGAGGCCTTCCTGGGAAAGGAGAGAAAGTCACGAGAATTGGGAAGCATGAATTCCTCCTGGCCAGACATCTGGACAGCCACTGCCCCCTCCCTAAACATGGTCAACACCCCAGACACTCCTCAGGCCCCGGGCCCAAGACTCTACCTGGCTTGCCAACTGCGGGGGCCCAAGGCCCAGCTGGCTGCCGGCCTGGCCTGGGGGCTGCCTCAGTCGCTCGGAGGGATCTCTGCTGAGGCCCACCAGCTGCGCAGTGGATTTCCAAAGCTGGCGGCTGGATTTCTTGTTAAATAGGACATCTTCTTGGCCCACTTTGGTCACATGCGTGTCCTAGAGGACCAGCAAGTCTCTGCAGAGGCTACCTCATTTCACCAGTTCACCTGCTACCTACTTTACCACCAGCTCAGTTCCAGAGATGATGGCTCCTGGCAAATTTACTGGGTCTTTACTCTGTCTAATCAATAACCACAAACGCCCGGGAATGAAAACCCCAAGGGCCAATGTGCAGGCCCAACGCCTCATTTCCATGGAGACACAAGTCGGGGCTTGGAGGAGGGACTCTTTGGGAATGCGGAGGTGAGGGAGGGGCTGCCTCTTCTCCCAGCTCCTGTCCAGGTCACCCGCATAGCCACTGCTCCCTTTACCGACTTCGACCCATTCTCCCAACAGAGTTGGGGAGACCTCAAAACCCAAAGAAGAGTTGGAAGCTGCCAGAGTGTATCCAAGCCTCACCCCCAAACTGACTTCAAGTTCTTCAGCCCCGGACCCCTGCTGGCCTCTCCCACCTCATCACCCCTCCTCCCCTGGACCACGTGTCTCCGGCCACACCAGCATTGTGCTCCTGGAAACCACCACGTCTTTCCTACTTCTGGCCCTGGATCTCCCTGAGCCCTCCCAGATCTTGCACAGGCATTCTGCCACCATCTTGTCCCATCTTGTCCGAGATGGGATCCGGAGGGAGACAAAACATAAGAGACTCTTAATCTCACAAAATAAACTGAGGGTTGCCCAGGGGAGGTGGGTAGGCAGAGGGTAGTGGGGTTATGGACATTGGGGAGGATATGTGCTATGGTGAGTGCTGTGAAGTGTGTAAACCTAACAATTCACAGACCTAAACCCTTAGGGTAATAATACATTATGTGTTAATTTAAAATTTTCTAAAAAGGGACAGAGGCTTCCTCTCAGACAGCAGGCAGGCAAGGGTTCATCAGAGGTGCAGATAAAATGGGAATAGAGAGGGTCCTTTAGATGCTTCTAATCTGATCATGGGGGGCCTTCCCCTTTTGAACCTCAGGGTCCATTTACAGCTTTTCAGCTTCAGAATGAACTTAAACTTGGAAACTGAGAAAACCGGAGAGCATCTGGGAAGCATCAGACAGAACTCCACAGAGCGCTGCTTCCTATGTCTCTGATCCTGGGGTCTCGTCACAGGCTCCCAGTCTGAATCCAAACCCCGGTTCTTCTTTCTCGACCGACCGTCTGAACAAGCTCACCCAGAAAAACCCTCCTGCCGGGTAACAGAGAGCCTGTGTCTCCTCCCAGGAGGAAAGTAGCAGCAATGACTAACCTCAGCTTGGAGCTCCTAACGCATTTGATTCCCTGCCCCCTCCCCTGAAGCGTCCAGAAAGATCAAATGCGCTGTGTAAGTTGCTCAGTCATAAGTGCGGAGCTGGATCTCAAATCCAGATGTTCGGATTTGTTTTTCTTTCTTCTTAAAACGCCTGCATCTAATCCTCTTGTGCTTGCTCTTTGCTAGGACTTAATGAGAAACAAGCCCAAATGTCCAGATTTTCATGGGTTCACGATTTCACTATTTTCATTTCACAAGGAATCCAAAGGTCCTGTATTAACCCAAACTAATAAAAGAGTTCGTGCTAAGGAGGGAGAAATTTCTAGGACCCTCAAATCACAAAAGCTCAGAATTGGGCAGTTGAACCTTCAGGCCCACATTCGTGACTCCTTTCCTTCTTCGGGGGCTCCCGCTCTCTCTCCCAGTGGCTCAGCCTCCCTCTGCTTTCCCACTTAGCTGTGCCCATCCACTCCCCGCCCAGCCTCCCCGCACCAGGACCCGCCTACCTGCCCACAGGGGGACCAGAAGACAGCCAGAGGATTGGGGAGAAATTGAACCGAATCTCTTGGGGTCAGAGGGTTCTACCTAATGTAGGTCAGGCACTGAGGCTCTGGAGGGAGAGCAAAGTAGGGTTCAAGGCCGGAGAAGACACAGCAGAAAGGCCGAGCCGGGCTCTGGCCGCAGCTCGCAGGCTGCGTGCTAGAATGAGGGCAGTAGGGGGATTCCTGTGATGACTGTCACAGGCTCACTGCTGAAGCTGGAGGTCAAGTCCAGGCTTTTTCTGGCAATACAGCCAACAGTGACGAACAAAGGCAAATGATGAGGACGTGGGATCACAGAATGGAACAGCAGAAACCAAAGTCAGAACGGCAGGAGAGGGGCGCCTGTCAAATGAATAAATTAAATATTTTAAAAGATTAATTTAAAACAATGAAGATTTGAGTTGCTCCCTGTCCAGAAGATACTGGGTCAAGTTGCCAAGCAAGTCCCAAGCATTTCATCTAATAGAACAAGCATTTCTGGGGCTTTCATCCAAGGCTTCCCTGATTCCTGCATTACTGGTTGCTGTAGCCATTCTAGACAAGTATTGAACAGCAGCATTAGGTCAATTTAAATATTTGTTTATACCTGGGCATATATCCCAAAGAAGTGCTTATGTTGTTCTTTGGGGGATGTGTGCCTACATATTAGCCACTGCTTTATTTTGGAGGGATGGAATGTTGGAAGTAACATAATGTCTATTATCAGGGATGCACATTAGTAAATTGTGGTAGATGCATACTACAGAAGATAATGAAACAAAGAACCACGAGCTCCAGACAATGGGGCTGGTCATAAGCGAACAAGAAATATAGCACTCTGCGGGTCCAGCTACTGTCTGAGTTGTGACATTTCTTACTGTGGATTTCCTTCCAAGCCTCACTCGGGTGCCTACACCCTCCCATAGGCATATGGAGACCTCACTGGCAGCAGCCAACCTGGGGTCCACCTGGCCCCCTGTAACTTCATGCCCCAACCCAGCCCCCTGTAACTTCATGCCCCAGCAGTACAAAGGGCTAGCATTCCTCCCCAGCTGGACCCAACCATGTCCTGCTTACATAGAGGGATAATAAAGAATGCAGCACTGTTTGAATTCCTAAAGACAGACGACTTGATGTTCATCAAGACTGAAATATTATTAAGGGATGCCTGGATGGCTCAGTCGGTTGGGCATCTGCCTCCGGCTCAGGGTCCTGGGATGGAGTCCTACGTCTGGCTCCTTGCTCAGTGGGGAATCTGCTTCTCCCTCTGGACCTCCTCCAACTTGTGCTCTCTCTCTCTCTCTGACAAATAAATAAATAAATAACATATTTATTTTTAAAAAAAGAGTGATATATTAAGTAAATCATAGTCTATTGACATGTCACTCAGCAAAACGCAGACAGCAGCTTTCTATATCTATTACATGAAACGATCCCTGATCTATGCTTTAGAAAGTCAGGTGCCAAACATTGTGCAGAGAATGACATCACTTGTATAATAAATGCACATATTTTGGTCCCTCTCATAGGTATATGTGGCCAGAATAAAATTATAAGTATAAATAAATAAATAAATAAGTATAAATAAAATAAAATTATAAGTATAAGCGTGCAGAGTTTCCCATTGCCCCCTAAGGAAAAAGGGAGTTCCCCGAGCAGTAGGAGATGGATGAGCAGGCTGGAGTTAAGAAGACAGAGTCTTTGGGGCACAGATAAAAGAAGACATTTTTAGGGAGTTGGAAAGGGAGGTATTGTAGAAGCAGTTCTCCTTCCTTTGGGTCATCCAGGATCTGAACCTCTATGTTAACGGAACCCCCCTCTTTGAAAAGTAGAATCCCCTTCACAATGGAAGCTGCCAGTGCCAGAGGCTCCCTTTCCCAGTCTGTTTTGCAGACGGAGGATGGACACATGGCTCTGCCGATCAGAAGCTCTCCCCCAGCGTTTGGATCCCAAAGCAGTGACATGAAGCACTCTGGAAACCCCACTCAGGAAGGAGCCAGGCGGCCTCCGGGGCAGCCCATTATTCCCTCTCCAGAGTGGCCAGGGCTGTGGCCCAGGTGGCTAGCAAGCTGGAGCCAGAAGGGGCGCCACCAGCATGGGTGACGGAGCTCAGGATATTTTAACCAGACTAGCTTCGTGAAGTGATTCTGGGGCTTGGTCTCACCTGCAGAGGCTCCCAGTTGTGAGCGCTCCAGAGATTCTATGAATCCCTAAGTTTGTCTAACAGAAAACGGTGGTTTCTCTTGCTTACTACCAAGAACCCTGGCCAACACGTGTATATACCATGTACCTCTCTCCCCAGGGCTCTCAAAAGACCTTCAGTAAAGACCAATGCAATTTCCAAATGCAAAGCCGCATCTGTGCTTCTCACAGACAGATCACTGCAGTAAGGCATAAACATGGAGGCCTGGTTTTTTATTTGGATGCATTTCAGACATTGTGAATGTCGGGGGAGATTCACCCCAGCCCTCCCAGGGGTTGCCCTAAGAAATGAGGACAACCTAGGGAGAAAGATTTCTTCTCAACTGACATTTCTTCTCTACTTTTGAATCTGGTTTTGCCATAGTCATATATTATTTTTAAATGTTTTTACAGTTTAAAATAAGTACCTAAGAAAGAAATGTGATACATCCACAAATATATCAGAGTGTCTACATAAGAAAAGACATAAAGTAAAATATGCATTCTGGCAAAAAGGGTAGCCTTTTGAGAAGCATGTGGTAAAGAATTGGTAGTCTGCTAAAATCAGGTGAAAATCTTAATTTGGTGGGCTGTCGGGAGTACACATTTTTTTTTTAGTTTTTTAGTTGGCATCTCTTACTGTTACTTTATATTACTTGTGCAATAAATGATTATTTTTAACATCACCTTAAACAACCAGAAGAATGGTTTGTTCTGCAGCAGACATAAGGCAAAGGAGGGGACAGGGGAAGGAGAAAGGTCTCCGGTCAGCAGGAAGAGGAGGGAGAGAAAGATCCAGCACATAGACAGGCCTCCAGCAGCCCTGAGGCAGTGGCTGAAAAGGCCATCCCTTGCAAAGTCAAAAATAAGAGAGCAATTCTAAAACTTGTGGAATGGAATATTATTCAGCAACAAAAAGAAGACTAGTACTGACACAGAAGAAGCTCCCAAACATATTGAGTGAGAGACACAAGAACATATACACTGCTTGATGTAACTTTTTAAAATTTAAAATACTTTATTGGAATCCTTTTGATAAACCAAGGATGTATTTATAATAAAGAAGTCAAAGTATCTCAAAATTTCTAAGCAGTTTTTTTTCCTCCAGGAGGTTGACAGCGGCTCACAGAGGTTAACGCAGGAAAGACAGATGGAAAGTTCCTAGGATCTGGCAGGAGACACCCTCTGTGTTCGCAGACACACGATAGCTGGGGAGGAGGGACCCAGCTCTTCCCTTCTCCTCGCCGGCTGTCGATGAGAGCGGTGGGAGCCATTCAGACGTGGCCATCCTCTCACCAGCACTTCTCTGAGAGGGCAATTCCAAACCTTGGCCCTTCGGTCACCAGATTCATGCCTCTTCTGTGCAAGGGCACTGCCCCAGCTGGGCTTTGAGAATAATCATGCTTCAGTCGAGGGTAACACCTTGGCACAAGTGTAAAAACACCATCGTGGCACACAGGCCAGCCTGCGAGAACCAGGGGCCTCCCGCAGGAAGCTGAGCAGACTGCACCTGGCCAGCCTCCCCGCCCCCCACCCCCGCACCCCCCCCCCCCCCCCGCTGCAGGGGTGCACAGCAGCGCTCCCACATCTGCCAGCAACCAGCTCCTTGCACAAAGAGCCGCTTGGTGCAATTGATGTGAAATTCTAGGAACGACAAAACGATGGTGACAGAAAGCAGGACTGAGAGAGACTGACCACAAAGGCGGAAGAAGGAATTATTTGATGTGTTGGGAATTTGCTCTGATGCGTACACTGGCATTTACATTTGTCAACACTTATCATACTATGTACTTAAAATGGGCACCTGGGTGGCTCAGTCGGTTAAGCATCTGATTCCTGATCTCAGCTCAGGCCTTGATCTCAGGGTCCTGAGTTTGAACCTCACATTGGGCTCCACACGCAGAGTGGAGACTATTTTTTAAAAAGTGGGTGCATGTTATTGTATGCAAAATATACTTCAATAAACTTGATTTTTAAAGATAGGGGAGGGGGTTTTGAGTGAGAACCTGACACGCCAGAGTACATTTCCACCAGTGTATATGCTTGGTGGTATTTGTGAATGAATGATGAAGGGTACAGCTCCCATGGTTGCCCATTTGGATTCAGGGCAGGAGCAGAGGAGGCAACGTTTTCAAGCCTGGGAGAGAAGAGCAAACAGAGCCTCTGTCCATCTCTCCACAGCCTCGGCCCATGCACCAGGAGACTCCAGGCTCTCCTTAGTCTCTCAAGAAAGGAAATGAGACGTTCTCTTGATTATTGATCTTTGCAGGGCCCACTGTCAGGCCCTGAGTTCAGGACATGTTCATCAGGAAAACATCAGGTGTGGGGGCTGGCCAGAGCGTCCATTTTATTTTCAAGAGTTGGTGTTCCTCCCTACTGGGAAATAAGCCAGCAACATCATGAAAAGCAGACTGAAGAAAGGAGTAACTGTAACCACCACTGTCAGCACCACATTCCACCTCCCTGGGCAACCCACCAAGTGAGCGCCTCAGTCCACCACAGCGAGCGCCCTGATCCCACTCTTGCGGCAGGGAGAGACACCAAGGAGGCCACAGGCCCTTGCCCTCAACTCTCTCACTTGCTCCCTCTTCATTCAAAGCCCAGAGGCCTGCGCCGGGCCCTGCCCTCTTTGATGTCCAGATCCTGGGACAAGAGGCAAGTTCAGCAGGAACTGCCTTCAACACCTGATTGCAAAAGGGCTGGGGGGCGCTCGCTCAGACAGCGCGTCTAGATGGTGGAAAGCAGTACGGAAAAGATAGGTTGAGACTTCAAGTTATAAAAGAAATCAAGCGTTAGGGAACATAGTTGGTAAGACTGTAACAACTTCAGATGGTGACTATGCTAACCGTGGTGAGCACAGCAGAATGGGTACTATGATCACATCACCCTGTTATCCACATAACGCTAATATGTCATCTGTACTTCAGTTTAAATAAAGTCTTTAAAAGAATGTGAGGAGCACCTTTCTCACCGGATTGTGAAAAGAGGAGTGATCAAAGGGGAGAGGTTCCACCTTCCCTCCCCCAGCAAGGAGGATGAAGACCCTGAAACCTGAGGCAAGTTAAGTGATATCCCCTGATGATCCACCGGCAAGATCAGATAATCCTCGCTCTAGGAGTTTCTGGACTTTTCTGTTCCAGCGGCCCTCCTGAATGTCTTTTCTCCATTACCTTTTAAAATAACACTGCTTTTGATCTGTCAGCTCACAGATTTCTTCTTCCCAGCTTTCCTTAGTGCCTTAATAATAATGGAGCTCTGCACTCCCTGGATGTACAAGGCCCTGAGGTTAGCAGAGTCCAGGTAATGTTCCTGGACAGGAAAGCATCAAACCTAAGTGATCTCCCTCTTTCTGGACTTCAGTTTGCTTAGCTTTAAATGGGCCCTGTCACTTCTCTACCTTGTATCTAGCCAAAATCACAGTGATGGAAGAAACATATTTGTAAGTCTTTTGTAGATAAACTATCTGGCATAAACTTATAAGGCCTACACTACAAACTCTTCCTTTTTAAAAAAAAATTTTTTTAATATTTTTTAAAGATTTTATTTATTTATTTGACAGAGAGATACAGTGAGAGAGGGAACACAAGCAGGGGGAGCGGGAGAAGAAGAAGCAGGCTTCCTGCTGAGCAGGGAGCCCAATGCGGGGCTCCATCACAGGACCCTGGGATCATGACTTAAGCCAAAAACAGTTGCTTAATGACTGAGCCACCCAGGTGCCCCAAGATTTTTATTTTTTTTTAAAAGATTTTATTTATTTATTTGACAGAGAGAAATCACAAGTAGATGGAGAGGCAGGCAGAGAGAGAGAGAGGGAAGCAGGCTCTCTGCTGAGCAGAGAGCCCGATGTGGGACTCGATCCCAGGACTCTGAGATCATGACCTGAGCCAAAGGCAGCGGCTTAACCCACTGAGCCACCCAGGTGCCCCATATTATTTTTAAGTAATCTCTACATCCAGCCTGAGGCTGGAACTCACAACCTGAGATCAAGAGTCAGACATTCTACCAACTGAGCCATGTGGGCTCCCCTTTCTTAATTATTTCTAATAGTTCCATATATGTTAAGATTAATACCAAAACCAGTCAAGCTATTACAAGAAAAGAAAATGAGAGACCAATATCCAGTATTAGTCAGCCAAGAAAAAGAGTGAAATCTTCCCATTTGCAACAACATGGATGGACCTTGAGGATATTATGCTAAGTAAATAAGTCAGACAGAGAAAGACAAATAATGTATGATCTCATTTTTATGTTGCGTCTTTAAAAAAATTTTATTTAAAAAGCCATGCTCATACATATAGGGAACAAACGAGGGAGAAGGGAGTCGTGAAGAGAGTTGAAATGTACAGACCTCTAGTTATAGAAAAATTCATGGGGATATAATGAACATGGTGACTACAGTCAGTAATATTGTAGTGCATATTTGAAAGTTGCTAAGAGAGTAAATCTTGGAAGTTCTTAACACAAGGAAAAAATACTAACAAACCAAATTCCACAGAGTATATTAAAAAGATCATTCATGGGGCGCCTGGGTGGCTCAGTGAGTTAAGCCTCTGCCTTGGGCTCAGGTCATGATCTCAGGATCCTGGGATTGAGCCCCACATCGGGCTCTCTGCTCAGCCTCTCTGCTCAGCGGGGAGCCTGCTTCAACCTCTCTCTGCCTGCCTCTCTGCCTACTTGTGATCTCTCTGTCAAATGAATGGATAGGATCTTTTAAAAAAAATTGTAATTGTAATTGACATACATGTCAATTACATCTCAATAAAGCTGGGGGAAGGGGAGATTGTACACCATGATCAAGTGGGATTTATCCCTGGGATGCAAAAATGGTTCAACATATACAAATCAATATACATGATACACCACATTAATAGAATGAAGGATAGAAAAGCAATCATCTCAGTAGATGCAGGAAAAAGCACTTGGCAAAACTGAAAGCATTATCATGATAAAAGCTCTCCAACTGGGTAAAGAAGGAATGTACCCCAACACAATAAAGGCCCTATATGATAAGCCATAGCTAAGATCATACTCCACAGTGAAAAGCTGAAAACTTTTCCTTAAGATCAGGAACAAGACAAGGATGCTCAGTTGTATTCAACATAGTACTGAAAATCCTAGCCAGCAATTAGGTAAGGAAAGAAAAGAAAAGCATCCAAATCAGAAAGGAAGAAGTAAAATTGTCTGTTTGTAGATGACATGATATTATATATACAAACCATATATCTGATAAGGGGTTAATATCCAAAATATATAAAGAAGTCATACGACTCAATATAATAATATTAATAACAGCCCAATTAAAAATTGGCCAAAGGCATTGAATAGGCATACAAATGGCCAATAAGTAGATGAAAATGCACTTAATATTACTAACCATTAGAGATATGCAAATCAAAACCAAACCATGATGAGATATCACCTCACTCCTGTTAGGATGGCTATTATCAAAAGCCAAGAGATGGGGCGCCTGGGTGGCTCAGTGGGTTAAGCCACTGCCTCGGCTCGAGTCATGGTCTCAGGATCCTGGGATCGAGTTCCGCATCGGGCTCTCTGTTCAGCAGGGAGCCTGCTTCCTCCTCTCTTTCTCTCTGCCTGCCTCTCTGCCTACTTGTGATCTCTGTCTGTCAAATAAACAAATAAAATCTTAAAAAAAAAAAAAAAGCCAAGAGATACTGAGTGCTGTCAAGGTTATGGAGAAAAGGGAACACTCGTACGTGGAATGCAATGTAAACATTAGGAATGTAAACAGGTACAGCCATTAGAGAAAACAGTATGGAGGTTCCTCAAAAAATTAAAAATTCAACTCCCATATGATCCAGCAATCCCACTTCTGGGTATATATTCAAAGGAAATGAAATCAGGGGTGTCTGGCTGGTTCAGCCCATGGAGTATTGCAACTCTTGATCTCAGGATTGTGAATTCAAGCCCCATGTTGGGTGTAGAGATAACTTGAAAATAAAATCTTAAAGGGGTGCCTGGGTGGCTGAGTTGGTTAAGCTCAGACTCTTGATTTCTGCTCAGGTCATAATCTCAGGGGTTGTGGGAATCCGCGCTCAGCAGGGAGTCTCCTTTAGAGTCTCTCTCTCCCCCCTCTTTTTCCCCCTCCCCCACCCTCTCTCTCTAAAACAAATAAATCTTTTTATTTTATTTTATTTATTTATTTGACAGAGAGAGAGATCACAAATAGGCAGAGAGGCAGGCAGAAAGAGAGGAAGGGAAGCAGGCTCCCCGCTGAGCAGACAGCCCCATGCCGGGCTCGATCCCAGGACCCTGGGATCATGACCTGAGCCGAAGGCAGAAGCTTTAACCCACTGAGCCACCCAGGTGCCCCACAAATAAATCTTTTTAAACTATACAAAAATTCAAAAAGTAAAATCTTTTTTTTTTTTTTTAAGATTTTATTTATTTATTTGACAGAGAGAGATTACAAGTAGGCAGAGAAAGAGAGGAGGAAGCAGGCTCCCTGCCGAGCAGAGAGCCCGATGCAGGACTCGATCCCAGGACCCTGAGACCATGACCCGAGCGGAAGGCAGCAGCTTAACCCACTGAGCCACCCAGGCGCCCTCAAAAAGTAAAATCTTAAAAAACAACAATAAAAAAAAAAAAAAAAAAGGAAAGGAAATCAACATCTCAAAGAGATATCTGCACTGCCAAGTTCATTACAGGACTTGTCACGATAGCCAAGATATGGAAACTACGAGAGCCAGTTGATGGATGACTAAATAAAGAATTGTAACATAGGGGCACCTGGGTGGCTCAGTGGGTTAAAGCCTCTGCCTTCAGCTCAGGTCATGATCCCAGGATCCTGGAATCAAGCCCCACATTGGGCTCTCTGCTCATCAGGGAGTCTGCTTCCCTTCCTTTCTCTCTGCCTGACTCTCTGCCTACTTGTGATCTCTGTCTGTCAAATAAATAAATAAAATCTTTTAAAAAAAAAGAATTGTGACATATATCTTATGATATATATATATTATTCCATTATATGTAATTATCTAATTATATGTAACATAATGGAATATTACTTAGCCTTTAAAAAGGAAGGAATTCCTGACATTTGCAATAACATGAATGAACTTGGAGAATGTTGTGATAAGTGAAATTAGCCAGTCACGGGAAGACAAATATTGAATAACATCACTTATATGTAGAATCTAAAATAATCAAATTTAGAGAAACAAGCACTTAAGAAATGCTGCTTTCCAAAAAAACCAATTTAAAAAGGAGCAAAAGACATATATAGACATTTCTCCAAAGAAGACATACTGATGCCCAACAGACAGATGTTCATCATCACTGACTATCAGGGGAATGTAAATCAAAACTACAATGAGATATCAACCCACACCCATCAGAATGGCTAGAGTCAACAACACAAGAAACAGCAGGTCTTGGTGAAGATGTGGAGAAAGGGGAATGTTGTATACTGTTGGTGTGTATACACACACACACACACACACAATGGAATATATATGTAATATGTATATATGTACATATCCATGTATAGATTGTGTATATACACATAATGGACTATATAGAGAGAAATATATGTAATGGAATATTATTTAGCCATAAAAAATAGTGAAACATTGCCATTTGCAGCCTGGATAGAGCTAGAGTATAATGCTGAGCAAAATAAGTCAGTCAGAGAAAGACAAATTCCATATGATTTCACTCTTATGTGGAATGTAAGAAACAGAACAATGTCTTCCAAATTTTATCAAAGGTCTTATTAAAGGGGCACCTGGGTGGCTCAGAGGGTTAAAGCCTCTGCCTTCAGCTCAGGTCATGATCTCAGGGTCCTGGGATCGAGCCCCGCATCGGGCTCTCTGCTCAGCAGGGAGCCTGCTTCCTCCTCTCTCTGCCTGTCTCTCTGCCTACTTGTGATCTCTCTGTCAAATAAATAAATAAAATATTTAAAAATAAAAAGGTCTTATTAAAGATTCTACTTATTAAAATGTTTTCTTATCTAACTTGAAATTATTTCTACTGTGATATGATTCAGAATCTAACTCCATTTTCCTTTTCTTGAACAGTTGGCCAACAGTTGGTTATTTCATTTACCTTAAGATTTTCTTAAAAGTGGCACTCTTGGTATTTGGAGCCACAGCTTCTCTAATGCAGGGGCCTCCTGCACACTGTAAAATATTTAGCAGCATCCCTGGCCTCTACCGAATTCCAGGATCATTTCTCCAGGTATGACAACCAAAAATGTCTCCAAACACTGCCAAATGTCCCCTGGGAGACAAAGTCACCCCCCCACCCTAGTTAAAAACCATTGATTTATTGGTTCCCCGGTAATTTGAAACACTCCTTTTATCACATAGTAAATTCTTTTTTTTTTTTTAAGATTTTATTTATTTATTTGACAGACAGAGATCACAAGGAGGCAGAGAGACAGGCAGAGAGGAGGAAGCAGGCTCCCTGCTGAGCAGAGAGCCTGATGCAGGGCTCTATCCCAGGACCCTGGGATCATGACCTGAGCCGAAGGCAGAGGCTTGAACCCACTGAGCCACCCAGGCGCCCCATCACATAGTAAATTCTTATATATCAGATACACTTGGGTCTATTTCAGGACCTTCCAATGATTTGATGTCTATTCTTGGACCATACAGAAAATAGCAGTAAACTGTTTCCATGACTGTGGCTTTGTATTAATTTTTCATCAGTTATTCTCTCTCTCTCTCTCTCTCTCTCTCTCTCTTTAAATCCTTCCTAGAGGATAAACTTATTGATCAACTGGGTGGGAAAAGAACAAGAGACCCAAGCAGAATCTGGAACAAATGAGGCCCTCCCTTCCTGTCAAGGAGTACCAGACTAAGTGGGGCAGCAAGCACTGGGCTGCCTAGGCTGATAGGAGAAAAGGCATATGATAGCGCCTGAAAGCCACATCCCCAGGGTCATCTGGTGAGACCAAAAGGAAGCAGTGACAAAACAAAAAGAGAAGTGTTTTGAGCTGTCGGTATTTTTTATTCTTCTTCTTTTTACATAGGCTCCAGGCCCAGCGTGGAGCCCAACACAGGACTTGAACTCATGGTCCTGAGATCAAAACTTGAGCTAAGAACAAGTCAAACAGTTGGGGCGCCTGGGTGGCTTAGTTGCATGTCCAACTCTTGATTTCATCTCATGTCATGGTCTCAGGATTGTGAGATGGAGCCCCCCATGTTGGACTCGGCACTCAGTGGGCAGTCTGCATAAGGCTCTCTCTCCTTCTCCTACTGCCCCTTCCCACCATGTGTGCTGTCACAAATAAATGGATAGATAGATAAATAGATAAATCTTAAAAAAAAAAAAAAAGACACTTAACCAACTGAGCCCCCCAGGCCCTCAAGCTGCTGGTATTATTACGTGAGGATAGGGGAAGGACGGAGAATGGGATTATTTATGTGATTATTTATAGAGTGGCTAGACTTCCCTTGTTCCAGAGAAACTGAATATAGCCCTATAGGGAATTAGTCCTTCAAGCCCATGGCAAACCATACTCACATGGGCATGAATGCTTGATGGTAAACTCCCTCAGGACCAGACACTTAGGTCCTCCTCACATCTGGGAAGGAGGGCTCCATCTCTGCTAGGAATATTGGGATGAACAAGTCAAGGCTGCCTTCCCCCATGAGCCTACAGCCCTGGGGTTCTAGAATTCTCAGAAGGGCCTAGGCCACGATCTCTAAGTTTTCCCTCCTCCACATCAGAGATAACAGCTCAGATCAAAGGAGTAACTGGCATCCCACAGGTACCAGCTAGGAGGGTTTCAGTTGCAAGAAGCAGAAAACCTGGATTAAACAATACTAGAAATGTACAGATGCAGAGGGTGGAAGGGTCCATGGGGAGGCTTCCTCCAGTAGTTCAGGAATGTTACAAGGATCTGTTTCTGTCCTTGGCTCTGCACGTCCTCGTTGCCAGCAGCATCTTTGGGGGTACTACCAGGAGCTGCTGCGTGCTTCCCTTTGAATTCTGGTGATAATTGTGCTGCAGAAATTCCCAGCAGTCCAGAGATTCACTCTGATTAGACCATATTTGTTCACATGTCCCTCCCAGAGGAAGAGAGAATTGGCTTGTCTTGATTGGCTTAGGGCTGGAACCACTTACCTCCTCCACCAGGAATCTGGAGCTGCTGGGAAGGGGGAAAGGGAGGAGGGAGTGAGTGGCTGCTGAGATGTTCATGAGTATCCAGGGCACCTGCTTCCTGAAAGAGCTAGAAGGAAAGCAGCCTGGAGCCTAGATCTTGAAATCTGGAGATATTTGTGTCTTTGGAGGAAATTTGTCTCTTAAATCTTAGATAGACCTATAACATCACTTATCTTTATAACATCCTTCTAATTTCTTCCAAAGCTCAGGATTCAAAAGCCCTATTAGCCCCATTGTAAGGCTAATGAAACAAAGGCCCAGGAAATGCATGGGACCTCAATCAGGAACTAGAACCCCAACAGCAGGCAAAGCCAGCCCCTCAATAAAGGGTATACACAAGCTCTAAGTGGTGGGGCCTGAGTAAGAGTGCTTTGTGTGGGAAAGAAGTTGCAACTATTATAGCAAAACGAGCCCTGGGGATCCAAGCTTGTCTGCCACTGCCACCATCCATCCTGAGATACCAGGCTATTCCCTCGTGCCAAGAGGGCTGCTCGGGAGGAAGCAAGCAAGGAAGCCAGTCCCAGTCTGGTGTTAGCCCAGAACCTTTACAAAGGCAATTCCAGGAACAGCCTCTTTCCAAAGCAGGTTTCTCACCTGCTTCGCCCAGGAGTTTGGGGTCATCAAGTAGATGAGTGGCTCCTAGCTATGAACTCTGCCGTGTGACAGAAGGTACTACGAGGTGAGGGTGGGGACAAACAAGGCTTAGCCCGTTAGGACACCATCATGGTCAGGGTAGACCACGATGCTGCCGGCCACAGGTTTGCACTGGGAACGTCAGCGCTGCAGGCCAGCATGCAGAAAATGGCTGTATTGGGGCGCCTGGGTGGCTCAGTGGGTTAAGCCGCTGCCTTCGGCTCAGGTCATGATCTCAGGGTCCTGGGATCGAGTCCCGCATCGGGCTCTCTGCTCAGCAGGGAGCCTGCTTCCTTCCCTTCCCCTCTCTCTGCCTGCCTCTCTACCTACTGTGATCTCTCTCTGTCAAATAAATAAATAAAATCTTTAAAAAAAAAAAAAAAAAAAAAAAAAAAAAAGAAAATGGCTGTATTATCAGCATCATGGTAATTATGCTTACAAATCACTGTTTTGAATCCAACACTCCACCTTGGCTCACGGACATGGTAGACCTCACCAAGAGTACAAGATACCAGCACCAAAACCCCAGAGGTGGGGAATAGAGGCATCTCTACCATCTACTAAGCCAACCACCTCACTGTTTCCTTCCTTTTTAAGATTTATATATTTGAGAGAGTGCGCACATGCACACTGCTTCCTGAAAGAGCTAGAAGGAAAGCAGCCTGGAGCCTAGATCTTGAAATCTGGAGATATTTGTGTCTTTGGAGGAAATTTGTCTCTTAAATCTTAGATAGACCTATAACATCACTTATCTTTATAAGTGGGAGGGACAGAGAGATGGAGAGAATCTCAAGCAGACTCCCCGCTGGGCAGAGCCCAACCTGGTTCAACCCCGAGATCATGACCTGAGCCAAAATCAAGAGTCGGAGGCTTAAGTAATTGAACCACCCAGGCACCCCTAGTTTCCTTCTTTTGACCACCCAGTTGTTTTTAATGGGCTTTAAGGACCCGAAAAGCACAGGTCATGTTTCTTGGTAAGGGCTCCAAGTGCAGGCACAAGTCTCAGTGGGTCACCTTTATGGTATCTAGCTCTCTGCTGGCTGCTGTTTCTGAAGTTACTATCGCCAAAGCATACAGCCAACATTGTTTCCATGCTCTTAAATTCATCTTCCTAGCACTCAGTCACTGCAGGAGGAGCAGTCGAGCTGGCATCTAGCAGTCCATTTATCGCCGATCTGGAAATGCTCCTGCCTCACATGATGTGTTCTCTCTGTATGGGCCCCAGATAAACCATCCCCTGTACTTTAATTTTCTCCATTGCTGTAATGTCACATTCCCTAGTGTGCTGGTTATGTGATCTTGCATTGTTTCCTAACCCTTAGATGGCCTCGGTCTTCTCATCTATAGTATGTAACTTCCTGAGTTATTGTATTAAATGAGTTAAAGCAAAATGAGTGCTAAATTAATGTGAACTAGGACTAATTTTTTAGCACCCGAAGAGTGATTTCCCTTGACCAAATCCACCTAAGAATCAGAACACAGGAAATCTAAACGACATCTATTTTATAATTGCATATTTAATTAGATATTAAATGTTTCATTAGAGCGAAGACTAGAACAGAACATGGAAAAGTGGAAAAAGCAGATTGGGAGTCATCGATAAGTGATTTTATAAATGTGCTATTTGTAGAATATGGGAAAAATAAACCCAAAATAGTCGTATTGGGTGGATTTCAAATTTTGACATGCGTTAAATACACTTATTTTTCCATATCCATAAAAGAGAAGAAATGTCTTCCCTTCAGTTTCTATCGTGGCTGTAGCTCTGGTTACCTATTATTACATAACAAATAATGAACACAAATAGTTAGCGGCCCTAAATGGAACAAAGGGAAAACAATCCAGGGCCTGGAATCTTAAGCTACATTTGGGTATACGAGTGTTCATGATTTTATTCTTTATATAACCTTTTCCATGTCATAAATAATTCACAGCAAATTTTAAAAGTATATTTTAAAGACCAACTTGATATTAAGTATGTAGCACCATGCTGGGGACACAGCAAGGGCTTCATATACAATAACAATGTCTGTCCTTTTCACTCAGACATTCCACCCCTTATGGTCACTCACCTTCAGGATTCTCTCCTTCCGCATAAGGTACAAAAAGTTGCTTCCGTTTTTACAGAAGCTCCAATAAATTTATGACTAAAGTTATGAGACGCATTCTAAACCTGGTTGCCTGGATTTGGACTAGCTGGTCAGACTGGATTTTGAGAATTTTTTTTTTTTAAGGGAAGAAGTCAAATTTACAAATATGCCATGTAGTCAAGGTCAAACACCAACAGTGGGCAGATTTTTGGGAGTGCAGATTTGAAAGCAAGACATGCCAATATACCTAGTTCAGTTCCTTCATTCCCATCCAATGGAATGGAACAGAGAATACCCCATGTGTTTTTTTTACCCCATGTGACCAATTTAGGCTGCTTGTTCCAGAGCCCTCAACTCCAGAAGCATATTGGAATCTATGGGAAGGCTTTTAAAAATCCTGACACCCAGGTCACACCTACAGGAAATCCCAATGGGCCAGGCTGGAACCTAGGCCTCATCTCTCCAGGTGAATGCAGGATGCTGCCATGGTGGAGAACCACTGGCCCATGTAAGTCCTCTCAGGAGAATGAGGGCCTGAAACACCAGACACCACCTGTGAATTCCAGCTCTTTGCTCTCATCCTTCCATATGTGAGGCACAAAGTAGTAATTCCTTCTTATTCTTTCTGATGTTTTTACAATTCGAGTCAGTTACAAATCCAACCGCAGTAATAAGACTGCTTAGGCCAGGACGTGTAACAGCTAGCTACCTATACCAGCATCTGTTCCATCCCAGCTCTTAGTACAACTCCAACTCTAAGCTGGCTATGTGGCCACCAGAGTGAAACCATATTTCCCAGGGCGAGGGATGAGGGAGAAGAGAAAGCTCTCCTTTACCAAAGAATGCCAACTAATAAACATGCAAGGAATGAGAAAAATAGAAAAATAACTGTTTTTTAATTTTTTTAAGTAAGTGGAGTTTCCAATGGGGCTTGAACTCACAACCCTAAGATCAAGACCTGAACTGAGATCAAGAGTTGGACATTTAACTGACTGAGCCTCCCAGGTGGCCCCAAAATCACCATTTTACAACCATCTTAGTGATAACTGATTCCAGCTAGATTCCCCAGTGGATACTAAGGCAATTGGGTCAAAGACTGCTAAAGCATAGGATACTCACACATTCTCATTTTCACTCGACTGATCAGGTATTAATTCCAAAGATCCTCTTGAAATGGAGAAACCTGGGGCACCTGGCTGGCTCAGTTGGTAGAGCACACAACTCTTGATCTTGGGGTTGGGTATAGAGATTACTTAAAAATAAAATCTGGGGAAAAAAGTTTTTTAAATAAAATAAAATGCAGACATCTGGCAGGTAGCCGTCCGGTGTTGGTTAAGCTCTCATATCTCAGCCCTTAAGCTTCGTGGTGACACGGGGACTAGGGACTGGGGACTGACTTCCCTACTACAGTCTGACTTTGGAGGGCGGTGGGGTGGGGCGGGCTATGAGGAGATTGCCAGGGGAAAGAACTCACTCCTTGCTTGCTTGCTTCCTGTTCCTGTGAAGGTCACCCTCACATTTCTTCACTAGGACAGCAGTGGTCCCCTCCTATACAGCAGCCCTCACAGAATCCGCCTCTTCACAGACCTTAGTCACTAGCCACCAGCATGTCCTCCTCAATGGCTGGGGACCCACAGCAGCCAACAGCAACCCTTCCTCAGAGGTCTGAGTGTCAGCTTCAGCGGGGCTCTTCTGTTTCTCAAGTTTTAATATTTCCAACATCTTATCTTGGTTTTCCCAGCCTCGTTAGCTGCGACATCTAGGACACAGCTGTGTCTGCTTTTTGCCATTTCACTCTATACTTCATTAGCTCTTTTATTAAATTCTGTTGATAGAAATCTACGATTTCTGTCAGATCTACTGTGAAATTTGATTTCTGGCAGAAATCAGTACCAAGAGCATTGTGTATATCCCACCCCCCAGCACATACACACCTGATTAAGGCCATCTATACCACTTGCATTTCCTGCTCATCAGAACTGAGTGATCAATAAGAAAACTGGCATAGTTTGGGTCTTTAAGCCTTGAGGGAGTTAAGTATTGAGGGAGTTATCACATGCTGAAGATGGAACATGATAGAAAGTCTTTCTACCCTGAGGACCATGATGCCACTGTAACAGCCTTTGGGCCTCTTTCACTTGGCAAAAAAAGAAACTTTCTTCTTCGTTCTTGCGATTTCCTGCCACTCAGGTGTTTTTTTGTTTTGTTCATAGATTTAAAGATTTTATTTATTTATTTGAGACAGAGAGAGAGAGAGAATGAATAGGGAAAGAGGCAGAGGGAGAGGGAAAAGCAGACTCCCCACTTAGCAGGGAGCCTGATATGGGGCTTGATCCCAGGACCCAAGATCACGACCTGAGCCAAAGGCAGATGCTTAACCAACTGAGCCACCCAGGTGCCCCTCCTGTCACTCAGTTTAACCTAATCCCAATTTATACAGAGTCCTATATACTTTTCTTCAAAGACATTCCACCAAAGTTATGTCCTTTATTTCAGATGTAAGAAATAAAGGTTTAACTAAGGAAAATTATTTGTCCCATCAGCCAAGGAAAGGTATCAATGTCAAGTTGAACATTACCATACCAAGAAAATTACATATATTTATTTGGAGAATGAGATCAGTTAATAAACACTATTTTTACAAAGTGCTTTCGAAGTGTCAGGCATTACACACTTCACATGCACTATTCACATAAACCTCATGAAAATTCTGTGACATAAGTACCATTATTATCACCCATCTTTAGACAAAGGAACTGAGGCCTAGAAATATTAAACAGCCTCCAAGATACACAACTAGCAAGTGCTAAAGTTGGGATTAGAACCCAGATAAATGTGGCTCCAGATCTCATGTTCCTAACCCACTATATTATACTGTTACACATGAGGTAATCAACTGTCTTTAAGACCTGAATCCAATGGAAATTGTGAATTTAAAGCCTTTCTTTAAAAAAAAAAAAAAAAAAAGCCATTCTATATACTAGATAGTGATTCTGTGGGGAAGTCCGAGAAAAACCAAAGATTCTAAACAGAAGTGTCACATCAACTCTATATGCACAGGCTGGCAGTATTCCCAAAAAGCTGGCAAGACCAACCATATTTGATGTGGACGGAGAGCTTGCCAGAAGCCAAGGCCTTAGGTAAAAGAAAATTATCTCCCTTCCAAATCAGTAAGGTACACACAAGGCCCCTCACAGGACTGTTCAACTAATGGGAAATATTGACTAACATTCCCAGAACCTGCCCCCCCCCAAAAGTTTTTAATTGAAATTAAATTTAATAATGACTCCTAGGAAAAGATATCAAATGAACAGGCACTGGGTTACTATGGGCTGAAGCTTGATCTCTAATGATCCTTGTACACAGAATAAGCTCTCCCTGGAATTTCCAAAGGTTCCAAGTGGTCCAAAAGCACCACTTCACTTTAGGAACCAAACTGGCAACTCAGCTGCCAACTATTATTTTGCAAAGCAGGACAGAGTTAGTTGAGAATTATATTTTTCCAATTAGCACAGTGGGAAACACTGTTGAGGCATTCAGCCCAAGCCTGCAATTAGAGAACATTTGCTTGCTTCTAGAAATAGAATGAATGGGAAGTAGAAACCTGCTATCTAGGTCTTTAGCAATAATACTCTGGGAGGAAAGACCTTGCTCTATCAGCAGTCTCCAGAAAATAACCATCTTGTCCTTTTAATAAGTAGCATTCTGCACTGCAACACGGTATGTTTGATGAGAGAAATCCAGTATCACCTCTGAATGTAACAAAAAGGGTTTATGCTAAAGCCCAATCATTAGAAAGGCAAGGACTACTGCCAATGAGCAGCTCCAGTGTTTTTAGTAGTTATTTTAAAAAATCTATTCATAAACTCTCAGAAGTCTCCATCTGTCACAAAAGAAATCATTTGGTATAAACACCTCAGCAATCTACAGCCACCAGACCCCTCTCAGCTTATCAAATGTGTCTTAGGTGAAACAAAGGATGGGATTAGATTTCTCAAATAGAAGTGAAAAGAAAGGCAGAAAACAATATTACAGAGAACCAAGCTTTCTCTGGGTTAATAACCTTACCAAAATTTGGAGCCCTGAACAAAAGTTTGGCATGAGGCAAGAGAAAACATTTATCAGCCATCAAGATACATGAAAATCAGGGCACCTGGGTAGTTCAGTTGGTTAAGTGTCTCACTCTTGGTCTCAGGGTCATGAGTTCAAGCGCTGCATTGGGCTCCATGCTGGGTGTGGAGCCACTTTAAAAAAAAAAAAAAAAAAGACCTACTCCTGGGTGGCGCAGTGGGTTAAAGCCTCTGTCTTCAGCTCAGGTCATGATCCCAGGGTCCTGGGATCGAGCCCCATATCAGGCTCTCTGCTCAGCAGGGAGCCTGCCTCTCCCTCTCTTTCTGCCTGCCTCACTGCCTACTTATGATTTCTGTCAAATAAATAAAATCTTTTAAAAATTTTTTAATTTTTAAAAAAAGATATGAAAATCTTACACACTGCACACAGTGGAGAAAGGGTTTTAATAGACCAGGCATCCTCATATCACTAGATTTTATAGAGAACACAACCCAGCTTTTTTTTTTTTTAATTTTATTTATTTATCAGAGAGAGAGAGGGGAAGAGAGAGAGGGGGAGAGAGCGAGCACAGGCAGACAGAATGGCAGGCAGAGGCAGAGGGAGAAGCAGGCTCCCTGCTGAGCAAAGAGCCCGATGTGGGACTTGATCCCAGGACGCTGGGATCATGACCTGAGCTGAAGGCAGCTGCTTTACCAACCGAGCCACCCAGGTGTCCCCACAACCCAGCTTTTAATGAGCAATGATCTTAACTTTGTCAACTTTCGTCTGTAAGCAGCTTTATATTGCCTGAAGGGAAAGGAGTGGAGGGTGAGAACAAATCCTTTTATTTCCCGCCAGGCAGGAAATGCATGGTTGAAAGCACTAGCTTTGCCTAAAGCTCAGTCCAGCTTGCAAAGGACCTAGCAACTTGCAAGTAAACACAAGTAAGCACAATTGTGTAACATCTATCTAGTTCTTGGTACAACTGTAGGTTAACGGGTGTCTCAACATTGACTTGTTTATTCTTTGAAATGACACCATTTAACTTCTAGATACCAAGGAGGCTTTACAGCTTCATCTCTCAAAAAGATTCTTCAAGTGTGTGTGTGCATGCACACATGTGCACACATGCAAGGGCAAAGTGCCTAAGAAATGTAAGCTTTAAAAAAAAAAAAAAGAAAAGAAATGTAAGCTTTTGACAGAAATCACAAATTACTCTCAGGCAAGCTACTGACAGCTACCTTTGGGGACTGGAGCTGGGAAAGGGGAAAGCTAAGTGAGGTTCTTTTCATTCTCTACCTTAATTGTTCAAACTTTCTCAATGTAAACATTCCAATAAATTTTTTGCTTTAAAAAAACCATTAAGGGGCACCTGGTGGCTCAGTGGGTTAAAGCCTCTGTCTTCGGCTCGGGTCATGATCCCAGGGTCCTGGGATCGAGCCCCACATCAGCTCTCTGCTCGGCAGGGAGCCTGCTTCCTCCCCTCTCTCTGTGCCTGCCTCTCTTCCTACTTATGATTTCTGTCAAATAAGTAAATAAATAAAAATCTTTTTTAAAAAATCATTAAAATATTAGTCAAGAATTCCTAAGGAGGGTGCCTGGGTGGCTCAGTGGGTTAAGCCTCTGCCCTGGGCTCAGGTCATGATCTCAGGGTCCTGGGATCAAGACCAGCTTCAGGTTCTCTGCTCAGCAGGGAGCCTGCTTCCCTTCTCTCTGCCTGCCTCTGCCTACTTGTGATCTCTGTCAAATAAATAATATTTTTTAAATATTTTATTTATTTGACAGAGAGTTAGAGAGAGATCAAAGTAAGCAGAGTGTCAGGGAGAAGGGGAGAGAGAGAAGCAGGCTCTCCGTTGAGCAGGGAGCCCGATGCGGAGCTCGATCCCAGGACCCTGGAATCATGACCTGAGCTGAAGTCAGCTGCTTAACCAACTGAGCCACCTGGACGCCCCAAATAAAATATTTTTTTAAAAAAATACTCCACTGAACAATTTCGAGAAAGAAGTGAAATAATAGGATACTGAGTGTTCTTGGGAGCTGGATGACGGGTAGAAAGTACACCAAGTTCATTATACTCTTCTGTGTTCACGTTCATTTAAAGATCTCTGTAATTAAACTTTTTTTCTTTCAATATCAACAGTTAAGCCCCCAGATCCTTTATCCCACACTGTGGTCAGGCATCTGTCTCATTAGACAGGAAGTTTACTTTATAAAGGGTACCAGGGAGTCCATGGATTGGGAAATAGCAGTTTTAGGCTCAAGAAATATACAGGCAGGGGCGCCTGGGTGACTCAGTTGTTGAGGGTCTGCCTTTGGTTCAAGTCATGATGCCAGGGTCCTGGGATCGAGCCCCACATTGGGTGCCCTGCTTGGCACTCTCCCCTGCTTGTGTTACCTCCCTTGCTGTGTCTCTGTCAAATAAATAAAATCTTTAAAAAAAAAAAAAAGAAATATACAGGCAGCCCTCACTATGCACCGTAGGTATGGGTCCGTAAAACTGACAATGCAAGCTGAAACCATGCAAAACAAACTAATAATCAACAGGAAAAAAGATGGCTGCCCTGTGAAGTCTAAAAATTTGTCAAAACATTAAACAGAGGAATAAGTGAATACAGAAATGGAAAAAATTAGTTATCCCACTAATTTAAAACATTAGAAATACTGGGATTCAACATTTTGGGATCAGCTTCCAACACTTCACCTTTATTGAATGTTGTAAAATATCTCCAAGAATTTCCTTACTGTGAAGTGATGGCCACCATCACCTCTTCTGGGACATCCGTACACTTTTTATCACAATCACTTACGCATTTATGCTGAAAAGATCACCTTCATCAAGCGCCCGTAGCTGCCTGTCTAGAATCCCTCAAACAGCAGCAGCAACCTTCCCATGGACAAATACAACTCATTTTCAGTCTGAATCCCATGACTATCTGCAGTGTCGTACATTTCTGTCACACTGCATATTACTACTTTCTACCTTAATGCTTCCCATGTCTTCCAAACCTCAGCTATAGATACTGCAAGATCTCCGGTTGTAGCATCCATAACCATCCAAAAGCCCATTAAAAGTTGAAATAAACCTGTCCACCGGCTGATCAATGAAGTTGTATTTGATGGTAAAAACACAAAGTTTTCACGTTTTCATTCAAAAGCCCGAGGAGAATGTGGGGCATAACCCGACAGGAGTGCTACAAGCTTATAATGTCTCTCTACCACCAGGAGGTATAGAGCTGACACCATCAAAAGCTCTGTCCTCAGGGAGTAAACTGCCCAACAGATGATTGGCAAGCAGCCACCAGCAGACTTAGAAAGGAGTGATCTGAGAAGCCACTGATGGTGCTGCACTCTGTTCTTTTGCAAATGTGCTTTGCGGACTGAAGAACCAGCATTCAAGTTTGTACTTTATGCAGTTGCTCAGTGAAAAGACCACAGCAACTGAAAGTTGAACCGTGTTGTTGGGGGAAGGCTATTATTTGCCTAAACTGCAGTAACCGATAGTACATATTGGAGTCACACAAAGCAAGGACTGCCTGTAATGGACACAGGGAGATTAAAATACATAGTGACCTCTTTCCCCACTGAGTGCCAGAAATTTGAGCAGTCTGATGCTTCTCTGGGATTCTCCCAAGGAAATCTAACCAAAACCACCCTAATCCCAGGTTTCTCCGCCTCAGACTTTTGACATTTTAAATCAGGTAATTCTGTGCTGTCAGGGGTTTCCCCGTGTACTGCACAATGTTTTTACAATTGTACAATATATAGAAATCCCCCTACTGTGACAACAAAGAATGTCTCAAAACAAGTATTGCCATATATTTTGGAGGGGGTGGCCGTGGTGGGAAAACTGCTACCCAAGACAAAAGCCCCACAGTCCTACCCACACACTCAGAGCTTCCCACCACCATTTTAGTGCTTTCCTCTCATACAAAGGAGATGACCAGGAAAGTCGCTGGCATTAGAGACAAGAGTGAAAAACAGGAAGATAAATATTTTAATTTTCATTAATATCCTGACGAAGAGATACTGATTGCATCCCTTAATAGGATGCTTTTTTTTTTTAATTTATTTATTGGACAGACAGAGATCACAAGTAGGCAGAGAGAGATGAGGAAGCAGGCTTCCCAAAGAGCAGAGAGCCCAATGTGGGGCTCGATCCCAGGACCCTGGGATCATGACGTGAGCCGAAGGCAGAGGCTTTAACCCACTGAGCCACCCAGGATGCTATTTTTTTAAGGTTTTGGAAATCAAAAATAAGCAGGAATTTTTACAGGATTAGAAAGAACTGAGGGCATCTCTCAAAAAAATAAAAAGGACAAGATCAGAGAAACAGAAAAAGGTACTGGCAAAATACTCAGAAATTAGGACCAGTTGGGTAGCTTAAAAAGCTCAAGAAAAAAAAAAGGATATCAAATTCAGAAAGTTGCTGGAATTGAAAAACGTTATTTTCTAGACTCAAAGAAGTGCTTAAGTCAACTGAAAAGTAAACCAACTCTTCACTGTCAGGTTTCCAACAGTAAGGACTAAAAATCCTAACGAGTTTCCCGAAAGATGGGTCATTTACAAATCAAAAAGATTTCAGACTTCTTCCATAGCAGCCCTGAAAGCAATGCCTTCAAATATTCAAGGGAAAGTATTTCAAACATAGATCATATACTCAAATTTTCAACTAAATGTGAAAATGTAATGAAAGCATGTCTAGATGTGCAAGGTCCCCCCCAAAAATCCTCTCCAATACTCGTCCCAGGAAACTGCTTACAAGGCGTTCTCCATTAAAACAACCCAATAATGCTTACAAGGTGTTCTCCATTAAAACAAGCCAATAAGAGTGTCTAGGTGACTCTGGTAGGAAATTAAGACAACTGGTACAGGGGGGCACCTGGATGGCTGTCCGTTAAGCATTCGCCTTCACCTCAGGTCAAGATCCTGGAGTCCTAGGATCAAGCCTGGTGTCGGGCTCCCTGCTCAGCGGGGAATGTGCTTCTCTCTCTCCCTCCCGCTGCTCATTCTCGCAGATAAACAAAATCTTTACAAAAATAAAACTGGTACGGGGTCCTAAAAAAGACTACTTCAGGGAAAACAAGAAGTTGTATAAGAAAAGTGACTACATAGATTACTGTTAAGACTCAACAACTCAGTAACAGCTTTTAAATACTATGAATACTATCTTAAAATTAAGACCCAACTATACAGTGAAAGTGGGAGATTAGGGTCTGTATATGATAAAAGTTGAAAATGATGAAAACTACACATCCTTTTCCACTATAGGAAGTCAAGAGCCAAAAGCTGGAAAGGCCAAGTAGTTACACAAACAATAACACTCAGCAACACCGAGATAAATACCAAAAGAACAGAGTGTCACATCATGAGAGGGAGACATGTGGTGGGAGACCCATTTCTGTTGTAAGCCTTGCTGAATCACATAACTCCTTCACATGCCCACATATAACCTTCGATTTTAAAAACTCGTTTAAAAAAAAAGGCAACCTCTATACCCAAAAAGCATAGACAAAGGCTCTCTGGAGCATGTATTCCCGGCCCATGGTAAGTATTACTATATACGGAAATACAAACTCCCTCTGGTCTCTTCCCAGCTCTTGGGGTTCCTCTTTCCCACATCTAGCTGCTCTTCCTAGAGAAACACACTTTTTTTTTTTTTTAAGATTTTATTTATTTATTTGACAGAGATCACAAGTAGGCAGGGAAGCAGACAGAGGGGGGGGGGCAGGCTCCCTGCTGAGCAGAGAGCCCAATGTGGGGCTCGATCCCAGTACCCTGAGATCATTATCTGAGCCAAAGGCAGAGGCTCAACCCACTGAGCCACCCAGGCGCCCCGAGAAACACATTCTTGATTGAAGTATTTTCTCAGCTGTTTTCTCCCAAGCCAAGGGGAAATGTTGAGGCTGGTCACTATTCATTTAATCACAGGGAAGACACGATGGAGAACTTGTGAGGTCACACAGCATCAGGAAAGGAAACCAATACCAAAACTCAAGAGCATCTCCTCCAAAACCTTCAGCTCAGGGATTAATGCTAAATTCTTCTTTACCATAATGAGCTCCCTCCTTCCTTCCTCAAATAAAAAAATCACAAGGCTACTTTCAGCCAGCCCCAAAGGCTACAACTGATGACAATTCTCTGCTACCATGTAATACTGGGAAAGATAAAGCTCCCCAGGCCAGTTCTGTCACCTGCAAGAGACGGGTAAAAACCTATTTGAAGAGGTCTTAAGGATTAAATGTATATAAAAAGTTTAGCACAGTGCCTAACCTTAAATGGTGAACATCGAGGAGTTCATGGAATGTACCCAACCAGTGATCTAATCTCTCTCAGGCATAGGTCAGGCAGGCTTATCTTTATGAGGTATAGTGTGGCTTCTCAAAAGCATCTTCCTAAAACACAACTCTCAGGACAGGAATCATCAACATAGTTTGCAAAGCAATGTACTTTTCATTAACTGTTCTGATCAAGGGTAAAAGAGGTAATGGGTCCAGACTGAAGAACCCACACTGAGCATTTTTAAGTTGAGCTACCCACACACACATATACACACCCCACCTGTCTTAATATCCTTCATAATAGCAAAGCTAGGGACATTCTAAATAAGGATCTGGTAACAGTCCATTCAAACAGGAAAACTTTGCGGCTGTCAAACAATGAGTACATTTATACATGCTAATGTGAAAGTGTCTAGGCTGTGCTATTATAAGGAAAAATGCAAAACAGCTACAACAGTACCTATGGAGTTAAGTCACGTACATTCTGGGATCACAAGAAACTTACCAGGGAGGAGTGGGAAAGTTTAAGTAAGTCGGTAGTTCTCATTTAAGATGAGAACACTCTCCTAAGAATGGCATAGGGCTAACTGATCTATAGCCCAGATGCTTCAAACATGAACAAAAACCATGAGAACAAAATTTTCTAAAAACTGTAGGCTTTTTTATTCAGTTAAGAGGTAGACAGATGAACATGGAAGGCTGTCCCATTTAACTTGCCCAAAGTTCATATTCCACTCCATTCATCCATCCCACACTGCCAGAAATTGTAAAGAAATAACCAAGACAGCCAGAAGGCTTTTTCTTCCTACTTCTTTTCAGCAGTAATTGTCAATGAATTGCTTGCCAAGAAGTTTCTACTAACTTAAAAATTTTCACTGTGTCCAAAGAACCTCGTCCCTATAAGAAGTTCCCACAAATGCCAACGGAACCTGCCACTACCGACAGGAGGGCAGAGTACAAATGGCTCTATTTCTCTAAGAGACTACAAGGGAAGCTTCAGTTATGTTTGTTGTTAGGTCCCTGTCTGTGCATGTTAGGGCAGAAGCTGGTGAAACCACCAAAGCAGAGCACACTGCGTCAAAAGGCTCTGAATGGTTGTTTTTAAAAAAAACAAAAAACAAAAAAAAAAAAGAAAAGCAATCACAAGTTATCTTCAGAGACAACATTAAAACATAATGGAATTGAAGCCTCATACAAAAAGTAGAGAATTATGTACAGGAATTCACAGCCCAGAAGGAAAAGGGACCTCAATAGGAACCAGTGGAAACCCAGCTATTTTACATAGCTAATTTTGAGACAAGTTGTATTTAGCACAAAAGCAATTATAGCACAAGTAACACTTCCCTCCCACAGCTCCCAAACTTTAAAAAAACTCTTGTCGGTCTTCTGTAACACTGTGATCCTTCTTGAAAGGAGCAGGAATGTGTAAGGTGCCCCAAACATCAACACGAATTGTAATCTCAAACAGTTTCACACTGTGAGGATGACATATTTGAGGACTGCCATAATAGCAGCACTAATAACGCCAGAAATGGGGACGGTAACAAACCAGGCCATAAAAATGTTGCGGAAGAGTCGCCAGTCAACAGCCTTTTTGGATCGGAGCCATCCGACAGATACGACAGAGCCCACCTAGCAGAGAGGGATGGAGGACACTGGTTAGGAGAGGCCAATGGTATTCTGGTAACAGACTCATAATCATACATAGGTAAGCAGCCCCAAACTGCTGATGAGACTGATTCCATGCAAGATGGTTTGTAACAGGGTAAGAAGCAGCTTACTCATGGGAAGACGAAGGCAATACAAAAATCCAATCATTACTTCTGTGGTAACTGGCGTAAAAAGACGAGAACGAGAACACTTCCTCTCTCCTGAGCTACCAGCATTTTAATCAACTGCTCTAATAAAGTCTTAAATAAATCAAGTTTTAATATATTAAGTTTCAGGTTTTCCGAGCATCATTTTAGAGGAGGACAGATATCAGACCTCATAGCGAATCACCTGGAGATACCCTAGAAGAGGAAGTATGACTCACAGGCTCCAGGATGAACCAACTTAAATTGCCTTAAGGAAGCTAGTTTCTTCCTTTTTCTAGTTATTACATGGCCATCAAGCAACTTCAGAATTCAACAAGATTCTCAGTATTTCAATTCTGAGGCTATGAATATACGCCTTCTATAATTAACACTGCCCTTCAACAGCCCAACATGCCTCACAGATGGGTTAACTATCTGTAAAAGGACTTTCGCCATTGTTTGGGGAGAACATACATTATCGGCTTAAATAAGAACACTCTTTGACCCAAGGAATTATAAACTGTAAGCCTTTACATTATTACAGTCCTTTGTCCTAAATTTGTGAACTCTTCAAGACTCCAACTGCATAAAAGTTTCTAAACCACAGTTACTACATTAAAAAAAAAAACTCTTTGTATCACTAGAACCATTCAATAGACACAGTTCATATACCTTACACTATACTTACTTTACAGTGTGTTGTACTGATGGGAAGACCAATATTTGATGCAATTACCACCGTGAGGGCAGATGCCAGTTCAATACTGAAGCCACTGTAGACATAAAAAGATTACTTGTCAAGAATGGAAGGTGATCTTTTTTATAAGCTAACATTACCTCAAAGTTAACCCAATCTTACTGTGATCCACTCAGTGACAAAACCTAACACTGACCTAACATCTTTCATTTGCTGTAGCTCCTGAAATCTGCTTTATTTTTACGATTTTATTTATTCCTTATTCATTTGAGAGAGAGAGAGCACAAGCAGAGGGGTGGGAAGAGGCAATCTTAAAGGGAAGAGCAGACTCCCCACCGAGTAGGGAGCCCAATGGAGGGTGGGATCCCAGGACCTGGAAATCATGACCTAAGCCAAAGGCAGACGCTTAACTACCTGAGCCACCCAGGTGCACCTGAAATCTACTTTAAATTGGGCTCTCTTCCCTCTTTTCTAACATTTTTAAGGTTCTAAGGGTTCCTAAGAGCCCATTATTAAAGTCTGCACTTCTATTTTGAAGAATGTAATTAATCTTAGCTCTCAAGTAGAGACAAATAAAGGACAAGTATACAGACTATTTGCTCCACACACAGCCTTTCTCAGAAAAGTTATGTTATTAAGAGACCACTGGAGATGAATATTTGACCAAAATTTTGTTTAAGGGCCAGACAGTATGTAAAATCGAAGTTCACAACAATGAGAGGAACACCAGGAAATAATTCAAGCTTGGGTTACATTAGCTGAAGATTCGTGTGGTAACACTACACATATTATGCATCCTAAGAAAATGAGCATTAGCCTAAAACCTGTTTTACCAACTTACCTAGAAGGTGTGATTGGTGTTAGATCTTTCCCCATGGTCTGGATAACTCTCCTTCCCCAAACCCACAGACCAATACAAATACCAACTCCACCATAGAGCAAAAGCCATATTGGTGTTGCCACTTTTGAAGAAACATCTCTTGTGTCATAAACCAGATACAAAGCAACCAGAGGACCGATGGCATTGCTGAAAGAAAAAAGAGGACAAAGATTTTTCAGGCAGAACTAGAATTTGACAAGATCCAGTTTGCTAAATGACCTACTAGATTATTTAAAGCAAAGCTGTCAAGCTCATTTAGCAAACAGTCCTTTCAACAGAAATAAATAGAACCCCAACATACACAGCAGAAGAAAATAAAAGCTGCTCTCAAGAGAAGAATCCCATGCATTTGGTGGCCTCTCATCCAAGAGGTAGCCTAGAACAACTCAGGTTCCAATGACCAGTTTACAAACCACAGAACTAAGGCCAACAACATCCAAATTCATTCCCTAGGGCAGTGATTTTTAAGCTTTTCATCTCAGTATTCATAGAATTTACTATCACAGAACTGGCCCCTATCTTGACAGAGAAGACTCTCCCTGAAGAATATCTGTGTTTATCATCTACAGAAACATTCTTTGTAATCTCTCTAAAGGGGGGGGAGGGGGATACACAATATTTTTTTTTTAAGATTTTAAGTAGTCACAGGGTGCCTGGGTGGCTCAGTGGGTTAAGCCTCTGCCTTCAGCTCAGGTCACGATCCCAGGGTCCTGGGATCGAGCCCCACACTGGGCTCCCTGCTCAGTGGGAAGCCTACTTTCCTCTCTCTGTCTCTGCCTGCCTCTCTGCCTACTTCTGATCTCTGTCAAATAAATAAGTAAAATCTCTTAAAAAAAAAAAAAAAAAAAAGGTTTTAAGTAATCTCTATACCCAACATGGGCCACAAACTTAGATGCTCTACTGACTGAGCCAGTCAAGCACCCCTCTAAAAAAAATTTTGCTGCCTGTTTAATTAAGTCAGTAACAGCTAAACAGCTATTACCTCATCCTCTCTAGATTATTCGTGTCCCACAGGGTGCTATGGTACCAAAGCCACAACCACAGCCTTATAAAAGGGATAAGGTGATACAAAACTATCCCTTATAAAAGGGATAAGGTGATACTCAGCACGCTGAGACTCCAAGTCAACTGACCTGACATCATTTCCACCATGGGCGAATGACCCAAAGCAAGCTGTAAGGATCTGCAGGAACTGGAAAAGGAGAGACACCTCTGGCTTATCCTGGTCATACCATTCTTCGAGAGAGCTGCTACTTCCTTTTCTCTCCCCCAGACCCATCTCTGCCTTGACACTCATGTCCATCTCGGATGCCGAGTGAATATCAGACACAGCATTGCAGTAACTGGTGTAACTGTCCATTCGAATTCGCTTCTTGCTGTCTGTGTTAGGCCAGGTCAGCTTCTCCATTTCTTCACCTTTCTGTTCACCTTCTTTGGCACGGAATGAATCCAGAGGCATGCCACAAATTGCCATGGTATATGAAGTATAGCTATTATTGCGCCTCAAGGGTTTGTCGCCAGAGTCTCCCATGCAGTCTCCCACCTTGGCAAGATGTAATTTATGGAGCAGCTCTTTGTATAAGCCAGAATCTTTATGCACAGTGTGATACTGATAGTGCCCACTGGAGTTTATCTGGTTACTGACGGCTTGATTGAACTGAACAAGGTTCCCATTAGGCAACTGCACTGCCCCTAGCCAAGACCAAAATAGTAACGTTAAAAACAAACATCATGGGGTCCAAACAATAAGCCTCCTCCCCAGTACAGGTAACAAAGTAAAATTCTTCTCACTCCACTCACCATTCATAGTGCCGTCTATGCTGGTTTCCTCTTTCAGATCCACGCTGGGAAGCCGCTCTTGCTCTGGAGCTTCCTCCAAGTCTCCGAGTTTGAACGAAACTGTTCTCTCCTCCACCACAGCCCGGAGGGGCACCGTGGCAGATCCTACCTCAGCAATAGGATTCCTGGTTTCAATATCACTGAGAGACAACTTTGTTTCTTCATGGTCTTCTTTCAAGCTATTCTTTTTTTCCATTAAAGGGCTTTCAGAAGGACTAGACTTTATTTCTCCTAGAAAAAAGGCGGGGGGGGGGGGTTGGTTTGGTTTTGACCAAACTCATTCCACACCTTCCCTCCCCCTATCCATCTCAACGTAATGTATTTCAGTGAAAATTTGGGATAGGTTTCCTTGTTTGCTTCACTTGCCATATCTCCTATCTTTCCTTTGGGAAGAAATCAACAGTGCTTCAGTAGTCACAAACTTTTTCAGTAAAGGGCCAGACAGTAAAATATTTTAGGCACTTTGGGCTCTGTTGTATATTCTTCTCCTTTACAAAACAAAGGTTTCGGTTTTATAAGGATAAAAACTATTCCTAGTTCCCTGCTAACCCATTCTGAGGTGAAACGTACCTCAAGCATGAGGTAGACAGATTGAAAATTTACACTGCATCTAATTCACGTTCTTTTTAAAAAAGGAATGCCCCCAAATTTCAGTCTAGGAGTTTAAGCAAAGGAACAGCTCAATGCAGACAACTACAGAGGAAAACTCAAATTCCCACCTCTGTAAAACAGAGACGTGCTTTAATGTTCCACACCTTATGGATCTAAATGCCCCGAATGAGCAGGAATATCCTCTGCCCAGTCTACAATGCCCAGTACATTTACACGTTCATTCAGGCAGCACAACCATGCTATAAACTAGGACCTAAAATATTAGCAAGACTGGTCTCTTTTCCCAAACTGGAGGAAAAACGAGAGCAGGAGGTCATGCAAGCCTCATTCCCACTGTGCGCAGGGCACAAGCACTTCAGTGCAGCTGCAATGACACAGCACTCTTCCTAGTGCCCCTGCAGTGTGTGCAGCCTTTCACTTCCCAAAGACAAAGGTGAAATCTCTAACCAATCATTTGCAGATGAAAAGGGCAGAAAGATTACTGTAACAAATCTCAGCCAGTAAGGAAATGAATACAAAGTTTAAATAAGACTAACACTAACAAAATTTATTCTGTATTTAATTATACTCTACTACCCTATGTAGTAATGGTCTAAACAATTCCTTCACATTAACAATGGAAAATATCTACCTCTCAAATCTGTGTGACAATTCTGAGAACCGACCACATCTAAAAGTCAGATACTAACAAGACACTTAAATTCGCATGTCAAAATCTGTGAAGTTACACACAAAAGTAGTTAGAATAGTTTCCCCCTTAAAAATTTTATGCCTACCCTTATTAGACTTTAAGATATCCTCATACTTCGAAGTTAATGTTAAGCTACTTCTCTGTGTATTTGTCTTCAGCAACTGATACAGTAAAAACTAGATTAAATGACCAGCTCATTCCCAACATATGCCAACTATTCCTTATAAGTAGGTCTCAGGTCATTTCAAATCAATAGAAACATAGTTTGGCCAATAAACCCATCTCCTGAAATCTCACTTAAATTTTTGACTTTGCCAATCTATCGGAATAATGTGTTTTTATTAACTGATCACACAAGAAACGAGCATATTCCTAGTTAAAATATTCTGCCACAATTTGTTACTTACGTTCGATTTTTCTCTTCATCCTGGGACATACAAAGAACCAGACGATAAGGGCACAGAAAACTGCACATCCCACCGAGATGAGGATGGTGCCCCACAGAGGAAGTTTGTCAAAGCCCAGCACTAGGAGATAAAATGGTGCATCTTGAAAACCCCAGGGCAACAGCCCCCTGCAACAATGTGTAAACCCTCCTCTGGGGACTCTGGAGTTCCCCAAGCCAGCCCATCACCCTTTACAATTGCTGCCAGTCTTAAGTCCACAGGGTTTTCATTGTGTTCCTGACTACATAAATTCAGGAGGGGAGAAAAATCCCCCTGTCCTCTGAAACCCACACCACCACCTCTGGCCCACTTTCCACACCTGCTAGATTAGGTTCAAGTCTCCCAAGCTCCTTCAAAAACTGAGTGTTTTTTTTTTTCCTTTCTTTACTTAGAAGATAATAAGGATCGCTATTCTCAGGATCTGCACTAGCTATGAAAAAATGGAAGCATTCTACTCCCTAGCCTCCAGATGGTAGCTGCCACACATTATGTTTGCATATACAGATTTTGATATTAAAAAGAAAAGGGCCCCAAGAGTCGTCTTTGTCATAGTGACAGAATTCTCTGTGGAAGTTACCACATCCACTATTATTATCCTCCAGTAAAATCCTTTAAAAAGATTATCTCTTAAGAGACATTATCAAACTAAGATATAGAAAAACCAGATTATCTATCAAAAGATAAGAATAGTTCAAAGGGCTATCTTTCACAATAAGAAAATAGTTCAGTGGTAATTTCATTAACAAGCCTTATCTTAGGGACTTGCCTACTTTCCACCTAGCTTTGGGATCATCAGTATCAGTCCTCTTCTGCTTATCACTTATATGCCAACAAGTTCCAAGCCACTAGCCTAGACTACTGACTGAAGCAAAACACTACAGAATTCTATTTTAGCCTAAAAGATGTTATAATGATTATAGTTTATCCAAGAATAGCTTGGCTACCTACAGTTCTTTTGCTTTATTCTGATTAGGAATTAAATTACTTAGAAAATGGAAAACTTAGGAGAACCTGGATGGCTCAGTGGGTTAAAGCCTCTGCCTTCGGCTCAGGTCATGATCCCAGGGTTCTGGGACGGAGCCCCACATTGGGCTCTCTGCTCAGCAAGGAGCCTGCTTCCCTTCCTTCTCTCTCTGCCTGCCTCTCTGCCTACTTGTGATCTCTGTCAAATAAATAAAAATCTTAAAAAAAAAAAAAAATGGAAAATCTATTCTTCCCCAATTATTAATATTTAAAAATCAGATATAAATTGTGGTCCCTTCAAAACTAAAGTTCTATAGTGACTATAAATCTTTCCATTTTAATTCCTATCAATTCTAACCATGTATTTAGTCACACAAACTAAAATATTCATGAAATTTAATCAATCTCTATCACAATTTAAATTTGCCTGTGTTCCAAGTTCCCCAAAGAGGGGAAACGAGAAGGGGAAATTTTTCTTGTAAATGATCCACAAAGAACAGAACAGAACAAAAACATCCCAAATTCCTTTTTCAAAAATGATTTCACTGAACTACAAGCTTTGCAGCTACCAGATAAAACTTCAGTGCTGAGAGCCTCACAGGAGACTTTTTTAGTTTAGCACAAAGACTTCAATTTAAAAAAGAACAAAAATGTAGCATGCAAGCTTTTCTTTGCCCATACCATTTGGTAAGGAGTCTGGTATCCCCTAAGTAAGATCAGTGTTCTCATTAAGTTGTCCATTTTCTTTCCTAATTATTCCAAAAATAAAGACAAGGTTAAAAAAAATACTGAGCTAATTTCATTTTTGGTCAGTGACTTATTACTTCAGTGAAGTTTAAGAAACAAGTTATGATCTATTAGTCAGAAAAGTAATCAATTTAGTTGCCCTAAGGAGCATTAAAAAAAAAAAAGCTAGAGAGGGGTGCCTGGGTGGCTCAGTGGGTTAAGCCTCTGCCTTCAGCTCTGGTGGTGATCTCAGGGTCCTGGGATTAAGCCAGGCATCCTGCTCCCTGCTCAGCAGGGAGCCTGCTTCCCTCTCTCTCTGCTTGCCTCACTGCTTACTTGTGATCTCTATCCATCAAATAAACAAAATCTTAAAAAAAAAAAAAAAGCTAGAGAATTATCTGAAAACACGGGTACAGAGCACACACTAAGAGCAAGCAGCTTCTCTACATGAGTGTCTTGGGCAGCAATGTACAATGTATTTTTTCCAGTGGGTCACTGTCAAAAGATCAAAAGCCACTGACTTGACCATCAAGTCAAATGACCCTAGACAGCAAAATGACTGATCAAAGCATGTAACGTCCTGTAAATTACAAGTGACTGATCTTTTTCAGTTCCCAAATTAAACATGTATCATAATTTAATCCATGCTTTGCCTTAGTCCCAAAATAAAAGCAATCATTTTAATCTTTATATCCTCACAAATTATTTTTCCTCTTAGCTGCATGAATTCTTCTTCCAAGTGTACTTAGACCAGTTGTTAAACATCCCAGCTCTTCTCATTCAAGCAGATTCAGGGAAGTAAATTTAGTGCTTAGAAACAAAGGTAGCTCCATTTGGGAGAGAAAAATGAGAATATCCAGCAAACCAGTTCTAAATGACTGATTATTGAAGACCAAATATAACTAATGACTCTTCAGTAGTCAGTAGGTGAGGTCATTATCACTTCCAGTATTTTCAACATAGATAGGAGAAAGGGAGGGAGAAGGTCATATTATCGTGGATCCTGTGAAGACTAAAGAGTAAAGGTCTGTAGTGATTTAGAATCTTAGCAGGTCTCTTTGGTTGAAAAACTATCTAGGTTAACTCAGCATACACTAGCCTGCAGCCTTCTGAAATGGGTGCAGGCCAGCCACCTTCTAGGAGATTTCAGCCCTGTAAAGCAAAAAGGGGTAAATTGGGCATTTAATGCAAGTTTTATAAACAACTTAAATTCACATTTAAATATTTTGTTATGTACTTACAAGGTGCTCCAGTATACATGATGGAAAAAAGGTTTATTCCAACTGTGCAGGCATAGAAAACTGGCAAAGCTCGCAAACCATTAGGAACTGGATCCGCCTGTAAAAGATTAAGATCAATACCTTAAAAGGTGTTAAAGTTAATTCATTTCCAAAGAACCTTGTAAAGGGGGAGGTTCAGGAATTACAGTGCCGGCTAATGGTCTCCACAGTAGTAGGAAAATCCCAGTTGGCCTTGTTCCTAGAAGTCTCCCTTACCAAGGCTGATCTCATCTTATACATCTACCTGAACCTAAGTTTGTGTTTGGTTTTTAATTATTTGAGGGGGGAAGGGTGCTATTTCTAACAAGGCTACTTATACCACTGACTGGTAATGTCCCAAATAATCAGTTTCATCACCCAGTATTTTTTTTTTTTTAAGATTTTATTTATTTGACAGAGAGAGAGAGATCACAAGTAGGCAGAGAGGCAGGCAGAGAGAGAGGGGGAAATAGGTACCCTGCTGAGCAGAGAGCCCAATGTGGGGCTCGATCCCAGTACTCTGAGATGATGACCTGAGCTGAAGGCAGAAGCCTAATCCACTGAGCCACCCACACACCCCCATCACCCAGTATTCTAAGGAACCTGATGGCCAAAAGTAAATCTGAGCAGACATCTGAGATGTACTATACATTTGTAAAAGACGTCAAAACATAGACAATGAGAGGGTGCCTGGGTGGCTCAGTGGGTTAAGCCTCTGCCTTCAGCTCAGGTCATGATCTCAGGGTCCTGGGATTGAATCCCACGTCAGGCTCTCTGCTTACTTGTGATCTCTCTTTGTCTGTCAAATAAATAAATAAAATCTTGAAAAAGAAAAAAGAAATGGACAATGAGATGTGAGGACATTCCTCAGCATGTCTGCAAAGATTTGTTTTCTTTTCTTTTCTTTTTTTTACAGATTTTATTTATTTATTTAACAGAGATCACAAGCAG
This sequence comes from Mustela nivalis, assembly GCF_964662115.1. Classification (NCBI taxonomy): domain Eukaryota; kingdom Metazoa; phylum Chordata; class Mammalia; order Carnivora; family Mustelidae; genus Mustela; species Mustela nivalis. The sequence continues at coordinate 36,684,629 of NC_139027.1, read as the reverse complement.
GCAGAGAGGCAGGCAGAGGGAGGAGGAAGCAGGCTTCATGCCGAGCAGAGAGCCTGATGCGGGGCTCGATCCCAGGATCCTGAGATCATGACCTGAGCAGAAGGCAGAGGCTTTAACCCACTGAGCCACCCAGGCGCCCCTGCAAAGATTTCTTAAAACCAAAATATGCAGAATTTACCTGTGACAGCCATTTTTTCTAGACATCAATAAATATGCCATTATTAATGATCTACCAGAGTGCTAAGATAAAAATGAATTGTACACTAAGTCACCTCCTCATTCAACAGACTATGCCAAACACTATTCTGAGCACTAAAATATGGGAATGAATTGAGACAAAGTTCCTGCCCTCAAAAAACTGGCATTTACATTCTAGTACAGAAAAAAATAGCAATAAATACTATAAAGAAAATAAAGAGTAAGGGGCAGTGATGGAAGGAGGGGCACACTGGGGAGTATCAGTGGAACAAAGACACAAATGTGTTAAGTCAACAAGCCAGTACATATCTAAAGGTGGGAAAAAAAGCAAGGGGGAGGGTATATTCCAGAGTACAAAAGCCCTCAGGCAAAAACTCCAACAAATGTTTAAGGAACTGCACGGCTAGTGTGACTAGAAATAAAAGTTGCATTAACAACAAATGTGTGTTAATTCTATAGGAAAACACCGAAGTCAAATCCTTAAAGAGAATACAGATCTGAATAAATGGGGAAGACTAAACTTTGAAAGATATTACTCTAAAGGTTTAATGCTGTCTTGATCACAATCCAAAAAGAAAATCTTGAGAAGAAAGGGAAAGACCCATAGTGATTCTAAAACTTCTGACTAGGGATGCCTGGATGGGTCCTGGGATCTGAGCCCCATGGTGGTGGTGGGGCGGGGGGGCGTCATCCCCTGTTTAGTGGGGAGTCTGCCTCTCCCTCTCCCCCAGCTCATATTCTCTCTCGAATAAATAAAATCTTTAAAAAATAAAGAAAAGAAAAAGAAATGAAATACAGACTTGTGGTCTAAAAGGCTAAATTCGGGGGTGCCTGGGTGGCTCAGTGGGTTAAAGCCTCTGCCTTCGGCTCAGGTCATGATCCCAGGATCCTGGGATCGAGCACCACATTGGGCTCTCTGCTCAGCAGAGAGCCTGCTTCCTCCTCTCTCTCTGCCTGCTTCTTTGCCTACCTGTGATCTCTGTCTGTCAAATAAAATCTTAAAAAAGAAAAGAAAAGGCTAAATTCATAAATCAGCCAGGAGGGTGGGGAGGGCAGGATAAAACAAACTGTGTTCTCCCTTTTACTCCTTCCAGACTCCTCTGGGTCACTCACAACAGGTAACCAAGGCTAACAACTTCACATAATTTGTATTACTGTATGACCCATCTAACACACACTTTAATCTTTACCTGGAAATAATGTAAATATCTCACCACACAATTACGTAAGATGTGAAAAAGGGGTCTTCAGAATTCCCCATCTTCAACCAGAATAGTTCCACTGTTTACATACTGGATTTTCACATAAGCCTTTGTATAGAGAAAAAGGCTCCTCTTAGTTAGAAAAGATGTCCTAAATTTAATGTGATTCCTAACAAAAGGGAAAATGCTGAACAACCCGTTTTCTCTAACTAGCATTTAAATACTCGATAGGAAAATTTACCCTTTTCCCCTATTTCCTGTTTATTGCCCTCGGTCCTTATGAGGAAGTATGGCACCTCCATTCTGGTTTTTCCTAATAGACTACCCAATACCCTTGAAATAGACATTGAGAAAACAAATTTTTTTAAAAGCAATTTTAATGTTAATTCCCAAAACAGAATCTTAAGTTGGAAAGCATTTTAATGGTCAAATATTCAGACTTTAACTGCCAGGATGCCCAAAGGTTACCAGCATTAGGCTGTTTTCTTGAGATTTAAAACCTGAGATAACCAGAACTATTCATATTCATCACCTAAAGACTCACTGATAGACTGGACACAAGGGTACATATGTGCCATGGGGAGGAAAGGAAGGCCTGGAGGTCAAGAAGGTCCTCAAAGTCAATACTGTTTTAAACACTATTCCCGGGGCGCCTGGGTGGCTCAGTGGGTTAAGCTGCTGCCTTCGGCTCAGGTCATGATCTCAGGGTCCTGGGGTCGAGCCCCGCATCGGGCTCTCTGCTCAGCGGGGAGCCTGCTTCCCTCCATCTCTCTCTCTCTGCCTGCCTCTCTACTTGTGATCTCTTTGTCAAATAAATAAATAAAATCTTTTTTTAAAAAAATTAAAAAATAAAAAAATAAACACTATTCCAATCATTCTTGATCATGTCCACCCTCATTCCCCCATAATGAATATATAGTTAAGAAGTTAATATACTTAACTTAAGCTACTGACTTTGGGTAAAAAATACCTGTCACGCATTTCTCAAATCAGAGATCGGGCCACTGAAAATCCCTCAGAGCACCACCACCATTCTCCCTCCAAGAAAGAAGACAAGTTTGTTTTGTCTGGAGACACACAAAGCCTCTCCAGAATCAGAACAATCTGTTTCCCGGGGCGCCTGGGTGGCTCAGTGGGTTCAAGCCTCTGCCTTCGGCTCAGGTCATGGTCTCAGGGTCCTGGGATCAAGCCCCGCATCCGGCTCCCTGCTCAGTGGGGAGCCTGCTTCCTCCTCTCTCTCTGCCTGCCTCTCTGACTACTTGTGGTCTCTGTCTGTCAAATAAATAAATAAAATCTTAAAAAAAAAAAGAACAATCTGTTTCCCAATTATCAACAAAGACCCAATGTAAACTTTTATATAAAGCAGGAATCCCCTACAGAGGATCCTAATTAATTCTCCTGGTATCTGGTATAGAGCAAGCTATATGCCTCTAATAAGACTGAAGAATCTGAGCTGTAACTACTGGTATGCCTCAAATCTAAGCATCATGTTATCATATGCTACAGCAGTTCTGGGGAATTGGGAGGGTAGGGGCTCTCCATACCTGTTTGCGAAATAGAACAGTAGCATATTTCAAGGCCAATAATAGTAACAATTAACTATTTACTCTCAAGTTATAACCAACCTACAAAAGTTTCAAATTTTCCAAATATTCAACTGCTATATTCTACCACACTCGGGTCACAGGAAAAGTGATTAATGAATCATGGTATTTCCACAAAGGTACAAATCCTTCTCTACAGAAGCTTACAACTAGACCAAACAAATGGCTCTGAATATATTCTTACCCTTTGGGATTAAGCTGCCTATCTTCCTTCACTCAGATTTCTAAGCTACCTATCTTCCTTCACTCAGATTTCTTCCATTTAGGAGCGTTTTTAAGAACTTACAATAGACAGTTAAGAGCCATTCACCTCAAAAAAAGAACAACTTTGTTTCCTGAGAAAAATGCATTGATTCTTACTCAGTAAATAACTCAGTCCAATGACAACATTTCTTGTTGTCTACATTTATTTTGGAGCCAGCACCAGAATTCTAGATAAAAGAAATGCTATTGGGTCACTCAAAAGGGATTTTCAAATAGGACAGGAAATTAAATGACTGTCTGGAAACTTTTTTTTGGCCAAGAAAAACAAAACAAAACTACCTTTATTGGCTCTTTTTACCCAGTCTAAGAAATTAGAGTCAAGTCACTGTGAGAGATAGTCTCCACCTAGAAACTTATAAACTGGTTATGAGGGGCGCCTTGGTGGCTCAGTGGGTTAAGCCTTCTGCCTTCGACTTAGGTTGTGATCTCAGGGTCCTGGGATCGAGCCCCACATCAGGCTCTCTGCTCAGCAAGGAGCCTGCTTCCCCCCCTCTCTGCCTGCCTCTCTGCCTACTTGTGATCTTTCTTTCTGTCAAATAAATAAAATCTTTAAAAAAAATAAAATAAACTGGTTATGATAATCAGTACTACAAAATTAACTATGTGGAGACCCAAACTACTCAATTTAACTAACAGCTTTAAAAAAAAAAAAAAAAAAGCCTCAAGAGACACTGTGACTTCCTGAACCCCAAGCTCTTAAGTCAAATTGATCTGCATATGATAGTTTAGGTAAAGCAATAATCTGCAAACACTTCTACAAAGCCCCCCTGAATAAATTTCCTTATTTTCTCATTCCCAGCCTCTCCTATTTCTTGGGACACCACAGTACTCATTCAATTTTTCCTGCCTGAATGCATTCCTGGTTACCGCAAACTTGTTTCTTTCAGAAAACTTAGCGACATACAAGAAATATACCAAACATAAATTTTTTAACTTTCTAAGGCCACACCAATCACATCTAGAAGAATGCTAGCAGTCTGAATACCACTGAGTATGACCCATCAAAGGTCATAAAGGAGGAGAGAAGGATTACCTTACGGAGGATGAATGCACGAACAAGGAAGAATAAAATTCCAGACATAATACCAGAAAGCAGTGGAGAGATGAACCAAGACATCACTGGAACAGAACACAATAAAATAAAAAAAAAAAATGTCAACTAATGAAAATCAGAAACCAAAAACAAACCAACCAAAAAAAAAAAAAAAAAACCACTTTACATTTTAATATTCTATCTTCAAAACTTTCTATTTTACACCATATATTTCATATAATGCCATGATAGCACATGACAAGAATAAAAATTTAAAAACCATTTAGAATTAAACATACCAATTTTTATCAGTTCAGACCACTTGACACCCTCCTGCCCCTTTGCCACAAAGGAGAAACCAATGGTTGCACCAACAATACAATGGGTTCCAGAAATGGGAAGCTTCAAAAACGAAGCCACTAGTTGCCACACAGCAGAACCTGAAACACAGGCAAGTTTTATTAAATGGCAAAATTCTTAGGAATGCGCTGCATTCTGCAGAAGAAAATCTGAAAGGGAAAGCACGGAAGGGAAATACCCATTTGTTCACCCGCCATTAAGGGACACACATAAAAAGAACTTACCAAACATCGCACTGACGGAGCCGGCCATCAACAGCTGTTGGGTCGCGCTGTACATCTCCACGTCGATCAAGCCCTTCCTGATTGTTTCGCTCACTTTGGCCCCCAGGAGGACGGAGCCCACGGTTTCAAAGATACTAGCTAGGATACAGGCTTGCTTGAGGGTCACTACACCTGAGCCCACAGCTGTACCAAACGAATTTGCTACATCATTGGCTCCCACGGAGAACGCCAAGACAAATGCAATAATGAAGCCCAGGATCAGCATCCATAGGTAGTCCACCAATGGACCAGAAGCAGCAGTAGCAGCAATAGTACTGGTAGTCAGCGTTGTCACGGTAGATGCCATTCTCTAGACTAGTGGTTTTGTTTTTGTTTTTGTTTTTAATTATAGGAGAATTACTGAGCGGCTTTCAAGATGTGTAAACAGAATATGAGGTATCAAAAATGCTATAATAAATAATATATATTATATAAAATTAAATACTGTAAATTACGGCACAGAAACCGAGCTGGGGAGTTACTGCTATACGCTGCGTATGGGCATCTGTTGTCTGGGGTTTCTTTGGCTCTGGAGGGCTAAAAGCAAGGAGAATTCCATGGCGGAGAAGAGAAAGGACGCAAGTTCATCCTGGGGGTGGGGGGGGGGGAGAAAATAACAATAGCAGCGCGCCCTTGGGGAGCCGGTGCAGCACCTCGCGCTGGCCCACGCGGCAGGGGGACTCGGCCTTGACCCCCGCCCGCATCCCACCGGCCCCGGCCCCGGCCCCGCGCAGGGCTCGCGAGGCGGTGGGCACGTGGCGCCGGGGACCTCTTCGGCCGGCGCGCGCCCAGCCCGCATCCCCCCAACCCCCGCCTCCCGCCGCCGCCCGCCCGCGCGCGCCCTCCCCACGAAAACCGGAAAAGGGCCATTCCCGCGCGCGCCGCCCGGGGACCGCCAAAAAGGCCCGCGGGCGGGCAGGGTGGGGGAGGGAGGCGAACAGAAACGAAGCCAGAATCTCGCCGCACAGCCCGCACCGGCCCACGCGGCCGCCTCCCGCGCCACGGCATCGGCGCCTGGCCGCGGGGAGAAGAAAGCCTTATCCAAGGTGGCGCCACTACTCACCAGAGGAAACGAAGAGCCGAGCGGGAGACGAGAGGTGCAAGCCGCGGCGGTGGGCTGGAACCACAGACGCACGCACCTGGGGTCGACGAGGAGTCGGCCCGGGGCGGAGGCTCCGGGGATGGTTCGGCGGGGCCTGGCGACCCACCCTGGAAGCACCCGCGGGCGCCTCAGCGGCCGAGAAGAGCTAGCACGCAGCGCGCGCCGGCAGCCATCACTCTGGCGACACACGCCGCCGGCCCCTTCTTATAGCCCGGCGCCGCGACCCGCGTGACCCGCCGCGCCGCGCCCCGTCTCCGGAGCCCCGCCCCCGGGATGGCGCAGCCCCACCGGCCGGCGTGCCCAACCGGGTGAGCCCGACGGCGGCGTTCATTGGCCGGCTTCGCGCCGGCGGCCACGCCCCCAGCGGGGAGCCTGTCCACGTGGGGAGGGCCAGCCCCCTCTCTGCAGCCTCGCCCTTGCGTCTGTGCAGGGTCTCGCTGCACCGGTGCGTTACTGGTGGAGGCCGTGGGGGACCCTAGCGCTGCCGTCGGAGGTCGCCATGCGGGGTTTTAGAGGCCGCGCGACCAAGGTCATTCCTAGTCCCTCCACCTCGCGGGTTCACAGTGCTGACCGCTTCGCCAGCCTCCCTTTGAGCGCACTAGTGACCTGTCGCGCGTCCAGAGGCCACACCGGGCAGTCCAGTGACGCTGCGGGAGAGCTCGAGCCGTCGGGCTCCGGATCCAGTCCTGGCACGTTGTCGCACCTGTGACTTGCCCTTGGCCAGAGAAGCTCGGGCCCTCGCCGGGGGAGGGAGAAGGCTCACGTGGTCGCTTTGCTCCCGCAGTCATGCACTTCGGTGAAAACAGAAAGACTGAAGAGTCACGAGAACCAGGTTGTCTCCCCGTTATGGCGCAGAGCCTTAGGAAGGCTGTGGGTCATTAATTTCCTGCAGACCTGTGTTTTCTGCGTCGTGGCGGGGGGTGGGGGCTGTCGGGGTGGAGAAGGACACTGCTTGTGATTCAAATCCTGACTCCTGTTTGCTGCAGTGTGTCACCTTGAGCAAATTCCAGATCTCCCAGACTGCACTGTCACGAATGTAAGATGTTAGCATTCAGTACTTACTTTGTGGCAGGACTTAAATGAGTTAAGGAACGCGAATGCGACCAGCACTCAGTAGGCACAGAATGCTAATTTCCGGTTTGTTCTTAATGTAAAAACGCCTGTTTGGGGATGTAGGAAAAGGTGTAAGGGGACGTTCTCTGTGCATCCCAGAAGCTTTCCTATTCTCTTGATGTAAAAATTGATTTCTGGTCTCCTACAGGGCATATAATGTAGTTTTGACGTTAATAAGATTTACTCTGCACGTTTGGGGGCATTTATTCTATTATGCAGCTTAGGATCAAAACTAATCATGCCAGGAGATTAAAGTCGTGCTTTCTTGTCGGGGTGGTAGTGAGATTGAAGGATTTCAACCAGAAATACTTACCAGGCTTGGAATGTTCTGGAGCCCTCCCCACCTTTTTGTCATCTCTAGCAGCAGGACATAGAATAGCAGAAGCAAAGATGCTCTAAATCTTTGTCTGGGACATCTGTGGAGTCTTAAACCGCACATGAGTATTCTCTGACCTATCTAGAACAGCTGATGGAGTTCTGTGAATAACTCACAAAGCTCTAGGTCGCAAGATCATGTCTGAAACAGAAAGTGCGTGTCTGGGAGCAGTGACCCTAGAATGCAATTCTGATGTAATTCTCCCCTTAAAATGTACTCCTCCCTCCATCTTCAATTCATTCCAAGGTTATGAAAAAATTAAATGAAAGGACTGATCCGTTCAAGGTCCTTAGTGTTCGGCCGTTTAAAACGATGATTTTGGGGTGCCTGGGTGGCTCAGTTGTTAAGTGTCTGCCTTAGGCTCAGGTCATGATCCCAGGGTCCTTGGATCAAGCCTGGTGTTGGGCTCCCTGCTCAGCAAGGAGTCTGCTTCTCCCTCTCCCTCTTGCCCTCCCCCTGCTCATATTCTCTGTCTCTCTCAAATAAATAAAATCCTAAAAAAAAAAAAAAAAACAATGATTTTGGCTTGGGGGAGGTGTGTGAAATATGTGAAGGGGATTAAGAATACCCTCACCAGAGGTGCCTGGGTGGCTCAGTGGGTTAAAGCCTCTGCCTTTGGCTCACGTCATGATCTCAGGGTCCCAGGATCAAGCCCCACATCTGGCTCTCTGCTTGGCAGGGAGCCTGCCTTTCCCACCCCCTCTGCCTGCCTCTCTACAACAAGTAGTCTCTGTCAAATAAATAAATAAAGTAAATAAAATCTTAAAAAAAAAAAAAGAATACATTTACTGTGATGAGCACTGAGTAACAAACGGTTGAGTTACTATACACCTAAAACTAATAGAACACTGTATGTCAATTATACTTGAATTTTAAAAATAATAAAATTTTTAAAACAATAATTTTCAAAGCAGTTGTTTGTAAGGGAATTGCTTAGGACGTTTCACAGCATGTGCTTTTTTCATTTTGTCCATGGGCGTGTTTTTTCTGGTCTGTGGTATTAGCCCTTTAAGTTCGCAGATATTTGCAGGACATCCTCTGAGTGAGGAGGTCAGGCAGCCACAGGGAGTAACCATCAAGGTGAGAGAGCACAGTCCAGACTTCTTGAGATGGGTTTGCAGAGAGTCGGGGGCCCTGGGGCAGAGAATCGAAGAAACTTCCCCTTGCGTTACAGGTGAATTCTGTCAACAACTTTAGGTTGGTCCTATCCTTCCTCCTAAGGCCAACAGAGTGCCTTGATCAACCAGGCTATGAGGAGGGAACATTTGGGACTGGGGTGGGTCCTGACCACCTCACCAGGGGTAAGAACATCAGTAGGGTATAGACTGCCCTTAGACACCTGAAGTTGCCTTGACACCTTGACACCTGACACCTTCATCCTCCCATAGGGGAGAAGAGGTAGGTCTCTGCCTATAAGAGAAGTTAAAGTGCTCTGAAAATGGGAAGAGATAGACAGACCTTCAAGTCATACACAAATTGTACTGGTTCTGACCTCCTCGCTGAACTTGGAAAGAGGGCAAAGACCCTAAGGATAATGTTTCTCTGTTCGAGTCAAGGTGTTGGTGCACACTCTAGGATCTGAGTGAGGCCATTTGGTCTAGTGGTAAAACACACAGATTGTAAAGCCAAACTGCCTGTTCTGCTATTCGCTAGTCACGTGACCAAGGGCAGATAAATTCTTGCCTTATTTGCCTCATCTGTAAAGGGGAGATGTAGGGGAGTCCCTACACTATAGGGCCATCATGAGGACAAGGTATATAAAATTCTTCTGAAGTTCTCACCCATGGCTGGCACTACTTGAGCATTCATCTTCTTAGTCAACTGTTGAAGGCCTACTATGTGTCAGAGCTGCCATCTGGGCCAAGCTCTTTCAGACTTCTCCCACCATTTATAGAAAATGAGGGGTCACTGGGACCTGCTACCAGAGGGGGAGGCTGCAGTGTGTGGCGGAGGACACATGTGGGCTCACTGCCCTGGGAGTGGGAGGCCTGGGCCTGGCCCAGGCTCTGACTGCCCACAGGATCTTTGGTAGATCAGAGTCACTGGCCCTGAGCTCACAAGCCCAAGGGTCCCTCACCCATCCACATCCTCAAAGTGGAGAGAGAAAAACAACCTACTACATACTGCTAAACACCAACCCAGGCACTATCGGTTTGGAGTTCTCTCCCTAACTTGATGGAATGAAGCTTCTGAGAGCTGGGAAGGCAGACCCACCAGCCCCTCCAGACCTGCCAAAGTGGAACAAAACGAGGAGGCAACACCACTTCTGCACTTCCTGAGCCCGAGAGTCTTACAGTCAAGGAAATGCATCTGAGGTCACTGTCCGATGAGCAGGAAGTAAGCGTCCTGGAAATAATCTCCTTGGAGGGGCAGTGACTGCAGTGGGAGTGGGAACAGTGTGGAACCAGACTACGATCAAAGACTTCAGAGGCTCTCCATTAGGACTTGGATGGAGCACGGAAGAGAAGGTAGGAACCTTCGAATAAAAGAAAACCACCTCCCTTCTACCCACTACTCCCTTCCTCTTGGCTACAGTCACAAATGAATGAGGTAGTAATATTGTAATATTGTAAAAGTTTATAATGTGCCAAGCTTTGTTTCAGGTGATCTGTGTGTATCATCTCATGGGACCATAAAGCTCTAGCTGATGTACCTTATTTTACAGACAAACTGAAGCACAAAGAATGAAGCAACAAGTAAACCAGTGAAGAATGTAACAAACTGCAAGTTTGTAGGTGCTCGGTCCCCCGCTGTCAGTAAGTACACAGGCAAACATGATGCTCTTAGGTGTTAACTTGTATTTGCACTTCAGTTAACACTTTTACTTCCATCTCCTTTCCTCCTTATTTTTATTAATTGTTTCTTTAATGCCTGCATTTTAAGCCTCTTTGAGTCCTGTTGGAATGGAAAGGGCATTTCCAGGAGACCTGACTCCAAGACTGTCCCCAGTTTCCCCATAGTAAGAAGAGGCAGGAAGCCAAGGGCACAGGTTCTCTGCAGAAATAAAGTCGATGCAGTGGCCTGACCATGTTTCAGAGTTACTGAAAACTCCAACCTCTTGAGACTTCTCAAGAAAGAAAATCTGTCTTGCACCCACCCGTAGTCAATGCTTACAGGCAATAGCTTCAGAATAAATAATAAGAATGAATGAATAACTAATAATAATAAAGTAAGGACCATGCATCACCATCACCACCAGCACTTTCCCACCTGCTGTCGACATGGCTGGCCTCTGCCTTCAGACACTTCCTCATTCCCCATCAAACAGGATTGGGAGCCCACTATCCATGGCTCGGATCCACGGAAAGTTCCAGACAGAGATGGAGAGTAGGGGAAGGGTACTTTTAAGCACAAGGACAGCCGAGCTCTGATGTGGAGACACTGGTTGAGACTGGTCTCAGGCCAGTGTCCCACAACAACAAGGAGCCAGATTTGGTTGCCTCAGGCAAATGAGTTGGTCCATTGCTCTGCCCACGTAAGAAGTGGGGGGGACAGGGCCTCCCACTCCAGACTTTATGTGCCTCCTCCTGAATGCTCACTGCCTGGTCTCTTTCCTTTGTTTTTTTTTTTTTGTTTTTTTTTTAAGATTTTATTTATTTATTTGACAGAGATCACAAGTAGGCAGAGAGGCAGGCAGAGAGAGAGAGAGAGCAGGAAGCAGGTTCCCTGCAGAGCAGAGAGCCCGATGTGAGGCTCGATCCCAGGACCCTGGGATCATGACCTGAGCCGAAGGCAGAGGCTTTAACCCACTGAGCCACCCAGGCACCCCTCTTTCCTTTGGTTTTGAGTTCATACATCTGCATGTGATATGGCCTAGGACCCAGACAGAGGGGAGAGAAAGACAGCTCTTTTTTTTTTTTTTTTTAAGATTTTATTTATTTGACAGAGATCACAAGTAGTCAGAGAGGCAGAGGGTGGGGGGGGGGGAAGCAGGCTCCCTGCCAAGCGGCCCCATCCCAGGACCCTGGGACCATGACCTGAGCCCAAGGCAGAGGCTTAACCCACTGAGCCACCCAGGCACCCCCAGAAGGACATTTCCTGGAGCTTGAAACGGCTTTGAAGTCTCTGGTTCTCCTTCGAGCCAGCTTGCAGGACAGCCCAGTGTTTTTGAACAATTCTTCAGAAACACCTCTCTCTGGAGACCTAAACTGGGACTCCATTTTCTCCAAGGCCCACATTTCTCAGCTCTTACCGGGAAAGCAGGGAGGAAAGGCAACTTGCAGGAAACTCAGGAACTGTGTGTCATGAAGATCCTGCAGCGGAAGAGGGGAAAGGGGTCAGCTCACTGGCACCACACCCCAGGCCATGTGGTTTTAGGCTGAGAAAGTGAGTGGGCTGCAGGACGTGAGTCATCCCCCTAGCCATTCCAAGGACGAGGTAGAGGGGAAGGGCTCCAGGCACAGCCTCGCTTCCCCTAGCTCTTCATTTGTTCATTCACTCAACAAATAGTCTACTATGGATCGGGCAGAAAAAGCAAGCTTGACCAGCCCATGCCCTCACAAAACACAAACTCCTTCCATCTAGAGCTTCACGCTGAGGACCCGCCACAGAGGCAACAGCCAAAGAGCAAACCTTCTACCCAACCCCGCCAGACCTCCCACTCCTGTACCCAGCTCACACGGCTCCTTTCCCAGTACACCCTTATTACGTTCCCTCAGCGAACATTTCCAGGGCGCAAGAGAGTGCCAGGCCACACATCTCAGAGTCTACCCCCACCTGCCCCACCTCCTGCTCTCCACAGGCTCCCCCCTTTGGCTGGCTCAGAGCCCCTCAGTTTTCCCTTCACCTCAGCAAGAGAAAGCTGGCCAAGAAGAACCCCACAGGGCCCCGTGGGCAAAGCTGAATAAAAAGCTGTCTTGGGGGAGAGAACAGAGCCTAGGCAGGTCCAGAAATTCAGGTGTCTGGGGACTCAAAGAGGGGCTTCAGCGGCTGGAAGCTGCCTTGTGGGAGACAGAATCTGAGCAGAACCCAGTTTCCTCATTTTCATCAGGCAAATCTATTTCCGATGACAGGGACCTTCTTCCCCACTGGCCAGAACCTTGTTCCTTAATGTGGGGTCTGCAGATCCTCAGGAAGGCAGTTGGCAGTCTCAGGCCTCACCCAACCCTACTGAATCAGAATCTGCATTTTTAACAAGGTCACCATGTGATTCATATGTACATTACAGCTTGAGAAGCAATTAGGGGAAGAAGAATGATTTTTGTTACCTGGTAAGTTTAGAAACATTATGTTAACACATTCTTTCTCAGCTGGATTTTGAAAAGCCATCCCTTGTTTTTCTATATTAAGTCCCAGTTTCCTGAGCAAGTGCTCCTACCCCCCCCCCTTTTTTTTTTTTTTTTTTTTTTTTTTGGCTGAGGAGTCGTTTCAGCACACAGGGATCAGGAGATCTGAAATCAGAATCCTGGCTCTCCCATTTCCCTGCCAGGACTTCGAGCAAATCTCCATGCCTCACACTCCTCTATAAAGTGGAGATAATAGGGTTGTTAGGAGGATGGAATAACTAAAGGGCTTGGCCTGTACCTGGCATTTAGCAAATACGTAATACATTTGGATACTGATTGGATTTGGGTGTCCCCAAATTCCCTACTCACTACATTTACATCGTTTAGGCTGAATGCTTCTGTGGTTGATGGTCTCCTCTATTAGGCCCAGATTCCTCTTAGCTTTATTTTCCAAGGGTGACTTTATTTCCTGGGGGCGACTTTCTGTCACTCCAAGATACCTCCCTTTCAGGACTGTCCGTTTAATTTATTCCATACTTGCTCTCTGCAGGGAACTGGACTTTCCTTTCCATCTTTTTTTTTTTATTTTTCATTCCAGTATGTTAACATACAGTGGTGTGTTAGTTTCAGTTGCACAGTATAGTGATTCAGCCATTTTTATATTACTCGATGCTCATCATGACAAGAGTGCTCTTAATTCTCCTTAGCCATTTCACTCATCTCTCTGGTAACCACCAGTTTGTTCTCTATAGTAAAGAGCCTGGTTTTAGGGGTGGGGGGTGGGAGGTCAAGATACCAGGTGGTGGGTATTATAGAGGGTACAGATTGCATGGAGCACTGGGTGTGGTGCAAAAATAATGAATACTGTTATGCTGAAAATAAATAAAAAATAAATTAAAAAAAAAAAAAAGAGCCTGGTTTTGAGGGGCATCTGGGTAGCTCAGTGAGTTAAGTGTCTGCCTTTGGCTCACGTAGTGATCTCCGGGTCCTGGGATCGAACCCCTGAGTCTGGCTTCCTGCTCCATGGGAAGCCTGCTTCTCTCTCTCCTCCCCACTTGTGCTCTCTCTCACTATCTCTCTCTCTCTCTGTTGCTCTCAAATAAATAAATAAAATCTTTTTTAAAAAAAGAGTCAGGGGACGCCTGGGTGTCTCAGTTGGTTAAGCGGCTGCCTTCGGCTCAGGTCATGGTCCCGGTGTCCTGGGAGTCCCAGATCGGGCTCCTTGCTCAGTGGGGAGCCTGCTCCCCCTCTGCCTTTGCCTGCCTATGCCTGCCTGTGCTCACTCTCTCGATATCTCTCTCTTCGACAAATAAACTCTTTAAAAAAAAAAAAAAGAGTCTGGGTTTTTTTGTTTTTGTTTTTGTTTAAGATTTTATTTATTTATTTGACAGAGATCACAAGTAGAAAGAGAGGCAGGCAGAGAAAGAGAGGGAACCAGGCTCCCCGCTGAGCAGAGAGCCCAATTTGGGTCTGATCCCAGGACCTTGAGATCATGACCTGAGCCGAAGGCAGAGGCTTTAACCCACTGAGCCACCCAGGCGCCCCGAGTCTGGGGTTTTTTTTTTTGTTGTTTTTATCTAGGTTTTTTTCTTCCTTCATTTGTTTTGTTTCTTAAATTCTTCATATGCATGAAATCATGTGGTATTTGGTTTACTCCGATTTGATTTCACTCAGCATTATACGGTCTAGATCCGTCCATGTTATTGCAAATGGCAAGATTTTAGTCTTTTATGGCTGAGTAATATTCCATCCTGTGTGTGTGTGTGTATACCACATCTTCTTTATCCACTCAACTATGGAGGAACACTTGTGTTGTTTGCATGTCTTGACTATTGTAAATAATTCTGCAATAAACATAGGGGTGCATATATCTTATCAAATTAGTGCTTTTATATTCTTTGTATAAATACCCACTGGTGGAATTACTGGATCAGATAGTAATTCTATTTTTATTTATTTATTTACTTATATTTTAATTCAAATATAGTTAACAAACAATGTGATGTTTCAGATATAGAATACGATGAGTCAACAGTTCCATATATCACTCAGTGTCAAGATAAGTGTACTCTTAATCTCTTTCTCCTATTTGACCCATCACCCCACCCACCTCCATAATTCTATTTTTAATTTTTTGAGGAACCTCCATACTGTTTTCCAGAGTGGCTGCACCAGTTTGCGTTCCCCCCCCCAACAGGGCATCCTCTATTTTTCTCTGCATCACCACTGACACTTGTTTTCTGTGTTAGTGGTTTTAGCCATTCTGACAGGTATGAGGTGATAGCTCACCGTAGTTTTTTTTTTTTTTAAGATTTTATTTATTTATTTGACAGAGAGAGAACACAAGCAGGAGTAGCAGCAGGCAGAGGGAGCACCAGATACCCCACTGAGCAAGGAGCCTGATGTGGGACTTGATCCCGGGACCCTGGGATCATGACCTGAGCTGAAGGCAGAGGCTTAACCCACTGAGCCACCTAGGGGTCCCTCATTATACTTTGGATTTGCATTCCCCTGATCATTGGTGATGTTGACCATCTTCTTCATATTTTTCATCTTCATATGTCTGTTCATGTCTTCTGGCCATTTTGATTGGATTATCTGGTTTTTGTGTGTTGGAGTTGTGTAAGAATAGATTTTGGATACTAAAGCTGCTTCATGGAATTGAAATTTTGGGTTTTTTTTTAAAAGATTTTGTTTTTAGGGCACCTGGGTAGCTCAGTGGGTTAATCCTCTGTCTTCAGCTCTGGTCATGATCTCAGGGTCCTAGAATCAAGTCCCGCATCAGGCTCTCTGCTCAGCGGGGAGTCTGCTTCCCCCTCTCTCTCCCTGCCTGACTCTCTGCCTACTTGTGATCTCTCTCTGTCAAATAAATAATTAAAAGCATTAAAAAATATATGTATTTTGTTTTTAAGTATTCACTACCTGCAATGTGGGGCTCACACTCACAATCCTGAAATGAAGAGTTGCACATTCCCCCAACTGAGCGAGTTAGACACCCCAGGAATTAACTTTTTTAACTGTGACCTTGGATAATGCCTCCGAGGATGATTCATAAAAACCTCAAATCTGTAGATAGGGCTCTTATCCCCCTGGTTCTAGATACCTCCAAAAGCATTTTCATTTCATCTTCACATCTGTGTGATATAGATGTTGTTGAAAACCAGCTTCATGCTTTGAAGCCAAAATATAATCCAAAGATAGAGGTTGGGATAGAGAGGAATAATAGCCTCATTCCTTTGCCTGGCAGCAAGCTATGGCCTTCAAAGACTGCAACCCTGCCCCGGGGGAAAGGACTGGGGGGCGGGGGAGGTTATAGGGAAAATTTTTGTATATGCTGCCTGCCTCCTTAGTCATTAGTTATTTTCAGGATGCTACCAGGTTCCTGAAATGAAAAACTAAGAAGGGAAGAGGGGAGATTTGCAGAAGAGAGGGAAAAGGTTACTTTAAAATCAAACTTCGGGGGCACCTGGGTGGCTCAGTGGGTCAAGCCTCTGCCTTCAGCTCAGGTCATGATCTCAGGGTCCTGGCATTCAGCCCGGAATCAGGCTCTCTGCTCAGTGGGGAGCCTGCTTCCCCCTCCCCCTCTGTCTGCCTCTCTGCCTACTTGTGATCTCTGTCTGTCAAATAAATAAATAAAATCTTTTTAAAAAAATAAAATAAAATAAAAAATAAAAAAATAAAATCAAGCTTCACTGAAGCATTGGGGCAGCCATTTTGATTTTTGTTCAACTTTATGCTTTTAAGAGGTTTCATAAGCAGAACGAGTACTATTACCCCATCTTATAGGGATATGAAAGTCCAAGAGCCCACAGCCAGACAGTAAGTAGGGGACTAGGGCCTGGAACACTGGCACAATGGGCCCTGGCAGGGAGTCAGCGAATGAATAACTCAAAGGCCAATGTTCTTCCCTCTGGAGTTAAACCAGAGAAGCTGCTTACTGAAGTGAAGCTTCAGGCCAGATAAAGCAGAAAGAAGGAAAGGAGAATGTACTTCATTTTCTAGGATGACCTCAACTGCAAATATTCTGTTCCATTTGCCCCATAAAAATTCATATTTATCAGCCCTTTGTTCTATCTCGTTCACAAAATGTGGTCATTGAAACTATCACACTAAATAGTGTTTTAAAAACCACACTGTGCAGATATTAAAAAGAAAATCCAGACTCCAAATGGTGTCACTTATGCTAGGCCAAGTCACCCAATTGGGGCTTGGTCCTTAATCTAATGGCAGTTCAAACTTTCCCCAGAAATGTGGTCTTAACCAGTTAGCCAGGAATTTTCTGGTAAACACCAGTGAGGTCATCTGTCACAGATGACCTCTCCATCCCCTCCCAAAGGAAGATGAGGTCATCTACCCAATAAGACCTTTGTTCTTCCCCTTAAGGGAAGAAGACCTTGCCTGAAAATATCTTTTTTTCTCTTTTGCTAATTATTCTACCCTCCCACCCTGCCATCAGCCTCTGTTTCTGCCTATAAAATCCTTCTATTTTGTGCAGCTCTTTGGAGCTCCTTTCTATTTGCTAGATGGGATTCTGCCTGATTCATGAATTATTGAACAAAGCCCATTTGATCTTGAATTTAAGTTGATTTACTTTTCTTTAGTAATCTCTATACCCAACATGGGGTTTGAACCCCCAGATCAAGAGTCTCACCTTCTTCTGACTGAGCCAGCCAGGCACCCCAGATTTGGCGGGGGGGTTGTATGAATTTTTTTAAAGAGTTTATTTATTTATTGGACAGAGAGAGAGCACAAGTAGGCAGAGCAACAGGCAGAGGGAGAGAGAGAAGCAGGATCCCCACTGAGCAGGGAGCCTGATGGGTGGGGGGAGGGGCTCCATCCCAGGACCCTGAGCAGAAGGCCGACACTTAACCAACTGAACCACCCAGGCACCCCTGAATTTTGTTTTTTAACACAGAAGACCATATAGTTAAAATGCCCCTCCATAGAACCTTAATTTTCTAATCTAACCCCCATAATAACTATTAACAGTTCAAGTTGTATACACAAATACATGTCAGTCATATTTTAATAAAGTGGTTTTTAAAAATTCCTTGTGAGTGGCGCCTGGGTGGCTCAGTGGGTTAAGCCTCTGCCTTCAGCTCAGGTCATGATCTCAGGGTCCTGGGATCAAGCCCTGCACCTGGCTCTCTGCTCAGCAGGGAGCCTGCTTCCTCCCTCTCTCTGCCTGCCTCTCTGCCTACTTGTGATCTCTGTCTGTCAAATGAATAAATAAAATCTTTAAAAAATTAAAAAAAAAATAGAAAAAATAAAAATTCCTTGTCATATACAAAAACATATTTTTCTATAATATATAATATACATTTTTCTTTTTTTAACCAAACGAAATACCACCATGCACAATTACACAACTTGTTCTTTCCACTTAACATTGTCTTAGATAACTTTGCCTGTCATTGCAGACAGAGCTCTTTCTTTCCTTTTAATATCTGCATAATAGTCCATTATAAAGTGTGTGTGTTTGTGTGTGTGTGCACACGTGCGTGTGCCTGTGAATGTTTTCATCTTCTATAAGAACAACACCCACCCAGCAGATAAGGGGGAAATGCCAGTTTCGAGGCTCAGGATGTTTTAGATCTCCTTCCGATGATGGCCCACCCAGACCTCCATCCACATAAGCTACCTCTTCAGAGCGTCTTCACACTCAGAACGAAAACTTCTGACTCAGCCTGAGCATTGGGCTTCCTCCCTTCCCCTTAGGTCCTCATCAGCCCTGCCCCAGCATTTTTCCTTTCATACTGTCCCTCCCAGCTTAGAGCAGGCTCCCCCAGCCCAGCAGGGAGCAAGCTCCTCCTTCCCTTCCGGGGGGGGGGGGGGGTTGCATTTGCTTTTCTGCTGAGGTCCCCCTCACCGCCACCTCCTTGCTTGTTGATGCTCCTACCTCCGCCCTGGCCCGCTGGGGGCGGTGGCTGTTCTGTGCTCAGTGTCGGTGACTGGACCCTGAAGGGACACAGACTCTGCCGCCAAGAGTTCTCCATCTGTAGTTACTCACTGTCTCTGCAAAGGCTGGCTGGGAGCTTTTGGCTGCGAATTCAGATGATTAACTCGGTCCTTGCCCCCTCTTCCTTGTGGTTACCCCACTTTCATTTCCTCTCTGCCTGCTTGTGCCTGCACACCTGAAACATGGGCCAGAGGCTTCAATCTTGTGTACAGCCCTCTGGACGGTGTCAACCCACCAGAACTGACCAGGGCTGATGGAGGAAAGAGAAGGAATCTGTGGCAAAGGGGAAAAGGGATAATTGCTGGTGCTCTGGGTCCCAGTCCCCAGGGAAGGACCCCCCTCACCATTCGCAGACAGTGCCCCGTCTGGCCTCACCAACTTCCTGCTGCTGCCTAACCACAATAATGAGGACCAAAGACAGCGGGGGACCCAGGACCCAGCCCAACTCTGAGGGACAAGGAGATGCAAAAGTTGTGAAATCCAAGATAAGCATCTCCATCTACCTCCTCTGGGTCCTGTCTTCTTCATCTTATCCTTTCTCCTGAGCAGATGCCGTTCTCTCTTCTCCGTAATCTTCCTTCTACCTTCAAACTTGCATGGGTTTCCCTTTGCTCCTACTGTGGCTTCTACCTGCTACGTGCTTCTTGACATAATGTCTTCTGTTACCTTCCCCTCCACCAGCTCTCCTTGACACTGAAATATGTTGTCCCCTTCTCCACACCAGCAGAAATCCCTGTCACCCCTTAGCTTCAAACCCTGGGCTTTTCTCTGCTCTGTTCTGGAAGCTCCTGTAGTAAATAATGCTGACAGACCTCTTTCTTTTCTGCTGACATCTGTTTATTCTTCACCTCTCCAGTTCCATATTAGTCTCCTTCCCTGGTTTCTCTTCCACCTTTCCCTTCCCGAGTCTCTCTCTCCCCACCTTGTCCTACCTCATCTCCCTTGGAAGTCCCATTTAATCCCCTGCAGTCCTCCATCCCCACCTCCGTCTCCGTCCTAAATGCCAACTGCATATTTCTTCCATCAAATGTAACACATGTAAATCAAAATTTCTCTCAACTTCTCACACCCCACCCCAAGCAGCTGCCTTCTTATGACTTCCCTTTCATGGTGACTAGAGCAGCATCTCCAAGATGTTCTGAAGCTTCCTTGGTACCCTTTGGATCCTTCGACTCCCACTCTGCACCACTTTTTACATCTTCAAAATTTCTGGGACAGCTGACTGGCTCAGTGGGTGGAGCATGTGACTCTTGATCTACCGGTTGCAGGTTCAAGTCCCATGTTAGGCATAGAGATTGCTTTTAAAAAATTAAATCTTGCAAAAAATAAATCCTCTTTTGCAACCCAGAACTCATGGCTCAGTATGAGTTTTGATACAGATAAGAAGGAACAAGATCCGGGGCGCCTGGGTGGCTCAGTGGCTTAAAGCTTCTGCCTTCAGCTCAGGTCATGATCTCAGGGTTCTGGGATCAAGCCCTGCATCGGGCTCTCTGATCAGGGAGCCTGCTTTCCCCTCTCTCTCTCCTTGTGATCTGTCAAATAAACAAAATAAAAAATCTTCAAGAAAAAAAAAATTAAATCTTGGGGCACTTGGGTGGCTTGGTCAGTTAAGCATCTGCCTTTGGCTCAGGTCCCAATCTTGAGGTCCTGGAATAGAGTCCTGCATAGGTTCCCTGCTCAGTGGGGTGTCTGCTTGTCCCTCTGCCTCTGCCTCCCCTGCCTACTTGTGTTCTTTTGTGTGCACTCTCTTTCAAATAAATGGATAAAAAATTTTTAAAAGATTTTGTTTATTTGACAGAGAGAGAGCAACAGAGCATTAGCAGGGGGAGTAGGAGAGGAAGAAAGAAGCAGTCTCCTCCCTGAGCAGGGATACTGATGCAGGGCTCCACCCCAGACCCTGGCATCATTACCTAAGCTGAAGGCAGACCCTTAACCAACTGAGCCACCCAGGTGCCCCTTGGTAAAATATATATTTTTTAATTTTTAAATAAAAATAAAATCTTTAAAAAAAACTTTCTCCCTAATTCAGCTCCCACCCACCCACTATTTTCCCTGGATTGTTTTGTGCCTTTTATCATCACTGTCCTGTGCAAACACCCCAGAGGTCCCGTGCTGTGTGTGCACCTTCTCCAGGCTGACTCCCCCTGCCTGATCCCATCCACAGCATCCCTACCTCATCTCCATTGAGACCTGTCTCTTCCAGTGGGAGAAGATCTCCTATGTAAACTCAACTCAATATACAATGTCTGCCCCACACATTGGGTCTGGCTTCGCCTGTGTATTTGTTTTGTTTTTCTAGCAATGTTGGAAGTTCCTGGAACAACTTTGTATTCCTCTGTGCCTTCTAGGGTAGGACTGGTAAATTCATAAGCTCAGGGGTGAGACTAGGAAGGCAAATATATGAGGCAGAGAGGGAGCAAGGATGGTGTGGAACATAATAGAGGGTGCGAGGGCCTAAGCCGGCCAAACAAAATCCATCTGCGGGGTGAACGGACCTGTGGCCACCAGTTTGAAATCCTCACCCAGGTGCCACGTCCTGGCCACTCTTCCGTGAACATTTCTTTATGGTTGATTTTCCCGAGGCAACAGTCAGTCCCTCTGTGTCTGGCTAGTGAAATCAGGTGACCTGATTTCCTCGGCCTGGAGTAGAAGGAGCAACGGGCCTCAGCAGCCCAGAGCTGTCACCTCTCTTCTCACCCACCCGCTGCTTTGCACTCGATGTCAGGTGCTGTCGCTTGGCTCTAGCTTCCTGTGAGGTCTAATCTGCAGTAGCTTTTCTCACTCTGGTCTTAAAGAAAACAGGGACCTACCTACCCTCCCCACTCATGACCCAATCAATGCCAGCCAGACCAGCTTTACCCAGGGAGGCCCACTGGGCAGCATCTTTATCATCTGAAGCATTTGCTGAGCTGCGTTTGCATGCCTCCTTAGCTGGTAGAAGGACACGGGGCTGATAATAGGGGTGGGTGTAGGGGTGGAGACAGAAGGAAAGACAAGGAGCTGAAAAAGCAAAGACCTGGGTGGAGGAGGGGGAAGAAGCAGTGGGGGAAACATACAGAACAATTGGACACCCAAATTGGACTCTTTCTGGGGTCTGCCTCTCACACCAGCCCCCCCTCCTCCCTCAGCCTCCTAAGTCCAGTGCCTCATCCCTATTCCTAGCCTCAAGCCTCACTCCACTTCCAACCAGACTTTAGACCAGACTAATCTGCCAAACCACTACTTTTTTACTTGCCTGAAGTCTCTCACAGTCTACCATTGTCTACAGGACCAAACGGGTCCATCTGACAGAGGTTTTCCGTGACAGGGTTCTCTGACCATCCAGCTTTACTTTCCACTGATTCACAACAGGAAAAGCCTACTCTGCCTAGTCTGGCTGGTCACCTCCATCTCCCTTCAAGCCAGTGGACTTGCGTGGTCACTGCAGAAAGTTAGTAGCTTCACGAATGTTAGCTGTTCCCGTGTATTTCCCCTCATGCCCCTCCTTTCAGGGGACTGGGGAACAGTGTCATTGTCCTCATTCTATAGATAAGAAACTGGGGGCAGGAGTCAGTCCCTTCCCAAGATCACAGGGCTTATGAGTGACAGAATCAAGGTCTCAGCTCAGACCTTTGTCCTCTGCAGGCCACGACCTGTTCACTTTACCTTAGTTACTTGGGAGAGGTGAGCTCAGGGGAACAAGGGCCAGGTTCTCGTTCCCATGTGACAAACAATGCTTATAGTGGGTTATAACTTGGGTGTGTAACAGAAAGCAGAACTAGGCAAACTCCTAAGAGGAATTTGGTTTTGTTTATTTTTAACCTAGAGTGGCTTGCTCAAATTCTTCCCCAAGCTAAATTTCCTCCCCTGTGGGAGACACCACAATGCTATCCTGCTAGAAGGCATTCAGTAAGGCTGAAAGAACAAAGACACAAAGGGAGCAGGGCCCAGAAGCAGGCAGAAACCAGCTGGAATGTTCTGGAATTTGGGGCCCGTACAGAATGGAGCTGGTGATGTTTGTTGCTTTATTTATTTATTTATTTATTTTTTTTATTTATTTTTGAGAGAAAGAGCGCACAAGAGTGCACACGAGCAGACTCCCCACTGAGCAGGGAGCCTGACCCAGGGCTTGATTCCAGGACCCTGAGATCATGACCTGGGCTGAAAGCAGATGCTTAACCGACTGAGCCACCCAGGTACCCTGATTCTTGCTTTTTGAAAGTTTGGTTACTGCAGTCGTAGGACAAGCAGGAGCATAACTTAACGTTTCCCGATGTAATGCGATTTATGTGCTGACATTTCGTGATCTGTGTCATTTCCGAGAGTTACAAGGAAATCTTCTACCGGACTGTTAGCAAGTTGGGTTGCGGGGTTTGCTGCATGGGACTCTGGTGGGTCACTTTTGTGCTCTCCATGCGGGGTGGGGGTGGGGGTGGGGTGGGGGGGTTGAGGTGGCTGCTACCTGCCATTCTAATTAGTTCTTCAGCAACTCCAGTCCCAATGGCCTGCTTTTGAGTGTCAAAGTTTACCCTAAAGCTCAGGTTTATCATCTTCCTTTCTTAAATTGTGAGATTTCTACACAAAGGGAAGAGATAAGTGGGTTTTGTGGATTCCCTGTTGAATTCCAGCCACTGCTTCCTGCCTCAGGCAGCACCTGCCCATCCAACTCCAAAGCAGCTGGACCTGGCCTGCTTCTCCCCGCTCTCACCCTACAGAGCCCCTGGCAACCCCCCACCCTGGCCACATTCAGGAAGAGGTGGGCACCTGCAGCCCCCACGTGTGCAGCCATTCGTCTCTCCTCAGCTACACACCAAACACTTCTGGTCAGCCTTTCCCATGCCGGGCGCCCTCCAGAAGTTCCACCGAGCGCCCAGCCCCATGAAAAAGACTTGCATGACAGTCTGACATGATGAGAGCGGTCATGGAAGGCTGCCCAAAATATAGCAGGGGTAGCAAGTGCAAAGGGAAGAACTCTTTGGGAACTTGTGTGTGCATGCCTCTGTGTGTGTGTGTGTGTGTGTGTGTGTGTGTGTGTGTGTGTGTGTGTGTGTGTTAAGGAATGAAGGAAAGCTAGGAGGGACTGAACAGGAAAGCTGCCAAGGGTCATTGTGCCCCAGGCTAAGGATCATCACGTGGGCGATAAAGCCCACCGAGCACTCAGCTTCATAATAAGGCCAAGACCCTAATGGTCTGCACATCTGAGCTGGCAGAGGCCCTCATTTGTTTACAGCTTAATCCTAATCTGATCCTGGCTTGGAAGGGAAGCTCTTCTCATTTTAGCTATGACAGCTTTTCTTTTAAAGATTTTTTATCTATTTATTTGACAGAGAGAGATGACAAGCAGGCAGAGAGGCAGGCAGATAGAGAGGAGGAAGCAGGTTCCCTGCTGAGCAGAGAGCCTGATGCAGGGCTCAATCCCAGGACCCTGCGAACATGACCTGAGTCGAAGGCAGCGGCTTAACCCACTGAGCAACCCAGGCGCCCCATATGACAGCTTTTCTTTATACTTTAGAATTGTGGCTCTCCACCTGCAAGTCCTAATAAGGACTTAAAGAGAGAGAGAGAGAAATAAAAGAGAAAATCTCAGAGTGCACGCCACCTAGTAAGGATTATATCTTGAGAGTTTGTTTCCTTTAGGTGTGTGTGGAGGAGTCTGCGTGAACTGGGTTGTGGTGTAAAAAGTATTTTTTCTGTGCTTTAAAAAGTTTAGGAAACATTGTTTTAAGAGGAAATATCCATCCCTCAAATATTAAACAAATATCATCAAAAACTGTATCTTGGGACGCCTGGGTGGCTCAGTTGATTAAGCAGCTGCCTTCGGCTCAGGTCATGATCGTGGTGTCATGGGATCGAGTCCCACATCGGGCTCCTTGCTCTGCAGGGAGCCTGCTTCTCCCTCTGACTCTGCCTGCCACTCTGTCTGCCTGTACTCGCTCTCGCTCTCTCTGACAAATAAGTAAATAAAATCTTAAAAAAAAAAAAAAAAACTGTATCTTGTTCTAGTTCAGAAAAAAGCAAGATTTGGCTCCTTAAGAGGCTCTGAGCCTGGGGGTGGGAAGACAAACATGTCACCAGGACAGGATGTGAAAACCACAGTGACAGAGGGCCGTGCACCCCTCCCTCCCAGCTCAGAGGAGGAGGGAGCCACCGCCTCGCCCTGGAGTCCCATTGCCCCTCTAGGAGGTGGTGTGTGGCTGGTCCAGAAGAGCGGCTGCCAGGGGAGACGAAGGGAAGTGGTGTTCCCAAGGGGGGGTGTGGGCGGGAGGAGATGGCAGAGCTGTGGGGGGCGGTGTGGCTGGCCCAAGGCAAGGCTTGGGGTGGGCGCTGTGGAAGGGAACAGTGGCAGTGGTGTCAGACAGCACTGAAAAGATCAGGAGCGGCCAGATGCTGACTTGATCCTCTGAGCGATAGGAGATTAGTTCTACTGTTTCTAAGATTATGACACCACACCACACACCCAGGGCAGCAATTTGAAAGCCATTGTTGTGACCTTCCCTGGTTCAAGATAAACGTTTTAGGTTTATCTGAGTATGGGTGCTGATAAAAACCTAGGATACTGTTAACCGTGAGTCTGATCAAGATGTCCATATTTTGATTTTCGTCATGTTTCCGTTTTGCTGCTTAGCTAGGACCAGCACTGGTGTCTGCCCACCAGGCTCGGCTGGCTTCCCTACCCTCCAGTCCACGTCAGCGGGCCTCCAGACTTTGTCTTCTCATTTCTTCTCATTATCCCTGCTGAGCACCAAACTTACAGCTGCCGGAGGAGATGAGAGGGGAAGTGCTTTCCCCTAACACCTCTGATTGCATAGCCTGGGGGCTACCCGCAGGCTGGCTTTAGACAGGTGCTAGGCTAACAAGTCTGTCTTTCAGCTCCAGGAACAAACTGGGAATGGCTTCTCTTTCTGCTTGTGAATCTCCGCGGAGAAAGCAGATCTGGAAGAGAAGAGCAAAAGCCACCACAGGCTCTCACATTTTACTTCCCCTTTATGCAAAAAAAGAGTTTTTAACCTGTGAATTCAGAATATGGATCTTCATGGCCTACCTTTTCCTAGTAAGCTCGTTGAGCCCAGTAACTGGAAAGGGACTAGACAGATATCAAATAACAATATGCAGCTATGAAAGGGCTAATGTTTAGGGCCTGGGAATTCACTGACCTCAGCCCAGTCTCATTGGGGACACCTTCCTTCCATGATATTCACCTTGACCTTGAACTCCAAAGGATCTCCAAGAAGGTTATGTAGGTGCCCTTCTATGTTGTCCATCCTTCTGCAAAGGCTGGTCTTCTCCTTGGCTCCCCATGTACCAAGCCCCTTTCTGCACCTCTGCTCCCTAGTGGGTTCTGCTGCCTGGAATTTCTTCCTCCCTTCCCACACCTAACTGAATCCTACCTAGGTTTCAGTCTTGCGCATATTCTCCAGGAAGTAAGCCCTCAAGGAATGCTCAGAATTCCTGAAATTGTTATGGCCTTTAAATCTTTATGAATGATAAGGGACTCGCTCATTTCCCTATTTTGTATAGCCTCCTGGTGTTAAATGTTAATCACTAAGGTTATAGATTTTTGGAACCCAGGGGGTACTAACTCATACCTCTGTGCCTGGCACAGAGCTGAGTCTGTCACAGGATCTCAGAACTGAGACCTCATACAAATCTGATACAAAATCTGAGTTCAAGTCCTGGGACCTTGGCAGCTTCCTGAATCCCGCTGAGGCATGACTTCCTCTCTTGTAAAACTAGGATAGGAATAGTACCTAGCATTTAGAAATGTTACATAGATTAAGTGAACTACAAGGTAATGTTTAACGCATAGTAAGGAATCAACTATTTTTACTAGAATGTAAGATAGAAGTCAAAGGGCATTCTTTCTTACTTGCTTATTTCTAAGTATATGCCATTGTAGGGCTTTCCCCATCCTTGTGACTTTTATTTTATTTTAGTTTATTTTTGAAACAAGAAACATTAAAATGGTTCCAAAAGCCAAGTCAGAACAAGAAGGTATCTCAGAGAAGTGCCACCCCCCCCCCATCTCAGTCCCTCTTGGCCTTTCCATCCTGTTCTCGTAGTGCCCTGCAGCTAACTCATCTCATTAGTCTGTTTTCCACTTTTTCTCTTTTCACTTGGATAAGTAGGTAAGTGTCCTTATTTCTTGCCCCCAAACGATGTTCCTCAGAGATGGGATTTTCCGGACCCCAGTCATCTCTTGCACGGCTGCGTGGGAGATGATGGGAGCAGGAGCCCCCTGACCCCATGACAGCGGAGATGGCTGTTGTTAATTCTCACCCAGATTCCTCTAAGTGAGAACGAATGACGCTCCTCACAGGACTGGCTCTGTCGAATATTGTCCCAAGTCCCAGAGGTGTGCCGATGACCGGTCATGAGGCCAGAGCCCTCTCCCTGCCACTCAGGAGGCTGAGCCCTAACGAAGCATTCCCACCAAGCCTGCTGATTCTCCTGGACAGGGGGAGCACGCCAGCTTGTCCGAGCAGAGTAAACAATTATATAACACTGGATTTTTTAAAAACCGCAATCAGTCCTTGCAAAGCCATCACAAACACAAGCTGCCTCCCTATGACCTTCCCACAACACGGGCAAACAGCTCTTCCATGCCTCATGGTCATTACTTCTGGGGAGTCAAGGTTGAAAGGACACCTGGGTCCTTCTCCACAGGACCTCATTTCAAGGAGGAAAAGACCTGAGTAAATAGAAGTTTCTATCCCTAGGGAGTTGGCCAGAGGAAGTGAAGCCCCATAGCTGGAGGTAGTCACTGGAAAAAAGCAGTGGGAGGGAAGGATGCTGTGTTGGGAGTCAAGCTGTCCGCAAGTCAGCTCAGAGGCTGTGACTCACTGCGAGGAAAAGCAGGGCCCTGTATCCTGGGGGAGGCTCCTTTCTCCAAACAGGGGATCGGTGGCCAAGGAAGGAAATGAAGTAATCCAAGACAAGGCAGCCTGCCGGGCGGGCAGAGCTGGACGTCCTAATCACCCCTGCTACTGAGTTTAATATTCAGCCCGCACTGAAAAAGATCCGCCTGGTGAGAAGGGGAATCGGGTCTGATCTCGGGCAAGTAGTTTTCCCTTCCCCGGACCTCAGTTTCTCACCGTAGGATGAAAGAAAGACCTGGCAGCGGGCCTCCCGGCTCAGCCCATGGCCTTGTTTTCTTTTCTGCTCAGTGAGAAGTTGGGGAACGTAGGTGCGTTGGCGCAGGCTCAGCTCCCACAGCCACTGTCACTCCCCACCATCTCACCCTGAGTCAGTGAGACAAATTTAGGGCTCCCTGCCTGCCTTTGAAGTTATTTGAAATGGCAACGGACAGACCAGCAGCTTCTGAGTCCCTTCCTGTTCTGGGACTCCAGGATTCCAGGCCTCAGAAAAAAACAGATTCTGAACAGTGAATAGAAACAGGGCAAGTAGCCTGCCCTGGGATGAGAAGGAACGGATCCCTTGTCCTGGGACCCAAGAGGGTAAATGTGGCAGAGGGCCAGAGCTGAGCATCTGCCAGGCAGAACTGCCACAGCTTAGACAGAATTCAAAACAGCCTTTTTTTTTTTTTTTTTAACAGCCTCCTGGTGCATCCTGTTTCTCTCAGGCTGCTGCCGCCAGCAAGTGGGCACCCTGCCCAAGCTTCAGTGGGCAGCGAGGGGGCTAGGTACCCATCTGTCCTGTTTCCTAAGCAGGTGGCTAGGAAGGTGGTACCCAGGCTCTGACTGCCCTCTGCTGGGCAAGCACAGATGCTGCTGTGGGGTCAGAGGCAATGGAAAGATCCAGAGGGGAAAGGGGCGCCCCCTCCTAGAGTGTCTGCATCCGTGAAGGGAGAGAAGGGCGAAAGGCACGAAGGAGGTCTTCCGCTGCTCTGCCGCCTTCCCGGGAAGCCCTGGTCTCCTGGGGGTATCAGAGGCTCTTAAAAGGCCTCTGGTAAGACAGTCTCAACTCACAGATGTCTTTGGTAGTTCATCAAATGGTATTTCTGACACAGGGTGTGGCACAATGATAAATGTTTGTTTTTTAAAGGTTTTATTTTTCAGGGTGCCTTGGTGGCTGGGTGGGTTACAGCCTCTGCCTTCGGCTCAGGTCATGGTCTTAGGGTCCTGGGATCAAGCCCCGCATCAGGCTCTCTGCTCAGCGGGGAGCCTGCTTCCTCCTCTCTCTCCCTGCCTGCCTCTCTGCCTACTTGTAATCTCTGTCTGTCAAATAAATAAATAAAATATTCTTTTAGAAAATGTTTTATTTTTTTCTTTGACAGAGAGAGCCAGTGAGGGGCGAACACAAGCAAGGGGAGTGGGTGAGGGAGAAGCAGGCTTCTTACCGAGCAGGGAGCCTGATGCGGGTCTCAATCCCAAGACCAAGATCATGACCTGAGCCAAAGGCAGATGTTTAACCGACTGTGCCACCCAGGTCCCCGGAGCATTTACAGTTTATTGTCTTCTTTCTGAAATTCCTCTAACAGACCTCTTGTCTGGCTTTCCCAGTTCCAAGCTGCTAGTCTTGGTGATCCTACCAGGGCTTCTTCCTTTGGTCTCAGGGACCTCTAAATCCTTAACCCCACTCCCAGCAACGCCCTGCGCTGGAACTCTGAGATGCTCACTAATCACTTGAGATCTAATGCATTCCTTCTCCCCTTTCTCTCTTCATATGTTCTTCTGTCTCCCTTCTGGACCCCTGGATTCTCATTTGGCCTTTTATTTCATGGGACATAGAGATATTCTCTGCTTCCTGAAGCAGCTACAGGCAAGTGTCTCTTTCCTCCATTAACTACTGTTGTTACTTGACACTTGTAACTAAGACGACTGGGTGGGAAGGGCTGGAAACTTCTGGTTTCCAGGAGGGACCTCTGGGAACCGCCCCGGGTTAGTCTGGGGCAAGGCGAAGGCTTAGGGAGGGGTTGAGGTGAGGTGTCAGGTCTAGGCCACATGCCAGGATACTCTGCAAGCACTGAGCTTTCCCTCAAGCCTGTCTGGGGTGTTCTTATTCCGCCCCATGGAACCATCACACCATACTGTGTGTGTGGCCCTTGTGTTTTTCCCGTTAGGCTTATTTCTCTGACACCTTGTTTTTCCCTCATCGATAATAGGCATCTAGGGGAATCTGGCTGGCTCAGTTGGTAGAGCATGGGACTCTTGATCTCGGGGTCATGAGTTCTAGCCCTACACCGGATGTAGAGCTTACTTAAAATAGTAATAAGACGACTAGGGATCTAACAGTTTTGATTAGCTAGGTATATTGTGCTAAAAGATAGGGGCGACTGGGTGGAGACTGATTGAGCATCCAACTCTTGATTTCAGCTCAGGTCGTGGTCTCAGGTTCCTGGGATCGAGTCCCACATGAGGCTCCATACTCAGCAGGGAGTCTGCTTGAGGAATGCTCCTCCCCCTGCCCATGCACGCGTGCGCTCGCTCTCTCTCACTCTCAAATAAATAAAATAAATCTTTAAAAAAGATAAACTTGGAGCACCTGGGTGGCTCAGTCATTGAGCGTCTGCCTTCGGCTCAGGTCGTGATCCCATGGTCCTGGGACTGAGCCCCACATCAGGCTCCCTGCTCAGTGGGGGAGCTGACTTCTCCCTCTTCCACTCCCCCTGCCTGTGTTCCCTCTCTCTCTGTGTCTGTCTCTGTCAAATAAATAAACAGAATCTTAAAAAATAAAATAAATGAATAAATAAATAAACTGAAGCACATGAAAAATTAAGTGTTTATTTGAGCAAAAATCTATTTAGTCTGGCAGCATTCAGTCTAGCGCATAGAAAGGCGTTCAGAGGAGCTCTACCAGATGAAAGACTTTTCTAGCTAGAGCGGAGCAGGAACAAGGGAGAAAATCAAGCCAGGCAAAAAAAAGTGCATAGGGTATTGCAAAGTTACTTTCCTTTAGGGGCTGGCAAGGGTCTCTCGGGCAGGTCGCCTAACTCCTGCTGATCAGGTGGCTCCTGATTGGATTGGCTTAGTACTCCCTTTCTGGGAGACCTGACAGTTAAGTAAGTCTTGGTTTGGTAATGTGGGGCTCAGCATGAAGGACTTTATTTGGGGCCTGTTGTCTTGTTTTTAACTGTTGGTAGGAAACCTTCAGAGGCTGAATAGAGTCAGTGAAAATTATGCTCACTCCCATCCTTTCTCCCATTCCTCTGACCCACAGGAGGTCTGCTGCTATTTCCTTGTGGAACCCTATAGAAATAGTATTGTGAACATACAGACACATGTGGATAGTTGCTCATTCAATCCATACTTACGAGCAGCTGCTATGATCCATGCACTGTTCTTGCCCCAAACACAAAAATTCTGGCTCCAGAGAACTTAAACTCTGTAGAGGGAGGTAGTAAGTGAGATAAATCAGTCATATCTGTGATTGCTAGATGCTGATACTGGCAATGGAAAACACTTAAGTAGGGTGAGGGGCTAGGGCGTGGTCCTGAACGCCCTTCTTTTTGCTGACTCAGCCACACCTGGAGAACCTGGGGGGGCTCTCCCTCACCCCCATGAGTCATGCCTCCTCTGTGCTTCCTACTGCAAGGGGGGCTTGCCTCATGAGACAGGAGGGGGGCAGGTCTTGGGGGTTCAGTTGAGGAGCATCAAAAGTAGGTGTTGGGGGGCTGCTCATCTTCTTTTTTTTTTTTTAATTTTTTATTTTTTATATACATATATTTTTATCCCCAGGGGTACAGGTCTGTGAATCACCAGGTTTACACACTTCACAGCACGCACCAAAGCACATACCCTCCCCAATGTCCATAATCCCACCCCCTTCTCCCAAACCCCCTCCCCCCAGCAACCCTCAGTTTGTTTTGTGAGATTAAGAGTCACTTATGGTTTGTCTCCCACCCAATCCCACCTTGTTTCTTTTATTCTTCTCCTACCCACTTAAGCCTCCATGTTGCATCACCACTTCCTCATATCAGGGAGATCATGCTCATCTTCTTTTATCCTGGGTCAAAGTTTATGAATATTTTTCTGGCTTTCTTTCTTTTTTTTTTTTTTTTAAAGATTTTATTTATTTACTTGAGAGAGACAGCATGCTGGAGAGCACAAGTGGTAGAGAGGGAGAAGCAGGCTGCCCACTGAGCAGGGAGGCCGACATGGGACTCGATCACAGGACCCGAATCATGACCTGAGCCAAAGGCAGACACTTAACTACTGAGCCACCCAGGCACAGCTGGTTTTTATTTTTATTTTTTAAGATTTTATTTATTTGACAGACAGAGATCACAAGTAGGCAAAGAGGCAGGCAGAGAGAGAGGGGGAAGCAGGCTTCCATTGAGCAGAGAGTCCGATGTGGGACTCGATCCCAGGACCCTGAGATCATGACCTGAGCCGAAGGCAGAGGCTTAAACCACTGAGTCACCCAGGTGCCCCACACAGCTGGTTTTTAAATGTTACCAGAATACAGGGCGCCTGGGTGGCTCAGTCAGTTACATGTCTGACTCTTGATTTCAGCTCAAATCATGATCTAAGGGTCATGATCTTGAGCCCCACATTTGTGAGATCGACCTTCCAAGTCAGGCCCTCTTCTGGGGGTAGAGCCTGCTTAAGATTCGCTCTCTTGGGGCACCCGGGTGGCTCAGTGGGTTAAAGCCTCTGCTTTCGGCTCAGGTCATGGTCCCAGGGTCCTGGGATCGAGCCCCAAACCGGGCTCTCTGCTCAGCAGGGAGCCTGCTTCCCTTCCTCTCTCTGCCTGCCTCTCTGCCTACTTGTGATCTGTCAAATAAATAAATAAAATCTTTAAAAAAAAAAAAAAAAAATTCGCTCTCTCCTTTGCCCTTGTTCCTCCCCAACTCCCTCTTTAAAAAAAAAAAAAAATTTACCAGAATACTCTAAATTCTATATATCAGTAGTTCTCAAAATGTGGTCTGTGGGCCAGCAGCATCAGGATCAGCATCATTTGGGAACTTGTCAGAAATGCAAATTCTTTGGCTTGAGTCCAGAAGTCGGTGTTTTAACTCATCTAGATATCCGCTCTACAGAAATGCTTTACCAGTTCATGTTACTACAAGCTACAGTTAGAGCACACGTTTTCTACAGTCTTGTGAATTAAAAAAAAAAAAAATCTTTCCCAAATTAAATCTAGACTGGCGTTGCAGATGAGATGTTAAGAAGTAAAAGATAAATCTTAGAGCTGCTTTCTTTACAAATAAGGATCAAGTCATTTGATTCTCTGGGCCTTACTATCCAATCTGTCATATAAGAATATTCATTCAGTTGATGGCTGACCTTGACTTAAGTTCTTATCCCTTAATTCTATGTTAAGAAGCAACAAAAATCAGAAATATATGCAAAATAATTAAAAATGCATAAAGTGAGCTATTAAAACACTGATAGATAATAAATATATATATATATATATTTCTATGCATCTTTACAATGTCCAGAAGAGGGGTGCCTGCGTGGCTCAGTCGTTGGGCATCTGCCTTCGATTCAGGTCATGGTCCCAGGGCCCTGGGAATGTGCCCTGCATTGGGCTCCATGCTTGTGGGGAGCCTGCTTCTTCCTCTTCAACTCCCCCTGCTTGTGTTCCCTCTCTCGCTGTGTCTCTCTCTGTCAAGTAAATAAATAAAATCTTTAAAAACAAAAAACAATGTCCAGAAGAAACAGCGAGTGGTATCAATGGGTATTAGGCTGTATCCTAGACAGTGTGTAAAGCACTCTGTGTGTCATCTTATCACATCAGCACAAACAAGAAACAATCAGAAGAATATTTTTGGCTTTAATTTACGAATGAGCAAACAGGCTTAGAGAGTTTAAGGATTTTGCCCGATAACACGCCTAGCAAAAGAGAGGATCGGGAATCAGGTGCCTTAATCTCAGTCTGTGCTCATTTTCCTGAAAGCCACATTTGTAGATACTGGTGCTTATCTGAGCCTAATCCCCGGGGTGCTGTGATTCATTGGAGAGAGGATTAGGGAGGTCAGGAGCAGGATAAGTGTTGGCCAGAGTCCATCTCGCAGAAGGTCAAGTAGGATCCCAGACACAACACAGGGCTATTTCGCCAGCCTTGCTTCCCTTACCAGAGGAATAGGTCTATTATGGCAAGAATGGCCCAATGAAGTCCTTGAATGGGCCTCCTACAGATAAGATAATACCCCCAAATTCTGTGCTTCCGGAACATTGCAGAAATAAGTTGCATAAAGATTTGAAAGGGCTAATGATTTTTACCACATCTGCACTTAGCTCCCCTGTGTGGTGGATGTGAACGGCTACCGGTGGTGGGGAATGAAGGCAAGTGAACACAAACATCTTCTGGGGATGAGTTTGCTTAGCTCTCCACGGCACTTCTGCCAACATCGCTATCCATAGATTTACACGTGCTTATTCAGTTACAAGGGCGTCCCACAAATTATTTGACCATGAGACGCTACTTTATGACAAAAAATGTGGCAGTGTGCCCAAATCATGGAATTCCCTGACATTACCACATGTCGTATCTCCTAGAAGCAGATAGCCTCCCAGAATGCTGTGACTGCCCGCTGGAGTCTCAGTTGTGGGGGCAATGTGAAGACAATGACTTTGGGGTCTGTAGTTGACCTGAGGGCACTGCCCTGAATCCTCATCAGGACTCATTCCTCCAGCTGCTGGTGGCTCTGCTGAGTCCCCTTCCAAGAATGACCTTGACTCACAGGAACAATTGCACCCAAGGTCACGCACCCTCCACGATGTGGGGACACACAGCGGTTTCAAGTATGTGTTGAACTTCTCTTGATGGTTAAGAGACCCTGTTGGGCAGATACTACAACAGCGACAGTGCTGGTGGGCTGGGTATCCATGCGGGACCCAGCGGGCACCCCAGCCCAGCCCAGTCATATGGGGGAGACTGCAAGACAGCACAGGCTGTGGGGAAGAGCCTACCGCACTGATGGAAGAGCTGGTCCAGGCAGGCTTCCCGCAGGCTGTCCACACTGCTCTCCCCCTCTGACCCACTGGTCCTAGTCAGCTTTTTCAGCTACAAAAGTCAGTGACTGGTAGGAGCCTCCAGGCATTCAAAAACGTGACCAGACATCCCCAGAGGCAGCAATCCTAGAGAAAAAGTTTGTGCCAGCGCCTCCGGTTTCTGGTGGGCATTAGTGCCCCAAGGTCTCCAAGGATGACTGGGCCTGGTTCATAGACAGACCAGCCACGGGAAAGGCTGGTGAAATACGCTTGGGCCCTGCTACTGTGCAACCATGGAAAAAAAGTGTCCAAAACTTTGCACGAAGAGGAAAACTCTGCCCAGTGGACAAAATGGGAGTTAGCTACGCTTGTCCTGAACACGCCCTCCAAAATGGACCTTGCTGTACTTTCAATGATCCATGGGCAGTAGCCAATGGATGGCAGGGACTACATATACCCATCACGTGACCTTGAAAGGTGCGCAACCTCGCAGGCTCATGGTGAAGGAATACCCTAGACCTCTCTATCTCTGGCCCACACAGCACCTGGCTGGGCCTATTGTCTTGGAATACTTGGGTAACCTGCTCCCGCGCTATCACCGCTGCCCTCAACTAACTACAGGACAACCATTTTAGTGGCGAGTTTAAATGAAGGACTTTAGGAGTAGAGAATCTTGATCCAACACGTCAAAAAAGTTAATTTTCAGGACACTTAGATTCTACTCAGCCTTATCTTATTATTGCTAATCTCCCCTTCCCCACACGAAATTCCCTTGGATTGCTGAATCTTGTCTTATGCTCTTGACCCTGCTGACAAACCCTTGAGAGTTCCTCCTTTGGATACTCTGAAAGAATTCCTCTAGAAGGTATTCTCCCTTATAGGTTCTTTCCGGTACTAAGAGTTCCTTTACATAGTTAATCCCAACTCCCCAGTCTTGCCAGCACTGAACCTTGACTTCACATTAACAAAATGTTGTTGCTGAGGTGACTCAGACCAACTATTAGCAGGCTGTACGTTGTCTCAGGGAGGACACGGTGTTGAAGTTGGGCTGGGCTATGATAGTTGGGTATTAACACTCCGAACACACCTTTGCCCCAGATGAACCCTACTGCCTACAGTGAGGATCAGGTATATACTGCCTGCCAGGCATAAGCAGGCTGAACTATGTAGTGTAATGGATGATCACATTGCCTGAATTTTCTGCTGACCAGTCAAGGGAGGGGATGTGTAATAACCAACACCTCTTCTGGCCCGCACTAAGTGAGACAGAACTGCCAGAATGGCTCTGGCAAATAGTGGACGAAGGGATCAGGTGGGTGTGGTCCACAGGAGGACCTGAAGAACATTCTATTTTCCCGAGTGGTAAGGAATGTGCCGGTGAAGGTGGCCCACGGCATCGTGAAAAGTTCAGTGGCAGCTCCTTTGTAGACCAGGCCTGATGGGAGAT
Source organism: Mustela nivalis (assembly GCF_964662115.1). Classification (NCBI taxonomy): domain Eukaryota; kingdom Metazoa; phylum Chordata; class Mammalia; order Carnivora; family Mustelidae; genus Mustela; species Mustela nivalis. Next base: position 36,648,665 of record NC_139027.1, on the reverse strand, counting down.
GCCATTACAGAAAGAAGTATGCTTCCAATTCTTTTTTATTTTTTTTTAAGATTTTATTTATTTGTTTGACAGACAGAGATCACAAGTAGGCAGAGAGGCAGGCAGAGAGAGCGGGGGAGGCAGGCTTCCTGCTGAGCAGAGAGCCTGATGTGGGGCTCCATCCCAGGACCCTGGGATCATGACCTGAGCCGAAGGCAGAGGCTTTAACCCACTGAGCCACCCAGGTGCCCCTATGCTTCTAATTCTAATGAGGATGACAGAAGGTCAGAATAACAGAGGCCAGGTGATGGCACACCGCTGCCTGCAGGAAGGTGGGCGAGATTACTGTAGTACGTGACAAGTATGGTGCTAATTCATGGCAGCCAGGCAGAGGAGTCGTTCTCACAGAGTTACAGAAGTGGTATTTTAGCATAGTATTCCTAGGGGGCAAGATAGAGCTTAATTTATACAACTAAAGAGAATCAGGATGGATGATAAAGGCTCGAGGCAGCCATCTCAATAAACAATTATGATCCTGAGGCGCCTGGGTGGCTCAGTCCATTAAGTGTCTGCCTTCAGCTCAGGTCATGATCCCAGGGTGCTGGGACTGAGCCCTGAATCGGGGGGTGGGGGATCCCTGATCAGTGGGGAGTCTGCTTCTCCCTCTCTCTCCCTCATACTCTCTGTCTCTCTCTTTCTCAAATAAGTAAATAAAATCTTTTTTTTTTTTTTTTTAATTATGATCCCTGGCCCATCAGACCTCTGACTAAAAGGGAGGCCAGGCTGCATAAGGAAGGATCCCCCCATGTCATGGAAAATGTATATGGTAATGATGCCTCTAGTCCTTCTCCAAATGGACCTCTAAAAGGACCTCAGAAGAAAGGGGAGTAAGCAGATATTTCAAGGACAGTTGGACAAAGGACCTGAGTTAAAACTGAAAAGTAGAGATGAAGTATTACCATTACAGAAGGAAGGTCATACATGGAGTCCTGGACCAGGCCAAGTCCTAGTGGATCCGCCGTGTCTGTAGATCCACCTGAGGCTCATTTCCCTGATCCACACGTAGATCATTGGAATGGACATGCTTGCCCATCCGAAGGACTCCATGTGGTCCTTAGCCTGTGGGGAAGAAGCCCTGGAGTGGGGAAGCCTCTGCAGCTGCTTCCCCTGACCAAAATAATCTATCCAAAACAACACTCATCCCAGGGGGATAGGCTCAGAGTAGCACACCCATAAAGACGAAAGAACGAGCAGGTGGAGGTGCCTGTCCCTTTAAATTACAACGGTTGGTACCCTAACCGGATGCATCCTGGCAGAAAGCGAGTGGATAGCTTGCACACAACCAAAGGGTGGCCCCAGGGGTCATCACTGCCTCACCTGAGAGGGTATCCAGATGTCTTCTCAGGGGAGCTAAACAGGCTCTCAGGGCAGTAGTAGGGCAGTCAGGTGATCTGGCTAATGGTCCTTTTGTAGCCCTGCCAGCGACCACCTACAGTCTTGTCCCAGAGTATAACTCTCCCACCCTCTGGTTATGATCAAAGATGATTTGGGGTGGAATTGGGATCCCCCTGAGAACAAGTCTGGGTTAGGTTACAAGCAGGAGTAGACCAACTAAAAGTGTTCCCAGATAACTGCAGTCATAGGGAACATAATAAGCACGGAACTCCCCTTTGAACACAAACTCTGGGGATGTGTATTCACTTCTAGTACCTGCTCTCCTCCCCCAAGATGGACTGGAGAAAGAACATTGGAGGCAAGGAGATGAGTTACTTTTACAAGCCCTTCAACCTCTCTCCCAAGACCAGCTTCCCCACTGTCTCCTCTGCCCTGGGGCTTGACCTCATCCTGCAAATTCTGCATTTAACCGTTCCATCTCCCCAAGCCGTTCCAAACAGGAGACCTGCTCCTTCTCACCTAAAATGTAGCAGGAACCTCCTGTTTCTTCTTGTCTTCCCATCTGTTGGCCCTTAAATTTCCCTCCTGCATCGCCAATATTTAAGAATCCTTGAACTTCAGCTTCTATGGCTCTCAGTCTGTGCCTCCTGCACCTGACCCATGAGTCCAGGAGACTCAGACAGGTGCCTCAGAACTGCCCGAGTTCCTCTAAAAGGATATTTTAATATTTTATCCTGGAGACAGCTTCTTGTTCATTTCCAGGCCCGAGCCATTCTTCAGGCAGACCGGGTCACAACGTAGAATGAGCAGGAGAGCCTCTGGGCATTTAACGACCGAAGTCCCCTTCTTCCTACAGAATCCCTTTCTCCACCATTTTTGGGCAAGTATTTGAATTCCTACCATGTGACAATCACTGTGCTTGAGCTGAGAATATAAGGATAACATCTAGACTTGCATCTGACTTCTCGCCAACAAGCTTGGAAGCCAGAAAATGATGGAATCTATCCAGTGTTCTGAGATGAGATGACTGAGTGTCCAGACTCTTTCAGGTTCAAGATCAACAAGTCACCAGGAGGGCTGACAGGACTCGACATATAGTCAGACTCTTGCTATGATTTAGTACAGTAAAAAGATATAAGGGGAAAAAAGGAAATGGTGCATGGGGCACAGTCCAAAGGAAACCAGCTGCAAGCTTCCAAGAGTCCTCTCCCCCGATGAAGTCACACAGGACATGCTTAATTCTTCTAGCAGAGTTGTGACAACACGTGTGAAATGTTGTCCACCAGGGAAGCTCATTAGAGGCTCAGCATGTAAGACTTGTATTGGGAACTGGTAACATAGGCACCTCTGTCTAGCACATATCAAAATTCCAGACTCCCAGTTGGAGAGCAGATGTTCAGCATAGACCATATGCTACAGTTTCAACACAGGAAGCCATTCCTGTCAGTTAAGGAATGATGGGAACCCTGCTGAAAGCCAAGGGCCCAGATGCCAGCCAAGGGCCATCCTTGTAAGCAGTCCTTTTTAAAGATAGCAGTCTTGGGCCTGCTATGTTACCTCCCCCCCTTTTCCCCCACCAACGGTCGACTTGGAATTTTGCTATCAGTAAATATACTCTTTTTTTTTAAATTAATTTATTTATTTGACAGAGAGAGATCACAGTAGACAGAGAGGCAGGCAGAGAGAGAGAGAGAGAGAAAGGGAAGCAGGCTCCCTGCTGAGCAGGGAGCCCAATGCGGGACTCGATCCCAGGACCCTGAGATCATGACCTGAGCCGAAGGCAGTGGCTCAACCCACTGAGCCACCCAGGTGCCCAGTAAAAATACTCTTGAAGCATGATAGCAAAGTGAAGACATTTTCTAGCTAACAAAGTAGAGACAACAGAGCAGCAGGGAATTCTAAAGAATGTACTTTATTTTTTTTCTAAGGTTTTATTTATTTTTTATTTTAGAGAGAGAGAGAGAGAGAGAGCAAGCATTAGAGGGGATAGGGTCAGAGGGAGAAGCAGATTCCCCACTGAGCAGGGAGCCTGATGTAGGATTTGATCCAGGGACTCCATGATCATGATCCTGAGCCAAAGGCAGTCACCCAACTGCCCGAGTCACCCAGGTGCCCCTAAAGGACGTACTTTAGTCAGAAAGAGGGCAATCCAGAAAAAAGACTGAAGGAAAGAAAGGGGAACATTTATGGTGCAAAGCATGATAAAAATGCCTGCCAGGCATAAAATAACAAGATGAGAAACAAAATAAGGGACAGAGGATGGGAGGTTAATGTATTCAAATATCCTTGTATGATGTGAAGGATAGTAAAGCCATTCATTAATTTTAGACTTTAATAAGTTAATTGTGAATGTCAAAATATCTAGGGTAAAAATTATTAGGCTAGAGATAGAAATCCCACACTTGTTCAAAGAAAAAAAATAAAGGACTTATAGAGAAATACTTCCTCAATACAAAAGAAGCCAGAGACAAAGAGAATGAGAAAGGAAGGCAAATAGGAAGCACAAAATAAGACGGCCAAGATATTCCAAACAGGTTGCTGATTATCATGTAAATTGTAATCGAATGTGTATCGCACAAATAACTGAAAATTTTCACTTAAAAGATTTATAGTAAAGGAATGCAGAAGGATATATTTAGACAAACTAAGGAATAGAAAGCAGATGTGGCTGTTATTATCAGACCAAATAGAATTTAAGGCAAAAAGCATTACTAGAGATAAAGAGGATCACTCCATTATGATAAAAGGCTTAATTCACTGGAGCATGAAATAAATACAAACTTGTGCAAACTTAAATAGCATAAAATACTGTATATAAATAAAAGTGGGTGGAACTATAAGGAGAAATTCACAATGCTACTATCCATGGGATGTTTTACACAGCATTTCCTCTAATACTTTGACCAAGATGTTACTATATTGACTACACTTTGCAGTCAAAGGCACATCTTTTGGGCAGAAATGGAACAACAGCTGTGGACCACACGTTGTTTTGAGTCTCATTTTGAACTTTTATGAAAAAGGACCCTGCATCCCATTTTTCACCAAATCTCAAAGGATTGATGTCACTCCCTGACCACAATTCAATCATAATAGAAAGTATTAACCAAAAAAAAAAAAAAAAAAAAAGATAAATATCACATTTGGAAATTCATGAAATAACTTCTTTTTTTTTTAAGATTTTATTTTTATTTGACAGATCACAAGTAGGCAGAGAGGCAGGCAGAGAGAGAGAAGGGAGGAAGCAGGCTCCCCGCTGAGCAGAGAGCCCCCAGGACCCTGAGATCTGGACTTGAGCGGAAGGCAGAGACTTTAAACCACTGAGCCATCCAAGCGCCCCAACTTCTATTCTTTTTTTATTTATTCTTTTTAAGTAGGCTCTACACCCAACGCGGGGTTTGAACTTACGGGCCGCGATCAAGAGTCACACATTCTACCTTATGAGCCAGCCAGGCGCCCCCTCATGAAATAACTTCTAAATAATTCATGTGTCAAAGAAGAAACTGTAGTGAAAATCACTTAGGATGTAGAAATTAAAAACAGTGACAATACTACCATACCATAAATATTGTCTCGAGATTATAGCCTTAAATGCTCTAATGTTAGAGAAAACTAAAGATCCACGTAAGTAAACTTAAGAAGTTGCAAAAAAGACAAAATAAATGAATTTCTAGGCAGTGGATTGCTGCCTTAAAATTATGGATATTTTTCTTGGTCTTACTAAATCTCTCAGACATGCTTCTCCAATTTATACTCCTATTAGCTATGGTTGGAACACAATTCTTACACCCTCACCAACATTTTAAAAAAATTGCTAAATTAAGTTCTAAGATAGGGAATACAAATGTGTTTTTAACCCACTGAGCCACTGAGGCACCCCCAGATGTGTTTTTTATTTAATTTTTAAAAATATTTGATTTATTTATTTGACAGAGATCACAAGTAGGCAGAGAAGCAGGCAGAGAGAGGAGGAAGCAGGCTCCCTGCTGAGCAGAGAGTCTGATTCGAGGCTCAGGCCCAGGACCCAGGGATCATGACCTGAGCCAAGGCAGAGGCCTAACCCACTGAGCCACCCAGGTGCCCCTTTTATTTAATTTTTTAAAAGATTTTATTTATTTCTTTGACACAGAGAGAGAGAACACAAGCAGGGGGAGTGGTGGAGGGAAAAGCAGACTTCCTGCTAAGCAAGGAGCCTGACACGGGACTTGATCTCAGGACCCTGAAATCATGATCTGAGCCAAAGGCAGATAATCAACTGACTGAGTCACCTAGGTGCCCCAAATGTATTTTTTTTTAAGATTTTATTTATTTACCTGACAGAGATCACAAGTAGGCAGAGAGGCAGGCGGAGTGAGAGGGGGGAAGCAGGCTCACCCTGCTCACCAGGCTCACCGAGCAGAGAGCCCGATGTGGGGCTGGATCCCAGGACCCTGGGATCATGACCTGAGTCGAAGACAGAGGCTTCAACCCACCAAGCCACCCAGGCGCCCCCCAAATGTATTTTTTAATGTAAGTTAAATTGGATAGCTTGTTATTTGCAAATAAGGGACAAATCATCTGTCTTCTCTAGGTCTCGGTATCTAAAATCTCAGGAGGGAATTTCTATCAGCTCAAGCTATTTTCAAGAAATATGAATGTTTAAATGATGTAAAGCATTTGGAATTTTAAAAATCAAAATGCTATGGAATGTAAGTTATCAAAATATTGATGAAGGAATGATAGTGAGTCAGGTTTGTACTCTCATTTTTATAGAAGTAAATGGTATTCGTGGTCATTAGACTGTATTCTAGGCAACACTTGAAACATCTGACTTCAACAGTCTTCCTATATCCTCACAACAATCAGATAAGTATATTTAGCTCCATCTCACTGATAAGCAAATAGGCTCAGAGAACTTAGAACCCTTGCCTCTCCTCCTCCTTCCCCTGGAGGGGAAAACAAAACTGGAATAAAGTGAGAACAAGAATCAGATTCTGGTCATTTTTAAAGCCTGTGCTCATTCTACTAGATGCCATATTGTGGATATTAGCTCGTATCTGAACCTAATCTCTGGAAAGCCAAAGTGCCCCATCATCCATTGGAGAGAGAAGAGCTTATGGAGGTGAATAGATACAGAAGTTTGGCAGTAGTTCATCTCATAGTGGGTCAGGTGAGACCCTGAACTGACCTTATGGTTATTTCCCCGATCACATCAGGTTACCTTCTCAACTGGCAAAATCCCCACATTTCTTTCCTGACCGAAGAATAGTATTATGATGGGACAGGTCAAGTGAAAGCTTCTAGAACTGCTCCCTCCCCACCTCCACCTTAGATACTCAACCAAAAATCAATGCCGTATCCCTGGGGGGGATCCCTAGCTCTTGCTAGCACCATCCAGAATTATCACCATCCAGAACTCAAAAGATGCAAAGGTGGTGATCCCCAACATATCTTCATTTAACTCACATGTTTGGACTGTACGAAATCCAGATGATAGGTTTTCACAACTTTAATCAGGTGATGTTGCCAGTGCTCACTAGGTCCATGTACAAGTGGGAACAGTATACATGGAAGAGTTCCTGTATGACATTGTTTGGCCATAGTGAGTAATGGAGTCTAGGCATGGGTTCAACAGAATGGTTCTTTTCTGAAGAAGATTGCTATGGCTATGACATTGATGAATGTCCAATCTGCCTTTGGGGGCAGCCAACACCGAGCTATGGGAATTTGGAAATATGGTTCACTCTAGCCAAGTTGGCATACTACAAAGACATCACAGTGACCAAACTGCCTTACCCAGGCATTTGGACAAGGAGGAGACGAGAGAGTTGATTTTTGAGGAGGCTGTTGCAAAGCTCAACAATATCAGAAGCCTGTGGATGACAGAGAGCATATAGATTCATTGACTTCTTGGACTCTTGGTCCATTGTTGGGTGGCTTTGCAGGCTTTGCTACAAAAGGTGCACCACTGTCAAACCTAAATGATCCAGAAAGCCATATACATGATAGTTTGGTTTCAAAGGCCTCAACAGTAGACCAGAGTCAGCTAATCAGACTGGAACAGAAACATCATAACCTTAAAAAGTGCCAACAATGGTGAAGTACTGTTGGAAGCCAAAAAAGGAGAGTCAAAGGTCGAATGTGGTCAATCCATCAAGATTGGGGAGGGCCAGTGCCCTCTGTCCTATGGCTTCCTTCACAGTGAGATAAGGGGGGCAGCTCTTGGCAGAAGTCACAAGTCTGGATGCAGTGAGGCTTCTGCATCAGAAACAGTGTCCTCGACTTTGTGTCCAGTGTATGATGGTGGATGGAGTGCCATGTTCAGGGTGACGGTGGGTCCAGGAGGCAATCTGGACCACATAGGCTTGACCAACACCTTGACTTCAGTCAGCCTCCTCAAAGAAAGGGCCCTTACCACGAGCCCAGTGTGCTGAATCACCAACCACAACTTTTTTCCAGTTTGCAGTCCAAAGAGTGGTGTCTTTATCAGTCAGCAGTTTTGAGTAACAGAGCAGAAAGCTAGTCCATTGGGGAAGATCCAAGAGTCAGTAAAAATATGACTGGTTTGGGGGCGTCTGGGTGGTTCAGTGGGATAAGCCTTTGACTCAGGTCATGATCTCAGGATCCTGGGAGTGAGCCCCACATCGGGCTTTCTGCTCAGCAGGACCCTGCTTCCCCCTCTTTCTCTGCCTGCCTCTGCCTACTTGTGAGCTCTCTCTGTCAAATAAATAAATAAAATCCTAAAAAAAAATTATGACTGATTCTGTAGAGTATCATCTAAAGCAATGGAACTTTTCTTTCGCACTGTGGGTGGGAATCTAATTTGGTGTTACCACTGTGGAAAACAGTGTGGAGCCTCATTAAATAGTTAGAAATACTATATGATTCAGTAATTCCACTACTGGGTATTTACCCAAGGAAAGTGAAAACACTAATTAGAGGAGATATATTCATCCTCTGTTTATTGCAGCATTATTTACAACAGCAAAGATATGGATGGAACCTAAGTGTTCACTGAGAGATGAATGAATAAAGAAGATGTGGTATATATACACAATGGAATTTTACTCAGCCATAAAAAATAACGTGATCTTACTATTTGTGACAACATGGATGCAGGTAGGGGGTATTATGTTAAGTGAAATAAGTCAAATAGAGAAAGACAAATACCATATGATTTCCCTTATATGTCTAAAAAACAAAACAAACAAAGCAGAAACAAACTCATAAATACAGATAACAAACTGGTGGTTACCAGAGGTGAGGGGGATGGGGGATGGGCAAAATGGAGGAAGAGGAGTGGGAGGTATTGCAGTTATGGAATAAGTCAGCGGGATAGAAGGTATGGCACAGGACACACAGTCAATGGTATTGTAATGGTATTGCAGGGTGACAGATGGGAGCTACACTCGTGCTGAACAGAGCATAATGCATAAAAGTATTGACTCACTATGTCATACACCTGAAACTAATGTAACATTAGTTCAACTACACTTCAATTAAAAAAATAATGAATTAATTAAAAAAATGAAGCAATGGCTCCGAACCAAGGCTTATTTTTTGCGCAGAGGACATAGAACAATGTCTAGAGACATTTTTTATTTCCGTGACAGGGTTGGGATGCCACTGGTATCTGGGGGGTAGATGTCAGGGTGCTGCTAAGCATATTACAATGCCCAGGACCTCCCCCCACTCCCACAAGGAATTACCAAGCCTTAAATGTCAATAAAGGGGCGCCTGGGTGGCTCAGTTGGTAGAGCATTGTGATTCTTGATATCGGGATCATGAGTTTGAGTCCTGCACTGGGCGTAGAACTCACCAAGAAAATAATAATATAAACTAATTAATTGATCAATTAAAATGTCAGTAGTGATGAGGTTGAGAAACTCTGGTGTAGGGTGGTTCAGCCCACTGTGCTGACTGGTCCTTATTGTAGTTGATCTTCTAGAGTTGTCCTTGCGCTGCACAGGCATTCATCATTCTAGCCTATTTTTGTACTTATTTTAAATTCTGTGTAATGAGGGGTGCCTGGGTGGCTCAGTAGATTAAGCATCCAACTCTTTTTTTTTTTTTTTTAAAGATTTTATTTATTTATTTGAAAGACGGAGATCACAAGTAGGCAGAGAGGCAGGCAGAGAGAGAGAGAGAGGGAAGCAGGCTTCCTGCGGAGCAGGGAGCCCGATGCGGGGCTCGATCCCAGGACCCTGAGATCATGACCCGAGCCAAAGGCAGCAGCCCAAACCACTGAGCCACCCAGGCGCCCCAGCATCCAACTCTTGATTTTAGCTCAGGTCATGATCTCCAGGTTGTGAGGTCAAGCCCCACATCAGGCTTCACACTGGGCTTGGACAGAGCTTAAGATTCTCTCTCCCCCTCTCCCTCTCCTCCTCCCCTGTCTAAAAAAGTAAAATAAATTATCTGTAATGAAAAATGTAATTAAATGAAGAGATCTAAGGAACCAGAATTCTGTGTAATCTTTCTTTTTCTATTTCTTTTTTTTTGAAAGAGGGGAGGGGCAAAGCAAGAGAAGGGTAAGAGATAATCTTCAAGCAGGCTCCACACCCAGCACAGAGCCAGACAAGCAGAGCTTGATCTCACAACGGTGAGATCAGGATCTGAGCCAAAGAACAAAATTCTGGGGCACCTGGGTGGCTCAGTCGTTAAGTGCCTGCCTTTGGCTCAGTTCACGATCTCAGGGTCCTAGGATAGACCCCAATATTGGGCTCCCTGCTCAGTGGGGAGCCTGCTTCTCCCTCTCCCACTTTTCCTGCTTGTGTTCTCTGTGTGTGTGTGTCTCTCTCTGTCAAATAAATAAATAAAATCTTTAAAAAAAAAAGGTTCCAACGCTTAATCAACTGTGCCCCCACCCCCCACCTTTTTAAAAAGATTTTATTTATTTATTTGATAGCCAGAGATCACAAGTAGACAGAGAGGCAGGCAGAGAGAGAGGAGGAAGCAGAGAGCCCGACTCAGGGCTCCATCCCAGGACCCTGGGATCATGACCTGAGCCGAAGGCAGAGGCTTTAACCCACTGAGTCACCCAGGCACCCTACTCCCCCCCATTTTTAAAAGAGTTAGAAGTTTATCAAATATACCACAAGGGAGCAGTGGGCAGGACAGCAGAGGAGAGGCTGTCAGCCTAGATATATATATATATTTTTTTTGAGATAGTGTGTTTGTGTGCATGGGACGTGAAGTGCAGAAGGAGAGGGAGAAAGAATCCCAAACAGACTCCATGCCAAGCACAGAGCCTGCCTGACACAGGGCTCAATCTCACGACCTAAACTGAAACCAAGAGTCGGACCACTTAACCGATTAAGCCACCCAGGTGCCCTTTGACTAACTAGAACTTAAATAACAACTTGAAACATTAAAAAACAAATTAATTAATTTTACAAAAAGAAAAAGCAGAAACAAAGGAAGAAACCCTGTGCTCATGAGCACTGACTCCCTGTTCCTCCCTCTCCCTAGTCCCTGACAACCCACGAATCCACTTTCTTGTCTCTGGATTTGTTAGTCCTGGCCATTTTATATAAAGGGAATCATAGAGCATATAGTCCTTTGTGACTGTCTCTTTTTACTCAACATAATGTTTTAAAGGTTCATCCATGCTGTAGCATATACAGTACGTCACCCCTTCTTACAGCTGAATAATATTCCATTGTATGGAGTTAGTACATCCTGTTCATTCCTCAGTTGATAAATATGATTTCTGCTGTTGGGCTATTCTGAATAATGTTGCTGTGAGCATTATTGTGAAAATTTTTGTGTGAATATGTGTTTTCAACTTTCTTGGGTGGAAGACACCTCGGAGGGGAATTACTGGGTCATATGGTAACTCCATGTTTAACTGGCACCATTTTACATTCCCACCAGAAATGTATGACATCATGAATACCACCGGTTCTTGCGTAATGACAAATTTCATATTTCACGGTAGTGAAAAGCACTCACTGAGCACCCACTTTCTTGCTTCTTCTCAAATTAAATAAAAATCTTGATTTTTAATAAGTGACTTTGTGGAAATAAAGCAACAAAATTTAATGTAATAAATATTTAGTAATTCTGAATTCTGCTTGTCTTTATTTTATTACTCACCCAACCATCACCAATTACCCAGACATGAGCAATAAATATTAAGTGTAGTCACCTTTAAAATGTTTTCAACTGGGGCACCTGGGTGGATCAGTGGGTTAAAGCCTCTGCCTTCAACTCAGGTCATGATCCCAGGTTCCTAGGATCGAGACCCATATTAGGCTCTCTGCTCTGTGGGGAGCTTGCTTCCTCTTCTCTCTCTGCCTGCCTCTCTGCCTACTTGTGATCATTGTCTGTCAAATAAATAAATAAAATCTTTAAAAAATAAAAATAAAATGTTTTCAACCTTCAGGTGCCTGGGTGGATTAGTTGGTTAAGCATCTGCGTTAATGATCCCAGGGTCCTGGGAGCGAGTCCCGCATCGTGCTCCCTGCTCAGCGGGGAGCCTGCTTCTCTCTCTGCCTATGCCCCTCCCCCCTGCTCAAGCACTCTTTTTCTCTCTCAATAAATAAATAAAATATTTTTTTAAATGTTGCCAAATTTTATCATCTCTAGCCATAGCTTTATACATTTTTTTTGTTTTGTTAATGTAAATATATATGTTTATCATGAGAGGAAGATAGAATAATGAATAATTTAGCATTTTGTCAGTTTGACTTTGTTAAAAGAAATTAGTATATGAATATTCTTTCTGAGATAATATTATAATTTGCATTTTGTTAGACACATATGACAATATAAGGAGAAAGAGCTTCATTTTCAGATCATTGTATGCATGCCATTTTATAGACAAACCATTACTTCCAACTGTTCATTATTCTAAACTCTACAGCAGGGTGTATCCTGTCGATTCCTGTCCATACATACGTTTCTGTAGCGTAAAAGCCAACAGAGGGAATGAGATTGTTCCACACTGCCTTCCGGAAAGGCTGTGCTAGGCCACACATCTCTACCCACAGCAGTGTTTGCCTGTTGCTCTGTGCATTTTACACTGGGTCTTCACCCCAAATTGTGCAAGATCTCTAGTGCGTCAGAGACGATGCCCTGCTCACTCACGTTTCCTCCGGAGCACACAGGTAGGCCCACATTTCCCGGCACCCTTTGCGCTTAGGTAGGGCTGAGTTGTGGCTGTTGGCAGTAGTGCCAAATACATTTGAGGGATCTGGCTGTCTTCCGCAGTTGGCGGATACTTGTATTCCCCATGAACCTTTCTCCCCAGACAGTGGTGCCACCTTCATCAGCCTGGCTAGAGCCTCTTAGTGGGGGAGGTAAGAGGAAGCAGCAGCCGACCCCTGGGCCTCTGACCTCAGCCCACCACTCACCATCATTCTGGGGACCCCGTACCTCAAGACAGCTACAGCCATACTTCCCAGGCTGTAACCTGAACGCGGCATGTGACCACCTCCGTCACTCCTTCTAAACTATTTACTGAGTACCTACTATGTACTAGACACTATTCTCAATGCATTGAATATATCAGGGAACAAATGAAACAAAAATCCTTGCCCCATTCTGGTGGGCGAGACAGATAATAAACAAAAAACCTGATAAATAAGTACCTTACATGAAAAGAAAGGATAGGGTAGGGAACAGGTCACCAGAAGTGAAAGGTAAGGAGTAGGTGGCTGTGCAAGGAAGGCGGAAAGAAGGTGGCCTTTGAGAAAAGACCTAGAGGTGACAGTCGCATGTTTATCTGGGAGAAGAAGTTTTCTAGCAAAACAGTTATGCAAAGGCCCTGAGGCAGGGCCAAGCCTGGGGCATTCAAAGGGCAGGAAGAAGGCCGTCTAGCTGGGAACGTGGAAGGAAATGAGGTCAGAGAAGTAGCAATGAGGAGGGTGTCCAGATCACACAGGGCTTCGGAGGGGACTTTGACTTTTGCTCTGAGTGAGATGATGTGCCCGTGCACAGTTTTAGACAGAGAAGTGACATGTGTTCTGACTTATGTATTACAAGGGATCCCTTTGGCTGTTGTACTGAGAACCCACCCAGGGGTAGGAGGGAAGTGGAAACCGGGAGATTGGGGAGTGACAGTGGCTTGTGCTGGATTTGGTGATAGGAGGTATGGATCTATTTTGAAGATGGAGCCAAAAGGATCTCCCAGTGCACCGGGTCCTGAGGAAACAGGGGTCTAGGAGGCTCCGAGGTCTTTGGGTGGAACAGTGGGAAGAATGGAACCATCTGAGTTAGGGAAGACTGAAGGTGGAGGGCGTGGTTCCGGGAGCAGGATCAGGGGCTCAGGTCTGAGCCTGGGAAGACTGAGACATTTCAAGACATCAAAATGGAGATGTTGGGTAGGCAGCTGATTGCAAGTCTGGAGTTTGGGAAAGAGGTCTGAGTGGAGATTAAACTTCCTGAAGTTGGGGTGCCTGGGTGGCTCAGTTGGTTAAGTGTCCGCCTTCTGCTCAGGTCATGATCCCAGGGTTCTGACATTGAGCCCTGCAATGGGCTCCCTGCTCAGCAGGGAGTCTGCTTCTCCCTCTGTCCCTTCCCCCCATGCTTGGTCGGTGCTCTCTCTCTGAAATAAATAGAATCTTAAAAAACAAAACAAAACAAAACAAAACAAAACCTTTCAGAAGTTGACTATCTTCTGTAGCTGATTTTGCTGTTCTGCTTCCCCACCCCTCCACCACCCGGGTCTACACTGTGTGATTCAGAATAATGAAACATGCCTGGCCACGTTATCCTGAATGATGTGACTTATGTGTGCCGCTTAAGAACATTGTAGTGTGTTAACAATCTGTCTTCGAATGTGGATTAACTGTTGTGCTCTGTAGGGAGACAATCCTAGTCTAATTTTTATAAAAGATTTATGTATTTGGGGGGTTGGGAAGGGGCAGGAGAGGGAGACAGAATCTGAAGCAGACTCTGAGCTGAGCATGGAGCCCATGGTGGGGCTTGATCCCACCACCCTGAGATCATTACCTGAGCAGAAATTAAGAGTCGGAGGCTTAACCAACTGCAGCACCCAGACGCTCCTCTAATTTTTAACATTGTGAGTATCATGACTATATTTTCTAGGCATCTGGATAACTCCAATGAGAATGGTTACAATGCCAGCATGACCCAGACTTCACTGGAAACACAGACTAAATGATCAATGTAGTTTCATCACATGGGAGGACACGTGTAACTGGAGTGCGGTAGTAACCGGAAGAGATCACACCGCACATTGCGCAGAAAGGAATGTCTGCTTGCACATGTGCAGAGAGGTACAGGCAAGCACACAGGGAGACGGAAGCTCACAAGTTCAAGATAAGACAGGCGAGTACTTCAATACTTCTAAATCTACCAATAATGCAGGGGGTTTTGTCTCCCTGAAAGACACCAATGTTCAGTAGAAACTAGCAGCCACTGAACTGGCTTGGGCGCACCACTTCAATACGCAGACCTCAGAGAGACATTCTTTCCTCTGTTCAGCTGACCCAACACTCCATGCATCCCATAATTTCTCGACCATCAAAGAAGGAAAGGATTCGAATTATTTGGGTCTGACCTTGTCTCAATGTCACCACCTCACTGGTAAATATTTATTGAGTTAAAAAAGATCTGTGAAACCGAGCACCTTCCATTTCCCGGTTGAGATACTGCAACTCAAATGTCCAGAGGGCTAACCGAAGGGGAAATCCTGATTACAGAAGGGTTGGCCCCTTAAGGCACAAACCCGATTCTATCAGATCTTCCTATAGTTATTCGTGCTAGTGTTCTTCATCCTGTAGTCAACTGCAGCAAGGCTGCAATGCGAAATGTGTCCCCTAGCTCTTAGGTACTTTGGTTTGAAAAATGGAGTTTCAATCATCTTAATTTCTATGACTGTAATGAAATCACAGAAAACATAAAAGATTGCTGATCTTTTATCCAAAGACAAACTATGTTTTTCTTATTTATTTGCATATTTGGCAGGCAGTGCAAATGTAAATTTCGGCCCATCCCGCTCAGTCTGTTTCTTACCAAGAAAAACGAAAAGATGTTACGTGTTAGGTGTCCTGGACATCTAACGTACAACCCTGCTAATACAGAGTTGTGATTTACTTACCTATGATACGGAGGCATTCATAATGTGCATTTTAGTCACGTTTCCATTTCCTCAAAATGTACAGGAGCATTTAATGAGATATTTTACTTGCTCTCTTTTATTTCATTACATAAAATTTGCTTTGACTTTCAGCTCAGCAAGCCAACATCTGATTCCTGGGGTCAGTCTGATGTGACGCCATCAAGCTCACTACCCTCTTGACAAAGTCATGGACCGTGGAAGAAAGGATTTTCAGTTTTACCACCACCTAAGAGAAGAGAAGGGCATCCTCAAGAATGCGGGCAGTTTGGAGAATTATTCCTGGAACAGGAAATAGAAAAAGCAAAACTCAGAATGCCTGGGTGGCTCCGTTGGTTAAGCATCTCATCTGCCTTCATTCAGTTCAGGTCATGATCCCAGGGTCCTGGGATCAAGTCCCATGTCAGGTTCCTTGCTCACCAGGGAACCTGCTTTTCCTTCTGCCTGCTGCTCCCCCTGCTTGTGCTCTCTCTCTGACAAATAAATAAATAAAATCCTTAAAAAAAAAAAAAAAGAAAAGAAAAAGAAAAACTCTTACTGTGTTAGACAGAAAAAGTAAGAAGTAAGTAGTTGTTTTTATTCAAAAGAGGTAATTTGCTTTTTAATTAGTACTCCTGGGTTTACATTCTGCTTTTTAAAAGTCTTACACTTATGTAGCTTAATATACATGCTTGCCTGGACCCAGTTCCCTGGGGCTGGTGCCCTGCTGGGGCTGGATGCCTTGGGGTCGTTCTGCTTCTTCATTTTTCTGATCTGCATGTCTCTCTTTTCTTCACCAGTCCCTTGTACTGCTGCACCACAGTCATGGTGTTATCCCCAGTGGCTTATCCTGGGAAGCATGAGATCTGCCCATCTGCCCACGCTCTGTAGCAAAGGCAGCTCCAGGGACCGTGTCCAGGCATCTGCCCTTGAGAACCTCGGGAGTGCAGGTCCTTTCGTTACACACACTTGTCTGTGTCCTTGGCAATTTTCCTGCTTCTTAATGCTTTTCAGAGAGACATTCTTTCCTTTGTTCAGCTGACCCAACACTCCATGCATCCCATAATTTCTCGACCATCAAAGAAGGAAAGCATTCGAATTATTTGGGTCTGACCTTGTCTCAATGTCACCACCTCACTGGTAAATGTTTATTGAGTTAAAAAAGAAATACTATTGTGACACACACCGACTCCCTGGACTCTGAAACCTCTGTTAACGTCACGAGCTTCAAAGTAGTTTCCAAAACTTTCAAACCTTAGTTCCAAGTGTGTTAATATTATAGAAGACAATCAAAATTGAGAAATTCCACTAGGACAGTGGTTCTCAGCCTTGTCTGCATACTGAAATAGATTTTTAAATCAGATATATATATATATATATATATATATATATATAGTTTATATATATATATAGTTTTTCAGATTTTAGATTTTTTTTTAAGATTTTATCTATTTATTTGACAGAGAGAGATCACAAGTAGGCAGAGAGGCAGGCAGAGAGAGAGGGAGAAGCAGTCTCCCTGCTGAGCAGAAAGCCCGATGTGGGGCTCGATCCCAGGACCCTGAGATCATGACCCTAGCTGAAGGCAGTGGCTTAACCCACTGAACCACCCAGATGCCCTAGATTTTAGATTTTAAAGTAAGCTCTGTACCCAACTTAGGGCTCGAACTCACAGCCATGAGATCAAGAGTCACATGCTCTACTCACTGAGCCAGCCATGTGCCCTGCCAGCTTATTTCAGGATAATGAATTTCCTTAGAGAATCTGGCTTCTGTTTGTATAGATTCTGTCCAAAAGATTTTCATAGCATAAACCAGGTGCTTACCTACTCAAGGGAGTGCTGTCTGAAATATTTAGCATCCTTATTCTGATTATCTTTATCAACAAAGTCAGTATATTCAATGGGAAGCACAAATTCTCAGTTCAACCACCACAGGTGAAATGGAGACTCTCGATGACATACTCTGCTTTCAGGTTAATATACCCTACCTCCTCACCTCTGCACTCCCTTGACAGGCATATTCTGCCTTCTCAGAATCCTGAGGGTCATCAGCTCACTCGATCACTTCAACATCTGCACACGTTCCCCCTACACTGAGCCCTGTCCCCTCCCCATACTGTTCTCAATACTCCCTCAGCCTTCATGCCCACCACTTCCAGTTGACCACTTTGGTTGAAGGCAGCCATCCTTTGTGAACAGAGCCAAGCATTTTGAAAGCACTTGTGTTATTGTAAAACCTCCACCAATGGTAGTTGTGGTGTGATGCAGGCATGGGAGGCAGCAGTGACGGGCACCAAAGGGATTTGAGATGATGGGAGCTACTGTGAGGCTGCCATGACAGGCTGCGACAATGGTGGTGGTGGTGGCCGTGGGTCACGTTGCAATGAATGGCCTCAGGGTGGCTACCACTGAGTGAACCACTCTGAAGCTGCTGCTCTTCTCTTTGCTGGAGTTTTCTCTCCACCAGAGCCCACTTTTGCCTGTGTGTCTGGCACACAGGAAGGAGCAGGGAAAATGACTGGTGGGGGTTAGTTAGATCCCCCTTGAGTGGGAAGTATATGTTCTCCACTGTTTCCCAGAGTTCCCCAAAGAGTTAAGCTGTTGGCCAGTGGTAACTTGCTTGATAATGCGGCCTTGATGTGCTGCTTTCCCTTCCTGTCTCACTTCCCTCTGCCCTACCAGTGCTTTCTGGGGCCATCTTCCAAAGCGCTGCCTCAAAATCTGTTTCTGGGGGAACCCGACCTAAGATAGTGCATCATGAACCTAGGATTAGGATTCAAGCGCAGATGGCACATTAACAAAAGCCAACCCTATGCCAAGCTGTGAAAGTCTCAACATATTTCTAAAGACTGAAACCACAGAAAATGTGTTCCTAGTCCAATTGCAATTAGGCAAGATAATGAGAAAAATCCCCATATGTTCAGAAATTTTAAAATACAGTTTTAAACTTCTAAATAATCTGGGGTCAATGAAAAATGCAAAATAGAAAGGCTTGCTTTGTGGGAAATTTAAGTGTGTACATTAGAAAAGAAAAAAGGCTAAGAATCATTGAGCTAAACACTCATTTCAAAAAGAAAAAAAAAAATAAATCCAAAAAGGTAAAAAAGATAAATTAAAAACAAATATGCAAAGAACACTAGTAAAGCCAAAAGTAAATTCTGTGAAAAGAGAGGCACCTGGGTGCTCAGCTGGTTGGGCGACTGCCTTCAGCTCAAGTCATGATCCTGGAATCCTGGGATCAAGTCCCGCGTTGGGCTCCCAGCTCCATGGAGTCTGCTTCTTTCACTGACCTCCTCCCTTCTCATGCTCTCTCTTACCCGCTCTCTCAAATAAATAAATAAAATCTTCCCCAAAAAATTCTGTGAAAAGATTAATCAACCTGTTTTGTTTGTTCTTATCACTTCTTTTCTTTTTTATTTAATTGAGAGAGAGAAGGGGGAGGGGCAGAGGGAGAGGGAGAGGGAGAATTTCAAGCAGAATCCCCACTGAACATTGAGCCTGGCATGGGGCTTGATCCCATGACCCAGATGATGATGACCTAAGCCAAACTCAAGGGTCTGGCGCTTAACCAACTGAGCCACCCAGGCGCCCCCTTGTTACCCTCCTTATAATTACATGGAGCAGAACCCTACTCAAGCAAAGTGGGTTTGGCTGAAAACATACAAAAAGTTCTGAGGACTCAATCCATAGCCCAAGGAAACTAAAGCTGGGGACAGAAAGCCATCAGGACCCAAGCAGCCCAATCAGGAACCACAAGAACAATCACATTCCCTTCTCTACCTGGGTTTTCTCTGGTTTGCACCACATGGCTTTTGGCAGCTCTGGCAACCCTGACTGCTCCCAAGCAAACTGATGACTTCGTCTTAAAGATCAAATCCCCAGGAGACACCCTGGCTCATTTTTCCAAGCCAGAGCACAAGCCTTGGGCTTCCAGTGGCCAATCTATCAGCACTGGCCAGTCACTTCTAATTTCTGGAAGTTTGGAGTCACCTCCAGGGGGAGGTGGCTTGTCTGAATGGTGAATCTGGGTGCAGGCACTGGGCACACTCAGCGGGGCACACTGGGCTCTCTCCCCCATCAGTCCTGTCTGCCCTCTGCCCTTTAGGACCTGCTCCCGCTGGGGAGCTCGTGTTCATCCAGCTGAGCTCACAGAACATGTACTTCTGAGGAGAAACTGAGAAGCTGCAGCAGCCCCTGTTGGTCCCTGCCCAGATCCACTCAGCCCTCTTCTGGGCGCTGAACGCTGCTCACTTGATTCCTGGTTACTCTCCACTCAGGGCCAGTTTGATGGCAGGGCACAGGACCACACAGGGCAGGAAGGAGTGCAAGACCATCAGTGCCCATGACACCTGCCCCCGATGACAGACGGGCAGTTGGTGATCTGTACCCCAATCCCCTTGCCCCTTAGGTTGAGTCCATTGTCCACTGTGGTAACTGGCTTGATAGCGCACCTTTTGTCGGCTGCCTTCTCTCCATCTCACCTCTCCACTCACCTCCAGATGTTTCTGGAATCACATTCTAAATATACTAACTGCACTCTAATTCTTAGGGTTGAATTCTGGAAGGACACAAACCAAGACAGAACAGAAGCCCAGGACAGCACACACTAAGCCATACCCCTTGGTTTCACTGTTCTCAATAATAAAGCCAGTATTTTCATTCCCACTGTGTAGTGCCCCTGTCTATCACACAATTGCTTCAAAACACAGGAGGAAAAGAAGTGTGATATTACTGCCTCCTAAACTTCAAGGAAATGCTCCATAAAGACTGGGTAAACACTGGAGTGGGTGGGAGAAGAGCCTTTCCCACATCTGTGCAGCAGAAGACTGGAAGTGGCTGTTGGCAGAGTTAACGAGGGAAGAGGGGTCATCTTAACTCTGGTGACCAGGCCCTTTCTTGGCACACGGTGCAAAGCTGGGGAACAGAGGAGCAGGGTTTCCCCCTCAGCTGCTGAAGGCAGAAGGCAAAGCCTGGTATACAGAGTCTTTATTTATTGTGAGTCCTGCTGTCCAGAGAAGCCAGACTCAGGTCCAGGCCCCTCAGGACTCCACCTGGCCACTCTTCAGGGCTGGGGGCATCAAGGAGCCAGTCACTCATGTCCAGTTTTTCCATGGTTCAGAGTCCTCAGGAGGCAGGAAGTGGCTTTGCCTGTGGAAAAAAGACATGACCATCTACTAGCACCTCTTTTGTGCCTGGTCCTGGGGCCACCACTGGGGAGATTATGTAGACACAGCAGAGGCTGCCTTTGCCAAGTCCAGCGTCTGGAGGGAGAAGGTATCAGGTGATGACCTTGGCCATCTGTCATGTGAACACATCTGACACTGAACTGTCACTGGGAGCAGAGAAGTCACCATTTGCTATATTTACTGAGCATCTGCTGTGTCCTGGCATTGTTACAGGGCAATAGAGGAAGCAGGTGTGGTAGTAATCACTCTGAGTGCACTCAGGAACCACACAGGCTGTAAAGGAAGAGATATGATCTCATTTCCATTTTTACAAGGTCCTCTGGCTGCCAGAGGAGAGCTGATTTAGGGGCAGGATGGCCAGAGGAAGACCAGGGAGAGGCTGATTGCTTAACCAGGACAGGAATGACGAACCATGCCTACTCTGCCTACTTGTGATCTCTCTCTCTCATTGTGTCAAATAAATAAATAAAATCTTTTTTTTTTTTTAGGATTTTATTTATTTATTTGACAGAGAGGTAGAGAGAGATCACAAGAAGGTAGAGAGGCAGGCAGAGAGAGAAGGGAAAACAGACTCCCTGCTGAGCAGAAAGCCC
Organism: Mustela nivalis; assembly: GCF_964662115.1. Taxonomy (NCBI): domain Eukaryota; kingdom Metazoa; phylum Chordata; class Mammalia; order Carnivora; family Mustelidae; genus Mustela; species Mustela nivalis. Next base: position 36,627,467 of record NC_139027.1, on the reverse strand, counting down.
GATTCGGGGCTCAATCCCAGGACCCTGAGATCATGACCTGAGCCTAAGGAAGAGGCTTAACCCACTGAGCTAGCCAGGTACCCCAATAAATAAAATCTCAAAAAATAATTAAAAGTCTTTCCTGCTGGTGTCCACTCCTAGGGCCTGAACCTTTTACTTATTACTGCCTTATTAAAACAAAACAAGGACTACAGGGCCTGGTAGAAGGGCATCTCCCCCATATTTAGCCAAGAACCCCTCTGAGACAGCCAATGGTAATGAAGCAGAGGTTGGTTCAACTTCAAGGCAGTGAGATACAAGCCATGATGGAGGGAGCTCAGACACCCTGGGAGGCTGGAGATGGGGATGTGCCTGCTGGGGATGTTTTCAGAGGCAGCGTTATATAAGCCAGAATAGCAAGTAGCCAAGTGGCCCAGGAAGGACAGTCCAGGCAGAAGGAAATAGCTGGATAAAAGCCTGCCAGCAGGAGAGACATGCACCTGAGTAACTGCAGGCTCACTATGGCTGGAACAGAGTATGATGTAGAAAGTAGGGAGCGGGGTGGGGGGGGGGCCCTATAGGCTGTGCTGGAATTCAGATTTGACGGATGGAGGTGAGAAGCTACGAAAAGCTTTGTTTTTGTTTTAAAGATCTTATTTATTTGACAGAGAGAGAGCACACAAGCAGGGGGAGCAGCAGGCAGAGGGAGAAGCAGGCTCCTCACCCAGCAGGGACACTGACCTGGGGCTCAATCCCAGGATCCTGAGATTGGGCCCCTTGAGCTGAAAGCAGACACTTAACTGAAAGGTTTTCAAGTGAAACAGGACATGGGGTGTCTGGGTGGCTCAGTTGATCAAGCATGCACCAACTCTTGATTTGGGCTCAGGTCATGATCTCAGGGTTTTGAGAACGAGCCCCGAGTCAGTGTGGAGCCTGCTTAGGATTCCCTCTCTTTCGCTCTCTCTACCCGTCTCCCATTCGCACTTTCTCTCTCAAAAAAATAAAATAAAATAAAATATATAAGTGAAGCAGAATATGATCAGATTTCCTCTGGGACTGCTCTGGGACCATCACAGAGAATGGACTGAAAGCAGTAATACAGAACATAGAGGCTCAAATAAGAGAACGTTAAGAGGGAGTTGGTTCAAGATGTGACTTTTGCCTTAGGAGGGCACAGTCCAGTGAGGGGAGGTGGTTAACTTCTAAAGGGGCATTTCTCAATTTCATTTTTATTACAGCTCCCCAAGGGGTCTTTAATGACATCTTTTTTTTTTTAAAGATCTTATTTATTCATTCGTGACACACACACACACAGAGGCAGAGGGGGAAGCAGGCTCCCCACCGAGCAGGGAACCCAACGCGGGACTCGATCCCAGGGGATCATGACCAGAGCTGAAGGCAGATGCCCAAACATCTGAGCCATCACCCAGGCAGCCTCCCCAAGCAATCTTTTAAGACAGCTTTTAAAAATTGCAGCCATCCATGAAATCTTAATACCATCGTTATACTGCATATCTGTTTATGTACGTACACATCATTAAAGAGAGTAAGACTCATTTGCTCACTCCTCATCCCCTCACCGAGTACAGCAGAGGGGTAGTGAGAAAGGGAACAAGAGAGCAGGTAAGGAAGGAGGTGGATGAGGTCAGCCCGGGGAAGAACACAGAGAATCAGCAAGGACCTGGATTTTGTTCTCAGAGCGAATGGGAAGCTATTGAAGAGATCTAAGCAAATATGTACCAGGATGAGTTTTCAGTTTCTAAATGCTCTCTCTGGCCACTGTGGGGAGGGCAAGTGAGAGGGGATTCAGAGAGTCAGGGAAAAGGCTGGGGCAGGGATTCTGGAGGTGGAGAGGTCAGAGAGGGGTCTGAACTGAAGGGGCTATGGGAAGGGGCAAGAGGTGATCATGTTCTGTATCCCAGATGCTCACACAGGCCTATGGCAGGGCGGCTGAGGATAACTCCCAGGTCTTTATTTTGATCAACTACCAAGACAAAGGGGGTAAGTAGTGACAAGTCCCTGCTCCTGCCTCACCTCCACAGTTGAGGGTGATTGTGGCGGCTTCACCTCCACGGATGAGGGTGAGCGCGGTGGCTGCACCTGCTCAGCACACTGCAGGAAGCGGCGCATGTGCTCTGCACAGTTGCCCACAGCTGCCTCATTCTGTCGAAGGCACTCCTCAAAGGCCTCAAAAGGTTCAGCACAGGCCTGGCGGATATGACGGATGATTGGGCTGTGGAGGAAGGACATTTCAAGCATTCACACTTCCACTCCACTGCCCGCCCCCGCCCCCACCCCGTCCAATTCTTGCCCACACTCACTGGGAGGATGTGCATTGAGCAATACTCATCTTAAGGTGGTAACAGTCCCGCTGCCATGACTCAGGCTTGGCCGCCACACACTGGCCATACTGCTCCAGCTCCCGGCCACAGTAGCGAGCCGTGACCTCCAGGGCCGCCTGCCTGTGGGACATGGTGGGCTGAGGGTAATTTCAGGCAACAGACCAGGAAGGGAGTTCTGATCTCAGTAGGGGGATGGAGCGGGGAACAACACTAGGTATCCTGGGCAGATCTAGGAGTCTGAAGGTATCCTGGGATAGAGCCAGGGAGATGGACAGGGAAGGAAAGCATGAGCCCTGGGGATTGTGGAACAGGGTGGGGGCTTCTGGGAAGATGATGGAGAACTTTTCCAAAAAAAAAGTCTAATCATTCAAAGGCAAGCCTTGGGGTCCTTCAGGCATCCCTCGATAGGGCCTTAGAAGTAAGATCTTGAGTTCTAGGAGAAAATCTGGGAGCCATAAAGGGGTTCGGAAGTCCTAAAAAGAGGTTCAGAAGTCCAAGTGGTAAGGTCTTGGGTCCTGGGGAAGGGTCCATTGACCAGAGTCTTAACGATTAAGTCTGAGGACAGAGGTACTGGAGGTGAGACTTGAAGCTCTGGGGTGGGCCTCAGAGTTCTAGGGGCATGATGTGGAAGCACTGGGTGAGGCTGGAGCTCTGGGATAGACCTGGATGTTCCTACAAGTAAGCTCTTGAGAAAAAGATCTGGAAATCTAGAGCGGCACGGGTGGTCTGGGAACAAGTCTGTGGGCATTACAGTTGAGGTCTGCGATGATGCGCTGATCCAAAGGTTCAGAAGGTATAGTTTGGTGATCTAGGGGGATGAACCCGGAGCTCTAAGAACGGGTCTAAGAATCGCAGAGGTGCCGTGACAATTCTGCAGTCCTAGAGTTGCAAAGTGGTTGGACACGACTGGGTGGGTGTTAAGGGTGGACCCGACAAGTTCCCAGTTACCAGAAGTAGAGGGGCGGAGTCTAAACGCTCAGGGGGCGGGGCCTAGACACGCGGAGGGACGAGACTTGTAATGCACTGCGCTGAATCCTAAGGGTCGGATCTTCGAGGAACAAAGACGCCAACCCTTCCTCCCGGAGTGCTGGCCTAGGTCCAGATCACGGAAGAGAGGGGGTGCGGCGGCAGATCCAGGGTAGGCGCTCCCGCTACTCACATCTCCAGGCCGGTGCGGGTAGGAAATCAGTCCGGGAGGAGAGCTCCGCCTTTTCCGGTCAGGTTGTCATGGCGGCGCCCAACTCGGCTGTCCTTGCCTCGTTTTTTCCGGTCGCAGAGCCGGCAAGTGGCCCATTCTGTTCCCTTTAGGCCCAACCTGTCATGGCGGCGCTCTGTCTCTCCTTCCGGCCCCACCTGTATTGGCGGCGCCTGCGCAGCCGTCGCGGGCCGCTCTGCCGCTCGGTGGCTCTGCGCTTCCTACATCCGGCTGGCCGTGGCCGCGCCGGAAATACGGGAGAGGCCGCGTGCGCGTTCCTCTCCTAGCCACCCGCCGGGAGCTGGGCGCGAGCGGCTGCTCTGCCCACTCGATGTGGTGCTGTTGGTGGCCAGGTTGGGCTCCGTGGCTGCGGGCTCCTGGGCGCGGGGACCGGGACCCTGACGCCTACCGCCGCAGTGCCACCTTCCGTCTTGCGCAGGCGCTCCGGGTCCTCTCCGGATGCTGGTGCGCGCGCGGAGCCGCGGGAAGGGGGTCACCGCAAGAGTGGGACCAGCCGGCCTGGAGCTGCCATCGGCTCAGCCTGGGGGACTCAGACCAGGCCCCTTTCTTCTTGGCATAAGCCCTGGGTCCAGGCTGGACTTGAGTGTTAATATTGGCTCCATGCGATTATGGGCATGTGTAATTCTAAGTCCTCCTGGAGGGGTATCATTTCCACCTATTGGTCTGTCCTCCAGTGTGAGACCCGGGGGTACGTTTTCCCACCTGTGAGGGTGGGTGCGAGTATCCCGAGATCAGAGGGAGACTAAGCATCAGCGCAGCCATCAAATATGTGGATGTCTTCCCCAGACTCCAGCCAAAATGAACATAAAATGCTCTTCATCATAGTGTCGAGGAGCAAGAGCTATTTGTGAGCAAGTGACAGCTACTTGGGAGTATGGGTTTGCTCATCTGTAAATGGGGAGGATGACGGTGAGGTCCTTTACACAGGGCATAGTGCATGTGAACAGTTAGGGCAGAGCCTGGACCCTCAGAATTTCTGGATAAGTGAGCGCTGTTACTGGAGACTGTTACTGTGAGCTGCCCTGGTTGGCCCTGGACACATGATTGTCCCACTGACCATCCGAACCTGCCTTGGATGATAGGAGTAGGTTTGGAGCTGTGTGCACCGCAGGAAAGCTTTTTACCCAAGGCCTCCTATCCTTTCTTGCAAAAACTTCCAAGTGCATTTTTGATGGGAGAAGAGGGGAAGGAACACCCTCAGTGGCAGAGAACACTTTGGATGCAAATGTGGACTGAATCCTCATATTTTTCTCTCCTGGGAAAGTGAAATCTTAACCTGTCCCTTGCCACTTCATGAGTCTTACCTCAAAGTCCCTGTAACGTGCTCCTTCAAGGGAAGGGGTTCAAACATGTGAGCTCATTAGTAGGTATGATGAAGACCCCAAGAGGAGACACACACCCCCTCCCCTCGGGAAGTGTGACACTTGTGCTTCCAAGCTTCTAGGTTGTTTTTGGCCTGTAGCTCAAGAGTCTGACTAACTTCCTCTTAGGGATCAAAAGCAAGGTAGGCTTATGGAGTGAAGCCTACCTGGGCTTGAATCCGGGATCTTGGACAGAATCTGCTCTCTGGGTTTCAGTTTCCTCCATAACGGCTGCTTAAGGATGCCCTTGTGAGCAGAGACTGAAATGACACCTGCTGAGCACATGGTGTTGAGCACTGTGTACTTTCCCTTTCTAGCCTTATCAGAATTTGTTACTGTATTTTTTTGCATATGTTCTGCCTACTTCAAGACCCACAAGGGAAGGGGCCTTGTATCTGTCTCATATCACCGCTGGATCCCCTCCATAGCATGGGGTCTGGCAGAGTAATAATGGAATGAATAAACCCATCTGCTTGCAGGATTGCATGAGGATAAAATGAGCCACTCGTTGACTTGTATGATACTTATTAAGTGCTGTCTGTGTGCCAGGAACTGTTTCCCCAGCAGGTAGTAAAAGACCGAAATTCATTCTGCTAAAAAAGGGTATACATAGATATTGTGAAATGATTACCACAGTAATATCCGTCAGTTCACATAGTTAACATTTTTTTTAAAGATTTTATTTATTTATTTGACAGAGAGAAAGAGACCACAAGTAGGCAGAGCAGCAGGCAGAGAGAGGAAGGGAAGCAGGCTCCCTGCTGAGCAGAGAGCCCGATGCGGGCCTCCATCCCAGGACCCTGAGATCATGACCTGAGCCGAAGGCAGCGGCTTAACCCACTGAGCCACCCAGGCGCCCTCACATAGTTAACATTTTTAATGTGTGATGAGGACATTTGAGATCCAGTCTCTTAGCAAATGTCAAGTATACAATATGTTAGTATTAACTAATGCTATACATTAGGTCTCCAGAACTTACTTAATAGAGTTTATACCCTTTGACCAACATCTCCCCATTTCCCCCACACCCCAGGCCTGCCAACCACCATTCTGTTTCCACGAGTCCAGCTTAGATTCCACATATGTGAGGTCATGTGATATTTGTCCGTGTGCTTCACGGAGCATATAGTTTCCTCCAGGTGGGGCATGTCAGATCTGATGAAGGGCAGGGAGTGTGACGGGGCCGGGAGGGGGACGGGGGGTTGGGTGGGAGGGTGCACTTGTAGAATGGGATCCGGAGGGAGTCGTCCAGTGCTTCAATCCCTGGCCAGACTGAGAGCTGCCACAAATGGCAACACAAACACAACTTTGACCAGATGATTTGTGAGGTACAACATGAGTCCTGACCCTTGATCCCCTGAAGGAGCCCTGTGGCAGGAAGGGATGGTGCCTGGCTGTGTCGGTGATTTCCTAATGGTATTATGAGAAGAGCACTATTGACGAGGACAGGGTCTCCTGGAGTCCTGAGGGCTCCTCTCCCCTCAGGTGGCTTCATTGCCACCTTCATCTCCTGGGTTTTTCTTTTCTAGAAGTGCTCCCTCTTGGTCTTAAGTTTATAGGATATGATGGGTGGGAGGCAAATCCTGACAAGCTCAATACATATAAAATCTCCAAGCTGAGGACAGCAGTGAACATGCTTTTCCTGCCACATTCCATCTGTTGTCACTAGCCGGGGGCTAGTGATCTAGAGCTTCAGGACCACCCCTCCTCTGGAAACAGTGGCACAGAAAATTGTTAAGAGGAAAACATATACTGTAACTTGGAGGGGGTCTCCCAGCTCTTATTTGTTTCTCCTTATTAAGCTCCTTAGTTTAAAAAAAAAAAAAAAGACTGAGTAAAATGAACACTTTGCTCAAAGCTTAACTTCCATTTTCTCACTGGGGTCTCCTGGATCCTTTGCCTCCCAGATCTGTTCCCCAAGATCTCAAAGCCTTAGGATTCCTTGGGAACTGTAGTGCACCGTCCCTGCCTCCTGCTTCTGGATTCCAGCCGTTTGTTAGTCTAGGCAGGGGTGAGTGAGGCTTGGCAAAGGATCCACATGTTGGTTCCTGCCATGCTATCCACACAGGCCTGGATTAAGTGTGCTTCCCTATGGTGCTGGGCGTGGGAGGGCTTGGGAGGTCAAGGCCATGGCTCTGTCCTAGAGAAACTGACAAACACCAGCTTCACAATCTTCCTACGTGATGATGGGTGTGAGGCAGCAGAACCGAGGGTGTGCCCTTGTGGTGAGGTCTGCTCAGCTCTGTTCTGCCCCCTGGGAACGGGTCTTGGGCAAGACCTTGACCACTCACCCAGGGCAATTCCTTTCCTCCTCACTGGGCGGCTGCCTGGGGCTGGGGTTCCAGTGGGCCTGGCTACCTCCTCGGCACTGCACGTACCTTCCTCATCCACTCTAGGTTCACGGGATTTGAGGTGTAAGAGATGCAGATTCAGATGCTGCCGCTGATGAGCGGGTCCCAGTGCTGATCTCTTCCAGGTACTTGGAGGCTGCGGGCCACAGGCTGAAAGGGAGGTGTGCAGAAACTGGTCCCAGATAGAGGACAATGCCTCACTTCTTGGCTTTGCCTCCAAGAAGTGGTATTTGATGTTTCAGCTAGAATGCAGCTCTCCTTGAGAAGGAAAAGGAAGTGTGGGAAAGGTTAATTAAGTGGTTTGTTTCCCTTACAGCCAGTCTGGGCCTCCTCACCAATCTCAGTATTACTTTCTGTCCACACGGAGGCATCGCTCATTTAGAACCCACACAAGTATGTGTTCCGTAGGGAGCTGAGCCTCAGTGGGATTTGCTTCCTGAGGTTGCTGTAACAAACTGCCACAGGCTGGGTAGCTTAAAAGAACAGACATGCATTTTCACTGTTCAGGAAGCAGGAAGTCCAAAATCAAGGTGCTGGCAGCAGATTCCTGCTGGAGGCTCTGAAGGAGAATCCGTTCCATGCCTGTTCCCCAGCTTGCGGTGGTTACAGGCAGTCCTTGGCATTCCTTGGCTGGTAGACACATTACTCCTATCTCTGCCTCCACTCACATCACCTTCTCTGTGTGCTCTCCTCTTACAAGGACACCAACGCCAAAACTCCAGGGGACGCTTCTGCCTACATCCCTTTGCCCCAGGCTGTACCATACACCATCGTAACGCCTGCAGTTGAAAAGGCTTACTGGGACTAGCAGGTCAGAGGGGGAGGGCAGTGTGGACAGCCTGCAGGAAGCCTGCTCAGACCAGCTCTTCCATCAGTGCTGTAGGCTCTTCCCCACAGCCTGTGCTGTCTCCCTTACATGGCAGTGCGGGGCTGGGGTGCCTGCTGGGTCTCACAGAGGTACTCGGCCTGTTGGCACCATCCTCACTGTGGATCTGCCTCACTGTGGATCACTGTGGGAACACTTCTTCCCATCGAAAGAAGGACCACACATACTTGAAACATCTGTTCTTATAATACAGCTTGCAGTACCTGTTACAACCACTTGGGTGTATGGAGTGTCCATTAAATAAAACCGGTTCATTTCAAGGACCACAGTGGGGCAATTCATTTTCGTTGTATCAGCATTCTTAACAGAGACAACTTATTTATTCCATCTTGTGTATAGTTCTGTTCTTTCATTAGGAAACTCGCTTTTATAAATACAGAAGCTGACAGCTCTATTCTACTGCAGTTTTATATCTACCCATATGCTATTTGGATAATTAACCCATCATTCAATTTTGTATTTATTTCCTTAAAATATTAATGTTATCCAATATTCCATTCATAGACATAAGTAACATTCAGTTTTACATACAGCTCCATCCTTTCCTTGGAGACATTTGTTTCACAACAACAATTCCATTTGTATAAATATGTATCTTGTCTACACCTGTATCCATTTACTGCATACACTAATTTGTGTTATACCAACACAGCAAAGAGATACATAATATATCCAGTCCTCTGGCAAAAACAAAACAAAACAAACAAACAAACAAAAAAACAAGAGGAATATTGAGCTGAACCTCACACCTTATAGAAAAATTACTCAAGGGGCCCCTGGGTGGTTAAGTCAGTTGGTGGCATCCAACTCTTGATTTCGGCTCAGGTGGTGATCTCAGGGTTCTGCAACTGATTCCTGTGTTGTCGGGCTCCCCGCCAGCAAGATTCTGTCTGCCTGTCCCCACCCGCTCCACTCACACACTCTAATAAATGGGCAAATCTTAAAAAAAAAACTCAAAAGGGATACATGGATCCTAGATTTAAGTGTACAGCATAAAATTATAAACGCTTAGAATATATAAAATCTTTGGGCTTGAAGAGTTTTTTGTTTTTTTTTTTTTTTAAGATTTATTTATTTATTTGACAGACAGAGATCCCGAGTAGGCAGAGAGGCAGGCAGAGAGAGAGATGGGGAGGCAGGCTCCCTGCTGAGCAGAGAGCCCGATGTGGGGCTCAATACCAGGACCCTGAGATCATTATCTGAGCTGAAGGCTTTAGCCCACTGAACCACACAGGCGCCCCTGGGCTTGAGGAGTTCTTAAGACATGACACCAAAAGCATGATCTACCAAAAACCAAACCCAAATGATAAAGTAAAAACTGCACCCTCTCATGGAGTGCTGAGTGGAATAAGTTACTGACACATGCAAGAACCTGAGTGAATCTCAGGGGAACTGCAGAGTGGAAAAGGCCGATTTCAAAAGGTCACTACTATATGATTCCATTTATATAATATTCTTGAAATAACAAGATTATAGAGATGGAGAATAGATTAGTGGTTGCCAGGGGTTAAAGATGGGGGATAGGGTTGGGGACAGCTATGAAGGGAAAAAAGCATGGCTGAGCCTTGTGGTGTGGAATAGTTGTGTGTCTTTTTTTTTTTTTCCATATAAATTCAGTTAACATATGGTATATTATTACTTTCAGAGGCAGAGATCAGTGATTCATCAGTCTTATATAATACCTAGTGTTCATTGTATCACTTTTCCTCCTTAATGTCTATCACCCACTTACTCCATTCCCCTCCAGCAATCTCATGTTTGTTTCCTATGATAACATCACTTATGGTTTGTAGTCCTGTGTCTTGATTATGGTTGTTACATCAGTCTACACGTGGTATGACTGATCCGAACAATACACACACACACAAAGGAGTGCATGTAAAACCGGTGAAACAGGACTAAACTCTGGGAATTGTCCCAATGTCAATTTTGTGAATCTATAAATTTAAAAAAGATAAGCCAATAAGAGATAAGACATATGATGTCACTCTGTGGAATTTAAGAAATAAAACAGATCAACACAGCGAGGGAACAGGACGAAGAGAGGCAAACCATCAAAGACTCTTAACTCTAGAAAACAAACAGGATTGCTGGAAGGGAGGCAGCCAGGGGGGAGGGTAAGTGAGTGAAGGGGGTTAAGGAGGACACTGATGATGAGCACTGCATGGTATACGGAAGTGATGAATCTCTAAATTCTACTCCTAAAACTAGTATTACACTATATATTAACTGGAATTTAAATAAAAAACAAAAGATAAAACAAACTTTATTTGTTACCATTTTTAGTGCTCCTAAAAAAAATTGGGAGACTTGGAACCACAGACCTCAGCTATGGGCTTGTGAGAGAGACAGAGACTGGAATGGGGTGGTCAAGTTCATCTGGGAGTCTACTAACAGTAATGCAAGTATCAGCCAACAGATTTGAGGCATTTTTCCTTATTTCTTTTTCCCAACAGTTTAATGAAGCAAAGCCAGGATATACTAGTTTTCTCAGTCTAGCTCCATCTGCCTTATCATTACTAAGAGACACCTAAAGCCAGACTCAAGAATTATCTTAGTAAAGTTTAACATCAAAGAGCATGTATTCACAAGTGAATACAAGGTCATCTACTACCAGCACCATTTATAGTGCCCAAAGAATGAAACTGCCCAAATACGCCCCAGCAGGGAACAATACGTCCAAACAATGAAATACTGTACACAGAAAAACAGCCACTGGATTTTAGAGGTTAGTATGGAAAAAGAATGTAAACTATCTCCATAAATTATATTTATTACACGTGGAAATGGCATTTTGGCTTTATTACATTGAATAAAATATAGCATATGAACATTATTTCTAAGATATGGAAGCAACCTAAATCTCCATCAAGAGAGGAACAAAGAGGGGCGCCTGCATGGCTCAGTCAGCTGAGTGTCTGCCTTCAGGTCAGGTCATGATCCTGAGGTCCAGAATCGAGTCCCATATTGGGCTCCCTGTTTGGCAGAGAGCCTGCTTCTCCCCCACCCCCAACTCCCCATTGCTGGTGCTTTCTCTCACTCTCTCAAATAAATAAGTAAAATCTTAAAAAAAAGATGAATAAAGAAAACATGCCATACATACAATGGAATATTATTCAGCTCTAAAAAAGGAAATCCTGCCATGTGCAACATGGATAAACCTCAAGGCCATTACACTAAGTAAAATAAGCCTGTCACAGAACCACAAATACTGCATGATCCCACTTATATGAGGGATCTGAAAGAGTCAGACTAGAATGATGGCTACCAGGAGCTGGTGGGGGGGAAACAGGGAGTTGGTGTCGAGTGGGTGTACAGCTCCATCACTCCAAAATGAGTGAGCTCTGCCTCTAGTTAACAATATTCTACTGTACACCTAAACATGTGTTAAGAGGGTAGATGTCAAATTCAGTGTTTTTTAACCAAGCGTGCGCGCGCACACGTGCACCCACACACACACACAAACCCAAAGGGCACAAGGAATCTTTTGGAGGTGGGGTTTCTTACCTCGATTGCGGTGATCATTTCACAGGTGTATGCATATGCTCAAACCCGTCTAATTGTACACGTTAAACATGCACAGTTTTGTTTAACAATTACACTTCAATAGAAGTACCTTTGGTTTTTACTTTAATGTGGATATAAGCAAATACAAAATGAAATATATGGCTTGCAATAGTATTTGTATTGGGTTGCTTTGTTCTAGATGGAGAAACATTTGATGGTCACTGCCCAGAGAAAGTAGGGTACAGGGACTCTGGGGTTGGAAAGACTTCCCTGTATACCCTTCGACTTATCCGTGTATCATTTTTTTTTCCGTGTATCATTTTTAAAGATGCTTGTGGAACTTTTGAACAAATATACTGCAAATCAGCTTCAGTAGTTATCCTGATGAGACTCAGAAATCCTGAATTCTTAGTTGCCCGGTCTTAGTGGAAAACCCGAACACCCCTGAGAAAAACTCCCGAGGAACTGAGTCATCTCTTTACTGAACCCAAGTTAGAGTTTGTTTTAATCCGATCGTTCTCCTAACCCGAAAGGTGCCATCAAGTTAAATGACATCCAGTTTCACCTTAATGTTCATGGCTGCCAGTTCAGCTACAAAATACCGGAAAACGTAAGGCACAGAAACAGTGTCGATGGTGTCACTTCGATCACATAACGTACAGTTGTATTTTCTGTTGCGCGTGGCGGACCAGGAAGGGGGTGGCTTCTCCAGCAGCGGAGATAGTAAACTGCCACACTTAACACACACGTGTGCTACCGAGCGATCCGAACAGTTGAAGAGGCGGTCATGCAGGAGAAAAGATGTACCATGAGCTAAAAGAGCATCCCGCTCCATTTCCCCAAAACGGATTCCACCCTGGACATTCCTTCCCCCAATAGGCTGATTGGTGACTTTGTCTCTGGCTCCCGTGGTCCTAACCTGGAACTTGTCTGAGACCATGTGGCGCAAACGCTGGTAATAAACCACACCTATGAAAATGTCTGCTTCTAGTTCTAGTCCACTGATGCCGCTGTACAACCTCTCGGTGCCATAGAAGTTGTAGCCACCGGCTTTTAACAGCTCCCCGAAGTACTCCAAGGCCGAGTTCTCCTCTGAAAAGGTAAAGGGTGTCGCATCATGGCAGAGACCGTGCAGGGCAGCGGACTTCCCTGCCATACTTTCAATTAACATCCCGATGGTCATGCGGGATGGAAAACCGTGAGGATTGAACAGAATGTCTGGAACCATCCCACTCTCGGTGAACGGCATGTCCTCTACTGGCCACAGCCTGCTCAGGATGCCCTTCTGCCCGTGGCGACTGGCGAATTTGTCTCCAATTGTCGGGTTCCGAGGGACTCTCATCGTAATGCAGATACACTTGAACTTCCCATTGCCGGTGTCATTACTACACACTTTGATGTTATCCACGATGCAATTTTCTTTACTCCTGGGAAAAAAAGCAGACGGAAGTCTAACTATTCTCTTTACGCTGACAAAGACACCTCTAAGTTGTTTTTTTTTTTTTTTAAAGATTTTATTTATTTATTTGACAGAGATCACAAGTAGGCAGAGAGGCAGTCAGAGAGAGAGGAGGAAGCAGGCTCCCTGCTGAGCAGAGAGCCCGATGCGGGGCTCAATCCCAGGACCCTGGGATCATGACCTGAGTCGAAGGCAGAGGCTTTAACCCACTGAGCCACCCAGGCGCCCCAAGACACCTCTAAGTTTTAATTGACATAATTAGTGCTTCATAAAGGATATCTGCACAACTTATTCTCACATCTCTTCTCCAGCACAAAGAGAGCTGGTATCCCTAAAAACACTTGTGAACAGGGCTGCTGATTCCGTTCGCTACGGAACTCTGCTCACCCGAAAGAACAGCAACAGAGACTACCTACAAAGACCTACAGCTGAAACCATTTCATAGATGTAAAATAAGCTAAACATTTTTAATTTTAGCAAGAGGCATCATGAACTTGACATTTTTAGCTAGGAAAATCCCTAACTACATCCCGAGAGAGATGATTATGTTTGAATAGCCTATTTTTAAAAGAAGTCGCAGGCAACTTGTCAAATCCTAACACACTGGCAAGAGAAGCAGAAAAACAAAGGCCGAATAGCACACACCAAACTTTATCTCATTTAAGAAATGCCAATTCAGGGGCGCCTGGGTGGCTCAGTGGGTTAAAGCCTCTGCCTTTGGCTCAGTTCATGATCTCAGGGTCCTGGGATTGAGACCCGCATCAGGCTCTCTGCTCAGTGGAGAGCCTGCCTCCCCCTCCCCCTCTGCCTACTTGTGATCTCTCTCTCTCTCCCCCCGTCAAATAAATAAATAAATAAATCTTTAAAAAAAAAAAAAGAAAGAAAGAAAGAAAGAAAGAAAGAAAAGAAATGCCAATTCAGTTATCTTCTCCAAAATTCACCTCTTACAAGGTAAATTTCACTGACCTCAGCAACTTCAGGGAGAAACAGCCTTTTAAAAATAGCACTGGGTACCCAAACTTACTTATAGTACATCACAAAGCTTTCTCCGGTGTTGAGGTTCAGGTAGCCATAATACGGGTCTCCATACTGTAGCTGGGCTCCGATGAACGGCAAGCCATCGTCATCTAACTTTTGCAGAATCCGCGGGTCACCAGGTTTGACTCCAAACACCAGACTATCATCTCCTTGTTTAATTTTCTCAGATAGATCTATGAATTCAGACTTGTAGACACTTCCATGGGCAAAGCCTCGTTCCCAGGAGGCCTTATTCACGATCTATGAGATCAAAGAATTGTTAATTTAAGACACTGAGGCCAAATGGGGATTTTACAATAAAAATGGTTAGAATGAAAATACATGGTTTAGGATAACTGGCATTCTATTTAAAAAACTCCAGGGATGCCTGGGTGGCTCAATCAGTTAAGCGTCTGCTTTTGGCTCAGGTCATGATCCCAGGGTCCTGGGATCAAGTCCTGCATCAGGCTCCTTACTCAGTAGGGAGACTGCTTCTCTCTCTGCCTCTGCCTGCTACTCTGCCTGCTTGTGTGCTCTCTCTTTCTCTCTGACAAATAAATAAATATTAAAAAAATAAAATAAAATAAAAACTCCAGATTTTCTGGAACACCTATGTGGCTCAGTCAGTTAAGTATCTGCCTTCGGCTCAGGCGTGATCCCAGGGTCCTGGGATCAAGCCCCACATCGGGCAGGGAGCCTGCTTCTCCCTCTCCCTTTGCCCCTCCCCCTGCTTGTGCCCTCTCGCTCAAATAAATAAAATCTTAAACAAAACAAAACACATTTTCCAAGCCACCTACACTATGGCTTAAAACCTAATCATGCATAAATATAAAAGGTTGATATTCCCAAGACTATACTCATTCAACACCTTATACTATGTACTCAAATATGCACCATGCATGCATATCTGAATATTTAGTGAATATCCCTTAGGGCTTGCCACTTTCATGGAGACTAGCAATTCATCATTTAACAGAACACTCATGCACCAGGATGTAGAAACACAGTAAACAAAAAAGTTAAAAAATAAAAGGAATGGAATGACATCTCCTGGGAGAACTTACCATGGCATCTTCCATATCGTAGCCAGTGTAAGAAATAACAGCAACGATGGCATTTGTCCCAATTGGATAGTTATCCATGTCATAATAATCATACATGTATGGTCTCACTAAAGGGCTTTGTGGAGTCTGAAGACGATACAGTTTATTATCTGATCGAGCTTGGTAAGTGAGAAGTGGAAAGCCCATGGTTTGCTTCCCTACAAAGGGGGGGAAAAAACTTTAGCATCTTTTTTCCCCCTGATTATAAAGGTCATATATAAAATTAGAGGGGTGCCTGGGTGGCTCAGTCAGTTAAGCATCTGCCTTCAGCTCAGGTCATGATCTCGGGAATCCTGGGATCAAGCCCTGCGTCAGACTCTCTGCTCAGTGGGGTGTCTGCTTCTCTCTCTGCCTCTCACTCCACTCTTGTTCTCTGCCTCACTCTCTCGCTCAAACAAATAAAATATTTTAAAAAATAAAATAAAACAGGAAACAACAAAACATTCATCATGGGGGAATGAATAAATTAATCGTGGTGGTTCTGCTCACTATAGACTAACACACAGCATGAAAATGAAGCAGAACCACATGTAGCTGCATAACCAGACCATGAAGACAACACTGAGGGGGAAAAAGCACAGAATGACAGTTAATATTATAGGATTTATGTATATTTGTAACACATCCCAGACGATTCCATACCTAGTTTATGAATACATGTATGATGAAGAAAAGCATAAAAAGGGATAATAAAGGATATATATAATATAAGGTATTACTAGTGGGGGAAGAGAAGGGGTGAAAACGGTATAGTAACTTATCTGCTTTCTTACACAGAGCAAAATGTCAGTATTTGTTAATTATTTCATAATTATATTTTTAATTATAATTATAATTATTTATAATTACATTATAAGTCAGTATTTGTTAATTCCCAGGTAGGAAAGTAAGACTTCTTTCTACTTTATATTATAGAGAATCAATTTGAAACAATAAGATTTTTAAGACTATATGACACTTTCTCTGTCTCTCTCTCTCTTTGGAATTTTAAAATACAGAAAAGGAGACTTCTGGCTTCCAGTAATAGAAGGGTACTCCTACAAGACCACCCTCCACATATAAGATCCAGAACAATACAAAACAAAAACACCATACGGGCACACACACACACACACACACACACACACACACACAACCTGAAAGCACTGGAGAGTAACCAGAAGCAGTGAGGAACTGGAAAAGAATATACACTCGGATGAAAAAAATGGGACTGAGTAAACTACTAACGTTTTTCAGGTTTTAATGTTTTTGTTTTGGCCTGGCTGTCCAGTCACCAAAGCGGCTATAACCCAAAGAGAAACCTACCGTTTTACTGGCTTAAAGAGCCAAGGAATAGAGTTCAGAATACAATGGCAACTGGAAAGTCAGGGGGGAAGTTTTAGAAAGGGAAGAAACATAAAGGGAGGGCCTTAGACTCTATGTATAAACTGAGTCCAGATCTCAGTGGGCTGAGCTGTGCATGCATGGGACAGATCTAAGAAGCCCACCTAAGGCTAGAAGAACATACAACTGCTATGTTCAGCTATCTATCAGTTAAATCTAAAAACCAATCCTCTTCAAAGGAATGTAATAGAACCCAGTCTTTTTTTTTTCTTTTTTTTAAAGATTTTAACTACCTATTTGACAGACAGTGATCACAAGTAGGCAGAGAGGCAGGCAGAGAGAGAGGAAGAAGCAGGCTCCCGGCTGAGCAGAGGGCCCAATGTGGGGCTCGATCCTAGGACCCTGAGATCATGACCCGAGCCAAAGGCAGAGGCCTTAACCACTGAGCCACCAAGGCACCCCTAGAACCCATCATTTACAACATTCCCGATATGATCTGATAGTTCTAGAAATATAAAGAAACAGGAAAACAGAACCCATGGCTCAAGAAAAAAAAAAATGTAATCAATGGAGAGTGATCCCGAGGTGACCCAATGTTGGAATTAGCGGGGCACCTGGGTGGCTCTGGTCATGATCCCGAGGTCCTGGGATCGAGCCTCAATCAGGCTCCCTGCAGCAGGGCATCTGCTTCTCCCTCTCCCTAAAAAATACAATAATAAATCTTAAAAAGAAAAAAAAAAAGGATGTTGTAGTTAGCAGATAATGATTTTTAAAGACTTGTTACAACTATGCTCAAAAACAAAGGAAAACAATTCACAAAGAAAACAATCTCTGAGAAAACAGAAACTATAAAAAATAAATGGAAACAAAGGGCTGAAACATTAAATATCCGAAATAGAATAAAAAGTCAGTGAGGATAATGATAGATCAGTAAAAATGATCCAATCTGGGGGCGCCTGGGTTGCTCAGTTGGTTAAGCGTCTGTCTTTGGCTCAGGTCATGATCCCAGGGTCCTGGGATCAAGCCCCGCTTCGGGCTCCTTGCTCAACAGGGAGCCTGCTTCTAGCTCTCCCTCTGTTGTTCTCCCTGCTCGTATTCTCTCTCTGTCAAATAAATAAATAAAATCTTTAAAAAAAAAAAAAAAAATCCAGTCTGAAGATAAAGAAAAAAAAAAAGACTGGGGGAAAAAAAAAGAAAAGAACATGGGGCGCCTGAGTGGCTCAGCGGGTTGAAGCCTCTGCTTTCGGCTCAGGTCATGATCCCAGGGTCCTGGGATGGAGCCTCACATCGGGCTCTCTGCTCAGCAGGGAGCCTGCTTCCTCCTCTCTCTCTGCCTGCCTCGCTGTCTACTTGTGATCTCTGTCAAATAAATAAATAAATAAACTCTTTAAAAAAAAGAAAAGAACAGAGACCCCATGGCTTATAGGGCAATATCAAAAGGTTTAACATAGATGACACATATACTGAAATCTCAGAGGAGGTGTGAGAGAATAGGGCAGAAGCAGGGTTTCTAGAAATAATGGCAGAAAAGTACAAATTTGATGACATCTTTTATTTTTATTTTTTTTTTTTAAAGATTTTATTTATTTATTTGTCAGAGAGAGAGCAAGCGAGAGCGAGCACAGGCAGACAGAGTGGAAGGCAGAGTCAGAGGGAGAAGCAGGCTCCCTGCGGAGCAAGGAGCCCGATGTGGGACTCGATCCCAGGACGCTGGGATCATGACCTGAGCTGAAGGCAGCTACTTAACCAACTGAGCCACCCAGGCGTCCCTGATGACATCTTTTAAAACAGATTTTAGAAGACCAGTAAACCCCAAGCACAAAGACCATCATATATGGGCATATCACAATCAGCTACCAATGAGATATGAAGAGAAAATCTTACAGACAGGAGAAAAGAACACATTACATACAAGCAAACAATGACACGTACAACCACTGACTTCTAACACAAATGACAAAGACCAAGAAGAGACCCAGTAAAATCTCTTAAGTGCTGAAAAACTGTAACTGTTCAACCAGAATTGTACATCCAGTTCCAGGTAAAGATCAAATATAGACATTTCCAGAGGAACAAAAACTAAGAGGATTTGTAGCCAGCAACCTAACCTACAAAAATAAGCACTAAAGGACGGCTTCCAGGCTCAAGGGATACGACACTCAGTGGAAACCGGAATCACTGGGTGGGCAGGCAGGGCGTTGGCAGTGGTGAGATATGGGAAAAACGACGGCTTGGGTTCTTCAAAAATCCAATCACAGGATCTCAGACAAATCCAAATCGACAAACATTCCACAAAATGACCTTTCTGTTCAAAAACATCAGTGTCAGAGATGACAAAGGCTAAGGATCTAATTTAAATGACTAAAGAGGGGCGCCTGGGTGGCTCAGTTGGTTAAGCGACTGCCTTCGGCTCAGGTCATGATCCTGGAGTCCTGGGATCAAGTCCCACATCAGACTCCCTGCTCAGTAGGGAGTCTGCTTCTCCTGCTGATCTCTCTCCTCTCGTGCTTGCTCTCTCTCTCTCAAATAAATAAATAAATAATCATTTAAAAATAAATAAATAAATAAATGATTAAAGAGATTCAACAACTAGGGGGGTGCCTGGGTGGCTCAGTGGGTTAAAGCCCCTGCCTTTGGCTCAGGTCATGATCCCGGGGTCCTGGGATCGAGTCCCGCATCGGGCTCTCTGCTCAGCAGTAAGCCTGCTTCCTCCTCTCTCTCTGTGCCTGCCTCTCTGCCTGCTTGTGATCTCTCTCTGTCAACTAAATAAATAAAATCTTAAAAAAAATAAAAATAAAAAAAATTTAAAAAAAGAGATTCAACAACTAAATGCTACGTGTGATTGAGGACTAGTGCTACATAGAAAAAAATCTGCCATAAACCATGTTTTTGGGAAGATACGTCAAAATCTGAGTAAAGACTATAAAGCAGTATAATGACATCAATGGTACACTTCCTGATGTTAATCTTTGCCCCGTAATACGCAAGGGGACATCCTTACTGATAGGAAATGCACAATGAAATTCTTCAGAGTGAAGGGGCATCGGTCTGCAGCTTACCTCCAAATGGAAAACGGTACACATGGGACAACATGTTAACAGAATCTACATAAAGGGCTTATGGGAGTTCTTTGTGCCGTGCTTGCAACACTTCGCTGAGTTTGAAATGGTTTCACAATGAAAAAGTTACAAGCGCCTTTCTTTGTGAATACCACCACTCTCCACTCCATCTTACCCATCTGGCACTGGTACATGTTCCGGGGACTCTGGTTGTGATCGGAGAAAGGGATGAAGTTGGCGATCACACTCAGCAGGCTGTGGGGGAAGAGCTCCTGGTGAGTGGTAACACCCGCCAAAACCTCATCCTCAAAGATGGCAATGTTCATGAAGATCTGGAAAAGAGGAAGGACAAGGAAGTTCAAGGCAGAGTACCTGACGGCTAACCTATTAACTCTCCCTCTCTCTCAGAGTGTGGCACTCAAACACTGGAATCGAAAACCTTCCCCACTGAGCATCATGAACACTGATGGGATCCACTGGGAAGCATAGGGAAGCTTCGGGTCAGAAAAACTGTTTGCCTGACACTTTTCATTCTAAATCCGCCCTGGTCCAACTGTAAAGGAGGAGAACAAAGATACTTTGAAGCAGCACAAAGCTCACAGTTTTGCAACTGCAAAGGTGTAGGTAAATACTTTAAGTCTGATGGAATGTTCCCACCTCAGCACCTGAGGCAGAGCCAGGTGCCAAGGAGCGGGGCAGGATGGGCAGGCAGGTGATGTGACCACTAATCCTCTCTCACAATGAGAGGTCACAAAGGAGGCAGAAGGTAAGTTCTGGTTTTCTTGCAAATGCCCAATCATTACTAAACAATGACAGCACTTTATAAAAAGTTTTGTTTTTGTTGTTTTTTTTTTTGTTGTTGTTATTTTGAGAGAGAGAGAGAGAGCACACAAGCAGGGGGAGGGGCAGAGAGAGAGAGAATCTGAAGCTGACTTCCATTGAACATGGAAGCCTGACATAGGGGTCGATCCCAAGACCTGATCAAGAGTGGGACTGAGCCACCCAAGAGCCCTGATAACACTTTTAATAAAATAGTGGTTAGGGGCGCCTTCGCTCAGGTCATGATTTCATGGTCTTGAGATTGAGCCCCATGTCGGGCTCCCTGCTCAGTGGAAAGCCTGCTTCTCCCTCTCCCTCTGCTGCTCCCCATGCTTGTGTTCTCTCTCAAATAAATAAATAAAATCTTCATAAAAAATTAAAAAAAAAACACAGTGGTTATTGTTTCCTGAAGTTGTACACTACACGAGCACATACAGGTACCAATCACAATGTTCTACGTACCTGCTCCATAGTTCCAATTAGTTCTTCTTTGCCTAATTCCAAGTTCTGCACGGGACGCACCAGTCTACAAGGAGTGGTAAACAGGAACAATCCTGGGTACAGACTTGGTTTTCCTGTCATGGGGATAAGGGCCACTTCCATCCAGGGAGGAATTCTTTTTTCTCTCAACACCTGTTTTCAACAAAAACAAAGTTCAATTAAGGAGCGACGTGTTTTATACTATCTCCTGCCACCCAGGAGGTGGGCAGAATGGGGAATGAGGTCAAATATAAACAGCAGTATGAGGAAATTAGTTATGCCAGTAACTTCCTAGTGCCCTGCCAGTCTCATCACCGCACAGAATGCCACTCACCCAGTATCCAGAGCTGGCAAAAGCCCTACTTTCGGGGGTGGGGGTGGGGCGCAGCCTTACTATGTGACAAACTGGTAATGGGGAAGACTCAGGGAAAGGTAAACCAAGAAGGTGTGTGTGAACGAACACACTAAGCAAAAGTTTGTCCTCTGATGTCCAGAGTATAGTACGTTACTGGTTTTATTTTAAACCTGTTATTCAATGGGGGTGCCTGGGCGGCTCAGTCTCAGGGTCCTGGGATCAAGCCCTGCATCACGCTGCCTGCTCAGCGGGGAGCCTGCTTCTCCCTCTCCCACTCCCCTTGCCTTGTGTTCCCTCTCTCGCTGTATCTCTTTCTGTCAAATAAATAAAATCTTTAAAACAAAACAAAACAAAAACCTATAAACTGTACTCAATGAAAAGGCCCTTCTACCTGGAATTTAAAAAACAACAAAACTTTCACTGATCAACTCCTGGGTAAATATGAACCCACATTACAGAAATGTGAAAAAATAATGAAACCTATATATCAGAACTTAAGGGCGGTCACAGCTAATTAAGTCATCAAAAAAAAATAGATGGGTTAAAATCTTAATGCAAAAGCTAAAAAAAAAAGCCAACAGAGACACACAAAAACACACAAACTCCCTACAAGTTAACAAAGATAGAACCTGCAATTAATGAGGTATAGCATGAAAAAGATTCAAAACAACAAATCAAAATTCTTGGTTCTTAAAAAGAAAAAAAAAAAAAAACCCTCACTTAAACTAAACAAGAAGAAAAGGGGACACAAACACACAAATGTGCTGAGTAGGAAATATCAACAGGAAAAAAACATTAAAACTAAATTTTAAAATCATGGGTATACTCTGCATACCTATAAGAAATCAAGATGAAATGGATAAAATGCAATTTACCAAAACAGACCTCAAGAGAGGTAGAAAACCTTTTAAAAGATGATCAATTTCCATATTAGAAATAAAGGTATCCAGAAACTACCCCCAAAGAAAGCACTTGCCAGACGGTTTCAGAGGGGAATTCTAGCAGACTTAGACCCAGATAACCCAATGCTCCACAAACTGTTCCAGGGCACTGAAAACAAAGGAAAACTTTTTTTTTTTTTAAGATTTTATTTATTCATTTGACAGACAGAGATCACAAGTAGGCAGAGAGGCAGGCAGAGAGAGAGAGAGAGGAGGAAACAGGCTCCCTGCTGAGCAGAGAGCCCGATGCGGGACTCGATCCCAGGACCCTGAGATCATGACCCGAGCCGAAGGCAGCGGCTTAACCCACTGAGCTACCCAGGCGCCCCAAAGGAAAACTTTCTAATTCTTTTTATAAAGCAGATACTCATGTCAATGAAGAAAAAAATCCACCAAGACCAAGTGAGATTTATTCCAGGAATTTAGGATTCATTATTCATCACTATGACTAGAGAATGATGATTATTAGGGAATAAATTAATATAATACACCCAGTACACACCTAAGGGAAAATATTAGATTTGTCCCCAAACAGACCCAAGAACGAAGCACGGAATTACCGTATGATCCAATGGTTCCGATGGGAGGCAGACACCCAAAAGTTCTAAAAGCAAGGATTTGAAAAGGTACTTGGACACCCGGGTTCACAGCGGCTGTATTCACAACAGCCAAACAGTGGAAGCAACCCAAGCGTCCACCAATGAATGAATGGCTCAACAAAATGTGGTATATACAACGGGATACTCTTCTGTTTAAAAAAGGAATGTGGGGGTGCCTGGGTGGCTCAGTCATTAAGCTTCTGCCTTCGGCTCAGGTCAAGATCCTAGGATCCTGGGATTGAGCCTCACATCAGGCTCCCTGCTCATCGGGGAGACTGCTTCTCCCTCTCCCACTCCCCTTGCTTGTGCTCCCTCTCTCACTGTGTCTTCTCTATCAAATAAATAAATAAAATCTTAAAAAAAAAAAGAAAAGAAAAGGCTTAGAGAAGCTTCTACTTTAAAAAAAATAAATAAATAAAATAAAATAGGAATGCGATTCTGACCCATGCTACAACATGGATGAACTTGGAAAACATTATGCCAAGTGCAATAAGCCAGACACGAAGGGACAAATATTGTATGATTCCACTAACATGAGGTACCTAGTAAAGTCAAAGTTCACGAAGAAAAGTGGAAGAGCGGTCCCAGGAATCAGGGAAGGGGGAAATGGCGAGTTCCTGTGGAACGGACAGGGTTTCAGTCTGGGATGACGAAAACCTTCCGGAGATGGACAGGGTGATGGTTGCACAATAGTATGAATGTGCTTAATGGCACAGAACTTAAAATGGTTATAATGGTAAATTTTATTATGTAAATTTATAAACAAAACCAAAGGACAGGGACTTCTGGAGAGGGTGGAAACGGATCCAGTTTGAGCATCAAAATGAGCAGCAGCAATGGAATACTCATGAAATGAAACAAGCATCTTATAAATCAATGCTGATGTGAATAAATAAATAAATGGAGAAGGGAAAACTCTGCTTACAGAACAGCAACTCATAAATGCCGAAGGAACAATAGAGTTAAGAAACCATCTGGCAGCCATCACAGTAGTAACAAACTCAGCAAAGAATTCTCAATAGAAGAGTAGTTTTTTTGTTTTTTTGTTTTAAGATTTTATTCACTCACTTGACAGAGAGACAGCAAAAGAGGGAACACAAGCAGGGGGAGTGGGAGAGGAAGAAGCAGGTCCCTCGCGGAGCAGGGAGCCCGACATGGGGCTCGATCCCAGGACCCAGGGATCATAACCCAAGACGAAGGCAGACACTTAATTGACTGAGCCACCCAGATGCCCCAGAATAGTAATAATTCTGCAAAGAAGTCACCAGTTCGTGGGGGAGACTCTAATGAGGGCATGGGCTTTCATGTAGCTTCCAAATCTCTCTCCACAAGTTACTAATTACACAGAAACTGGTAACGATGCAGCGGGTCAACCTAGAGACTACAACCTGAGAGTGATCATAATTAACATAGCTTCGGGACAGGCCAGCCTCATGTGCCTCTTGAAAGCATATCCTGAATCACATCATCAGAAAGTTCCATGCCCACATAAATTAAAGAATATCGAATAACTGGCCTGTAGGTTTTGTTTTGTTTTTTTAAAGTTAAGACCTGAAATGCTGAGGGACTGTTCCAGAGTAAAGGAGATGAAAGCAACATGGTAACTATATGTAATACATGCTGCCCGGGGCCCAGCCCAGGATGGCGAAAACAACACCATAAAGGACCTGACTGAGACAACTGGGATCATCTGAGTTTCAGGGGCACATTCCACTACCCTGATGCTAAAAAGTGTACAGTGGGGCGCCTGGGCGGCTCAGTGGGCTTAGTGTCTGCCTTTGGCTCAGGTCATGATCTCAGGGTCCTGGGATCGAGCCCCGCGTTGGGCTCTCTGCTCAGTGCGGAGCCTGCTTCCCTCTCTCTGCCTGCCTCTCTCTGCCTCCTTGATCTCTCTGTCAAATAAATAAATAAAATCTTTTTTAAAAAATGCGTGCTATGATTAGTAAGGAGAGAAACTCCTTGTTCTGAGAAAGAATGCTCTGCAATTTTTGTGGAAAAGGCGTCTTATCTGTCTACCACCCTCAAATGGTTCAGAAGAAAAAACTATGTACCTGTTTATAAAGAGCGTACAAATGGATAAACCACGTAAAACATAACAACTGGTGGAACCAGGGAATGGGTACATGGGAGCTCTTCCTGCTGTTCAAACATCTTTACATTTACAATTATACCAAAGTAAAACAATTTTAAAAACTAAAAAACCAAAACTAAACCAAATAGACCAGAGCACAAACTACAACCCATTCTGTTGCCAAAGAACAATTCTTTAATGCTCATCATCTCGTAACAATACTCTCGTTAGGAACATTCCAAGTAAGTTAGTTAAAAGATGTCATTCTGGGACACCTGGTGGCTCAGTTGGTTAAGCAGCTGCCTTCGGCTCAGGTCATGATCCCAGCGTCCTGGGATCGAGTCCCACATCGGGCTCCTTGCTCAGCAGGGAGCCTGCTTCTCCCTCTGCCTCTGCCTGCCATTCTGTCTGCCTGTGCTCACTCTCTCCCTCTCTCTCTGTGATAAATAAATAAAATCTTTAAAAAAAAATATTAAAAAAAAAAAATAATAATAAAAAAAAAAAGATGTCATTCTATTTGATTTTTTAAAAATATACTTTCAAGATCCAGAAGCCAACAGGACATGACTTGTATCTTGCCTATCTTTAATATTACTTGAAATACAAAGAAGCTACTTTGAGGCCCCCTATAGGCCACTAGTATTTATAAAACAAGAAAAGTTAAAATTTGTTAGAGTAGGGCCTCAAGGAAACTACCAAAAAAAATGCTTTCAGGTCAAAGTATCTGTCACTGACCCCAACCTACGAGGCCAGCACAAGACAAGACTCTGTGACTACAGGGGATGTACGGGCACCTTTGTATCATTTTTTTTTTAAGATTTTTATTTATTTGTTTGACACAGAGAGAGAGAGATCACAAGTAGGCAGAAAGAGAGGGGAAGCAGGCTCCCCGCCGAGCAGAGAGCCCGATGCCGGACTCGATCCCAGGACCCTGAGATCATGACCATGACTGGAGCCTAAAGCAAAGGCTTAACCCACTGAGCCACCCAGGCATTTTAGGAATTAGCTTCTGATCTCCAGACCCTCTGACCACTCTGGACAGTCCTGCGGCTACCTCAACAATGAGAAAAAGACTGACAATGAAGATCAAGACATAGAATAATTCACCAAGAGGCAAGATCACCTTATAATGTCGGAGCGAATCTGCAATGCTAGGAGCGAGTTCCTTATCCACCCAGCCGAGCATGACGCCATCCAGCAGGACAGGGTAGCACTCGCTGTACGGTCGGTGTGGAGTTCCGTCAACTGGAGTGACCCCTGGTGAAACAAACACACAGAATGCTCACGTCAGAATGCTTTTTTCCTACAGCCAGAAGTCCCTCCAGGTGGGCTCAGCAACCGCTTCATCATTTTAGACAGCTAGTCATCTTGTCTCTAAACCACATTTTTTTATTGCTTTAGTGTTTCTAAGTCACTGCAGCAAGGACACATGAGCAGCTAGTGACTCTGTCTGGGGGGAGAGCAGCTGGGGGACAAGGGTGTATGTATACCTTCTATATTTTGAGCTGAACCATGGAAACAGATGAACTTTTCCCCCAAAGCCTAATTGACCCTCATTATTTGTGGATTCCACACTTGTGAATTTGTCTACTTGTTAAAATGTATTTGCTTTGTGGGCGTTCCAGGACATTCAGCCAAAGCAGAGAGAGCAGCCAGAGGATCCCCGGGAACAAAGACTATGTCTCTGATGGTACAGACTAGATTACTCCTTTTCAACTGTCTTCCTGAAAAATGACAGGGTTCCATACTTAGAGATGTAGTGGTCAAGAAATCAGATGCACAGAGAGTGACCCAAAACCTTATTTCTGATATTCAATACTGAATGCTGCTTTATTTCAAATGCTTTGACATCTTTTTTTGGTTGGGGGTTGGGGAGGGGTGTGTGTGTGTGTGTGTGTGTGTGTGAGAGAGAGAGAGAACAAAACCATATTTAATTCCTCCTTCACTCATTTAAAACAAAAAAAATGTACCTGTCCTACAAAGAGCCAAGAGATCAGACCAACTCCAGCATAGAAGAAGAAACAATTCTTACAGGAATTCTCTGCTCAGCCTCCAAAGAAGCAAACCTTAAAACCCACATACCCAAACGAGACGGCTTCTGGCCACACCCCACATACCCAAGCTGCACAGCAGAGCGGGAACAGATGCCGTATACGCAAACTGTGTAACGACCTCGCACACAGCAGTCAAGTGGTTCATGAGGCCGCAGGGCTCCCCGTCTGGGGTGTGCACAGGACACAGGAAGCCCCAGGACTCCGGCAGCAGCCTGCGTACCGTGGTGGTCCTCATCTTGGCAAAATCGGCCCCTCTGTGCACACAGCGGAAATGGGAGAGATAGCGTACGAAGTTCAGCTTATCAGCCACAACACAAAGGCCAGAATCTTGCAGGAAGCCAAGACCTTCATAAAACAAAAATCATTCAGAAACAGGCTCAACTTAAAAACACAAGTCTTGGGGCACCTGGGTGGCTCAGTGGGTTAAAAAGCCTCTGCCTTCAGCTCAGATCATGATCCCAGAGTCCTGGGTTCGAACCCCGCATCAGGCTCTCTGCTCAGTGGGGAGCCTGCTTCCTGCTTTCCTTCCTCTCTCTCTGCATGCCTCTCTGCCTACTTGTGATCTCTGTCTGTCAAATAAACAAAAAAACTAAAAAAGAAATTAAATTAAATTAAAATAAAATAAAAACACAAGTCTCTTTTGATTTGAGGCTCTGAGGACAAGCACCTCAGGGCACGGTATAAATTACACGGTGAGTTATTAGATAGTTTATTAGCTCTCCTGAATGGGAGGAGTTTACAAAAAAAGGCAGTAAAACCCCCCAGACTTCCAAATTATATCAGTCTCCTGGTTCTCTCTCTCCTCTATGACTACCTCCTTAGGGGGAAATGTTAAATGAATATGAAATAGCAAGTAACTAAATGGGACCCATCATTGAGGCCGGGAGAATGTGTAAGAAGTTGTTATCCTTAAGAACAATCTGCACTGGGGGTGCCTAGGTGGCTCAGTGGGTTAAAGCCTCTGCCTTCGGCTCAGGTCATGATCTCAGGGTCCTGGGATCGAGCCCCACATCAGGCTCTCTGCTCAGCGGGGACGCTGCTTCCCTCTTTCCCTCTGCCTGCCTCTCTGTCAAATAAATAAATAAAATCTTCAAAAAAAAAAAAAAAAACCTGCATTAGTAAAAAAAAACAACCCACAAAAAACAAAACCAGCATATTTCTGGGTTCTCAATGACCACATAAGTCTTCCAGACCTTTCTAAAGCACCTGGTTTAGGGACAGGAACACATCTACAACCCTCTCAGACTATCTGTCCTGGTGACTGCTCCTCACAGATCTACGCTGTCTTTAGTATTCTGGAAAGAGCCACAGAGATGCACGTTACAGCGAGAAGTAGATTTAAGCTTCACGGATGCCTTGTCTCAAGTCCTTCAGACCGAAACACATTTGTCAAATTTACAACATGAAATCGGTCTTTACTGAAAGGGACAAGATCACTTTCAAAAAGAACCTCTCTTAGCAATATATAAATCTACACTGAGCAAACGCAGTGCAACTAAAACAAAGCCAATCCATTTAGTTTTACCTGTTTTAGAACGCAGATTTCCAGTAGCAAGAAGATACTCAAACGGCTTTGTAAGGTCTGTTCCCAGATTAAAAATCTTCATCAAATTTTCAGTGTTTATGGACACATTTGTCTTCTGAGCCCTCTTGTCTAGAGCTATTTTAATAGATACTAACCAAGATTCCATTTTTTCCTGAAATAAAATTTAAGCCATTACATTCAAATTATTCACGTTTTTTATTTACTCCCATGTAATCTGTACGTTTGCAACAAAGGCCCACTAATTTATACATTTGGCATGGAAAATGGCCTATAAACCTGAAAACCATGCACTATTATAGGTCAGGCATTCTTTTTTTTTTTTTTTTTTAAGATTTTATATATTTATTTGACAGAGAGAGAGAAATCACAAGTAGGCAGAGAGGCAGGCAGAGAGAGAGGAGGAAGAAGGCTCTCTGATGAGCAGAGAGCCTGATGCAGGGGTTGATCGATCCCAGGACCCTGAGACCATGACCTGAGCTGAAGGCAGAGGCTTAACCCGCTGAGCCACCCAGGCGTCCCAGGTCAGGCATTATTAAGATAGAATCTACAAACGCCTGTAGATGAGAGTTTCTCCACCTCAGCACTACTGACATTTTGGCCGGATAGTTCTTCATGGTGAGGGGCCCAGCATGCGTGTAGGATGTCCAGCAGCGTCCCTGGCCCTAACCCACTGGAGGCCTGTAGCATCATCTCCCAAGCCGTGACAACCAAAACTGTCTCTGGGCATCGTAAAATGTCCCCTGGAGTGGGGCAAAACTGCCAGTCAACACTCTCGACACTAGTGGTTTGCTCTGGCGTTAGAGTGTTTTTATTAAGATGCTTTTATCGGGGGCGCCTGGGTGGCTCCGTCAAATAAATAAAATTTAAAAAAAAAAAAAAACTTTAAAAAAAAGAAAAAAAGATGCTCTTATCGGAGGCGCCTGGGTGACTCATTAAATGTCTGCCTTCAGCTCAGGTCATGATCCCAGGGTCCTGGGATCAAGCCCCACATCGGACTCCCTACTCAGCAGGAAGCTCCTTCTTCTCTCCCACTCCACTGTTTGTGTTCCCTCTCTCGCTGTGTCTCTGTCAAATAAGTAAATAAAATATTTAAACAACCAAAAAAAAGGGCTTTTATCAAGCGGTGAGAACAGCTTCGACAGGGAAAAACAGGCAACAAAAACAAAGCTTTAAGACCAAGTAGCAGCCTGTTGTCCTACCAATTAAAACAACTAAAAGGAGGTCAAAGTCTCCAAATGACACCCAAAATACAAGATGGCTGACAAACTAGTAGGAAAGACTGTTTCTTCTCCCAGAAATCTGAAACACAATGGAAAATAGAAAAGAAAGAAAAGAGAGGAGAAAGGCAAGCGAGGATCAAGAGACATGGGGAGCAGCTCTGCAACCCAAGACAGGAGGAGACGGGGGGAATGAGGAGCTAACCTCGCTCCCTAGTCACACATTTGCTTCCTGTCACTTTGTCGTTAACTTGCTAAGTGAGCAAGCAGCATTTCTTGGGCACGTACTGTATGCTGGCCCTTGGCATATTTACTTAAGCCTCACAACAAACTTTTCCTCAAGAAGCAGTGCATCACAAGACCACTTGGGCCAAACGTATTTCAGTATTAAGAATTTTCCAGACTCTAGGGCACCTGGGTGGCTCAGTGGGTTAAACCTCTGCCTTCGGCTCAGGTCATGATCTCAGGGTCCTGGGATCAAGCCCTGCATTGGGCTCTCTGCTCAGCAGGGAGCCTGCTTCCCTCTCTCTGTGCCTGCCTCTCTGCCCACTTATGATCTCTGTCAAACAAATAAATAAAATCTTAAAAAAAAAAAAAAAAAAAAAAGAATATTCCAGACTCTAGAAAGGTAGCAGGCGCACAAACCTAACACCTCTGATAAAGACTGAGGCACTGAATTGTAATCAAACACAGTTCTACAGTAAAGCATACAAACTGTCACACTAAGTAGAATCAGTAAAAATTATAAATAGCCCCCTGCACTGCAGGTCAGTTTTTCCTGCCAAATTGCATTCTTTTAGGTTCTCGCACTTTTTGGGACTAGGTGTGAGTCCCCAGCTGACTGGGGACTTATATGTAAAGGCTGCACACGACAGAGCAAGAGAAGGCCAGAGAGGCCTCTCGGGAGCCTTCCTCAGAGGTCCACCAGCCTTCCTGCTAAAAGGTTGAGGCGTATGAGGCTGAGCAGACGGTGCTAAGGGCAGGGAAGGGAGACATCACAGAAGGTGAGGCACGGCGCCCACCTGATCTGTTCTCAAGTTCAGCAAGGGCAGCCCGGCACTCGCTCTTGCTCCCTCACAGTTGAGAAGCCCTAGCCCTCAGAACCAAGCACAGAAATGACAGACACTTCAATCTCTGCAGCAACACTCAGTGAAATGGCCAATGCAAGACTGTGATTCAGATTAGGTCACTGTCCTGTACCTTCCTGAAGATTCTTATTGTGTCCCACGTTCAGAGGTTTAGAAGCTTAAAACAAAAATGATGCAAAAGGAAATGATACATGGTTAGGCCAGTCACTCGGGGTCATTAATGTTACAACCAAGATCTGCTACTGTCTTCACTTAGCCACTAAGAAACATGAAGGACTTTTTTTTTTTAAAGATTTTATTTATTTATTTGACACAGAGAGAGACAGATCACAAGCAGGCAGAGAGGCAGGCAGAAAAGGCAGAGAGAGAGCAAGGAAGCAGGCTCCCCGCCGAGCAGAGAGCCCGATGGGAGACTCGATCCCAGGACCCTGAGACTATGACCTGAGCCGAAGGCAGAGGACTAACCCACTGAGCCACCCAGGCGCCCCATGAAGGACATTTCTGAATTTGGTATAAACTAAGATCTTTGATCAAGTCCCTTACTGCTCAGTAAACACAGAAAAAGAAAAGGCAGACTATGTAACACACCCAAACTAGAAATCATAACCACGCAGGAAACAATACTGCCGGAAACTGCCACAGTATTCCACGAGAAGGGCAGCTGGCCGGGGCGAGAGCAGCAGGCACTTACCTTCAGAAACATGAGGAAGAGCTGACCGGGCGTCAGGACTTCCTGATTCACTAAACTATCCGGACTGTCCTCCATGCACTCTCCTTTGGCTAATGCAAAGAGCTTCCGGGTCATGAGACAAAGCATATAAAACTTTTCCGTATTGGATTTCAGGTGGATACAGACGCACTGGCTGTCAAAAGAGAAAGCAAAGCTTTTTAAAAAACCATTTTGTTACTACTTGTTCTTGATGATCTACTGACCAAGGGGCCTGATTCCTCTTTACCTAGAAGAGCTTACTCGTTTTCAAAAAATTGTTTTTCATCTTCACTGGCAACATAAGCAAAAGGACAGCACATCATCACAAGGTCCAGAGCTGTGCTGGACAACACGGTGTGTAAATGGCCACTGGCCATTTACATTTAAATTAATTAAAATTATTTTTTAAATGATTTTATTTATTTATTTGACAGAGATCACAAGTAGGCAGAGAGGCAGGAAGGGGCGGGGGGGAAGCAGACTCCTTGCTGAGCAGAGAGCCCAATGTGGGGCTCAATCCCAGGACCCTGAGATCATGACCTGAGCTGAAGGTAGAGGCTTTAACCCACTGAGCCACCCCTGTGCCCCAAATTAATTAAAATTATTAAATAAACTTAAGAATTCAGTTTCTCAGTTGCACTGGCCAATCAAGAGCTCCTGATGGGTCTTGTGGCTACATACTGGATGGTGCTAAGAACTAGACAGTGGTTACAGAACCCAGAGTCCCTGCCTTGGGGAAACAAAGGGACGTCCTGCCTACAACTTTCAAATGTTGCACAAAGGAACAGGTTTGTCACATGCAGAGAAATTACGAAAGCAAATGTAGTCAAAATGATACCAAATAGTGAATGGAAGTGTCCACCATACTATTTTTGCAGCGATTCCAGAAATCCCAAGTTGTTTCAAAGTAAAAGTGTAAAAGTACAATAAAATAAAATGAAACTACCATAAAAGAAAAGGTGAGGATGGCCATGGAAACACAGGGCTAGCCCCTACTTCCTTAGACCAGAATCCTACCTGCAGGTTCATTATGAGTCCCAGATGACGCACCAGCATTAACTACAACCAATAAAAAGAACCACTGACACCTTCTGCCCCACGGAAAAAAAAAAAAAAAAAAAAAAAAAAACGCAGTTTAAGCAAAACCACACATACTTAAACAGAAACTCTGCAGCTTGTTCATTTGGACACCAGTCAGGAAGACTGAGCTTGACTCTGAAGCGTTCACCTAGATAGTTAAGAACCTGCTTTTGTGTGGAACAACCCTCTTCCATGACGATCCTTAACATCTGAGAAACGGAGTTCCTAAAGAAAGAGTCCTCCTCTTTGCCTTTCATGAGCTCCTGAAAAATCTGGTAATCGGAAAAGCTGACAAGCGCCTAGAAAAAAAAAAAAAGAAAAAAAAGAAAAGTTTTCTTTTGAATTACTCATAATAACTAAACCATTTTACCCGTTTAGTAACAATTCTCTATTTTTCTAATATCCAAGAAAAATTAACACTCCACTATGGGTGAATGGAAATGAACTCTCCGAGATAAGATTTTAAGTTGTTTCGGCATTAAACAGAGATTGATAAGACATTCTGCATCAGTGACGCAAAAGAATAAATGCCTAGACATTGTGACTTGCTGAGATGCTGTTATTCTAGATACAGCAGATAGGGCTCTCATTAGAGGCTATATGATAAGACGGCAAGAGGGCCCCAGTGAGCCTCGCCTTCTGGTATTCACAGCCTTATGCAGCCTCCTCCCAAACTAAGTCAGCAGTGGCCCGTGGGACCAAGACAATACAGTGGAAAGGTGGATGTGTGACTCTTAAGGACAGGTAGTAGAAGGGACTGCAGGTATAGCCTTGCTAACTCAGCCAGTCCAAAGGCCCATGCGGAGGAACTGGGACCTCCCACCAATAGCCCATAATGATGGGCCAGCTGTGAGCCACCACCCTGGATGTGGACCCTTTGCTCCTAGTCAAGCCTTTTAAATG
Organism: Mustela nivalis; assembly: GCF_964662115.1. Lineage (NCBI taxonomy): Eukaryota > Metazoa > Chordata > Mammalia > Carnivora > Mustelidae > Mustela > Mustela nivalis. The sequence goes on along the minus strand of NC_139027.1, from coordinate 36,594,002 downwards.
ACCACAGCCCCTACATTTCACTGCAACCTCCTGACATCCCAAGGCAGACGTGTCCCCCAGTCCCAGCCACTTCCAAGCTCCCGGCCACAGAAATAGTAAGAGGGAAATGTTTACAGATGGTTTAAGCCACCAAATTTTGGAGAATTTGTTATTGAGCAGTGCACAGCTGGTACAGCATGAATACCGCTAAGGAGACCCTATCCATCCATTCTGCACAGAACGTGACCCCCCAGTGAAGGTCTTCATAGCAAAAGAAATATATTCATGAAGTCACACCTTAAGTGCAAATCCCAAAGGAAGAAAAAATAGTTCTTTCCGATAAATAAAGTTCAACATAACCGTGCCATTTTCCAAGTAGTGAAGGTTCATATTGACTGCAGAATGTTCCTCCCTCACACAGTGCATTGAGACTCCTATTGAAATAAAGCAAGAAGTCAAAAACTCAGTAATATTGTAACTGCTTCTGTCGTTTTTTCTTCTGAATAATGTTTACCCTCTTAAATAAAATTTTTTGAAGATTTTATTTATTTATTTATTTGAGAGAGAGAAAGAGACCACAAGTAGGCAGAGCAGCAGGCAGAGAGAGGAGGGAAAGCAGGTTCCCTACTGAGCAGAGAGCCCGATGTGGGGATCGATCCCGGGACCTTGAGATCATGATCTGAGCCAAAGGCAGAGGCTTAACCCACTGAGCCACCCAGGCGCCCCTATCTACCCTCTTAAAAATAGAGCCAAATCATGAAGGTTGGCAAAGACTGGCAACCAAAAACGTCTCCATTGCCGAATGTCCACTAGGGTGCAAAACCTCCCTGGTTGAAAACCTCTTAGTAACCGAAGCTACAGAAATTTAATCCAACTCCAAAGTTTCTTTCCAGAGCAGGGTCCGTGTCTTATAACACGTTGTATCACTGGCACCCTGTGAAGCCTGATCACATAGCACTTTATATCCCTTATACCCTGTGGAATCCAATCAAGAGATGATGGCTTGATCAAAGAGTTCAAATGGAGAAAAGCAGAATTTTAGATTTTAAGTTTGTTTGCGTTAAGCAAAGATCACTGAGACACTCTGCATCAGTGATGCAAAAGGATAAATGACTAGACATTGTGACTTGCAGAGCTGCTGTTATTCTAGACCCAGTACGTCGGGCTATCATTAGAGGCTGATTTTTAGCTCAATTATTTAACTGCAGGGCTGCCCAAGAATGTAAAATGTTGTCTTAGAAGCCAGGCCTGGTCACAGAGAGTGCTCAGAGTCCAGGTGGCTGTCTGCCAGGGACCCCAAGAGGAATGCCATGGCAGCCTGCTCCAGGAGACTTCTGAGACCCATACTAACCTCTGGTAAAGTCAGGCCAACCTCCATCTTTGTAAGCAATACCATAAATACATGTGCTCTTTCAATGTGAAAAAAAGAACACATAATAGAAAGTAGGGTTTTTCACTATAAATTCTTAGCACAGAAATGCATACTAGAAAAACAAAACTTCTCCTTTTTTTTTTTTTTTAAGATTTTATTTATTTAACAGAGAGAGAGATCACAAGTAGGCAGAGAGGCAGGTAGAGAGAGGAGGAAGCAGGCTCCCCACCAAGCAGAGAGCCTGATGTGGGGCTTGATCCCAGGACCCCAAGATCATGATCTGAGCCAAAGGCAGAGGCCCAACCCACTGAGCCACCCAGACGCCCCAGAAAAACAAAACTTTTCTAAAAGAACATTCCAAAAGTCACTACAACTTACCATACTGAGTATAGCCAGGCCCTCTGGTTTTCCATTTTGGTCTGATCATTGCAATGGGGAAATTCCTCCGAGGCATAATCAACATTCGGATGACTTTTTCAATGCCATTTATTATAAAATAGCCTCCCATTTCCTGCCGAAGAGATGAATTATAATTTGTTAAACAAAGATACATTAATCGTAATGGACACTGGGAAGGGTATGCCCTATAGTGAGAGCTGTGAGTTGTGTAAAACTGATGATTCACAGACCTGTACCCCTGAAACAAGTAATACATTTTATGTTAATTTAAAAAAATAAGATACATTAGTTATAAACATGAAACTACCTGCCAGATATAGTGCCAGGTACACATGGAGGCGAAAGGGTCTACAGATCCCTTGGAAACTGTATGGAATCTGTTAGTGTGTGAACCAACAGTCTTCTCAAGTACATTAAAAAAAGGTTCTGGGGGGGCGCCTGGGTGGCTCAGTGGGTTAAGCCGCTGCCTTCGGCTCAGGTCATGATCTCAGGGTCCTGGGATCGAGTCCCGCATCGGGCTTTCTGCTCGGCAGGGAGCCTGCTTCCCTCTCTCTCTCTCTGCCTGCTTCTCTGTCTGCTGTGATCTCTGTCTGTCAAATAAACAAATACAATCTTTAAAAAAAAAAAAAAAAGGTTCTGGGGACCTGGGAGAAAAGTACGGAAGAAAATCAGGGTACTTTCTTCCACTGGACAGGCTCGACCTAACTTGCCCTTTTGTCCCCTAAAATGATTTGTCTTCATATGATATTTAAAAAACAAAACAAAAACAAAAAAACCTTACTGTAAAGAGATGAAAACAATAGCCATTTGCTTCCAGGCAAATAAGGTTTCCCAAATAAGTTTAAAAAAAAAACTTTGTACAAAAACTCTGGATGGGGCACCTGGGTGGCTCAGTTAAGCCTCTGCCTTCAGCTCAGGTCATGATCCCAGGGTCCTGGGATGGAGCCCTGAGTGGGGCTCTCTGCTCAGCAGGGAGCCTGCTTCCTCCTCTCTCTCTGCCTGCCTCTCTGCCTACTTGTGATCTCTGTCTGTTAAGTAAATAAATGAAATCTTAAAAAAACAAAACCCTCTGGAAACCAGAAATTCAGATTAGCTAAAGAGGAAACTATTTTTTCACAGTTCTAGTATCTCATTTCTGTAAAACAAACAAACAAACAAACAAAAAAAACAAATACTACTATAGTGGCAGCCCCACTCTGAAGCAGGTGTAAGCATGCTAGGAGTTCTATGTTACCATCCCATTTAATCCTCGTAATAACAAGAGGCACAGTTGTTATGCCCAGCAGAGGGAATGGAGGCTCAGGAAGATGGAATGTGCCCAAACCCACATAAGTGGTTAAGTGGAGCATCTGTATGTCAAACCCAGATCTGACACCATCACGCTCATCCCAGCACGTTACATGTTACAGTCTCCCCACTCCAGGCAGAGTCTGTGCTCCTGATCACTCCAACTCAATACTGCAAAGCCACCTACCGTGGCTGACAGAGACGCCAAAGGGAAGGTAGGGGAAGCGTTTAATATGCTCACACAGTCTTACTGCTGGTAAAACAGAACATCTCTAAATGTGTATCCTCTGGAAAATTCGGGAAAAGCCTGTCAATTCTTCCCCCACAATAATAACGTTCTCTAACTGTATGGCCACTTCTCATACACTGTCTCTGAGCCTCATTCTGAGCCCAGCACAAGATGCACACAAGGGAGCCAGCCCCGTTTAACCTAACCAGAAACGGAAGCAGAGAAGGAAAACCTGATTCCCACTGATGAGTGTCGGATCTTCTCGCCCCCACCTCGGGCTTTCTCTAGCATCGCCCGGCCCTGCAGCATACCGGGCACCCGCAGTTACCTCTGCTTCCTCATGGTGCTCAATGAGGGCTTTGGGAGGAAGGCCGTGTAAGTTGCAAAGCTTAGACTTCACCATGATGGGAACGTAGCCAAGAAACTGTTTAATGATTCCTCTTGAGATTCCATTCACTGCCCAGCTGATATCAGCCTAAAGGAAAAGGAGAGAAAAAAATACTTAAGAAAAAGAAACTGTGTGCATCTACAAGAACAAGTATTTTAAGAGAGTAAGGAGGAAGGCCGGAAAGTAAATGAGCATATGCTTTCAATTTAGAAGATGGAATCTCTTGGACGACCATGCTAAGAAAGCAGAATTCTGGTATACGCTTTATGAGGCGTCAGCTGTAGTCTCACAGACGCACCATGTGAGGGTCGCATGCTGTCACTTGTACTGACCGTCAGCTTGCCCCGGTAGGTGCTCCTCCGGCCCCGGCATTCGGCTGGATAAATGTTGAGCTCTTTGCAGATGTTGCCTTTCGGAACCATGGGCGGGCTGATGACAGCGTCCACAATAGTAAGGGAGATGCGCTCATCTTTGAAAGCGAATTCAAAAGGAGGGATAGCCTGAAATACAATCCATACTATTAACTGCTTGCATTTCTCCAAGACCCTCTTTCTCTAGGGTTCTTCCAAACCCCACACATTCTACACGCACTGATGCCTACCATGCTGCAGGTGACCTATCTAGGAAGAGGGTTAAAGCTACATCCACTGTACTCACACCCCAAGTCCCTAAAACGAGGATGTACTACTTCAGATCATGACGGTCTACAAGTCACATTCGTAGCAGGCTCGAGGGACAGTTATGTACAGAACAAAGCTGTTCTCTGAACCAAGTGTCTGCCTTCTCTGTTATACTTGGTGTCTGCTAAGTATGTAGCCATACAAATGGGACTGCGCCTAACAGGCAAGGATATGGAAACACCTGCTGATTTAGGACCAGACACTCTAATGCCCTTCTTTCTGTACATTTCATTCCATGGTGGCCTCGTTCTGAAGCCAGAGCCTCAGGTGGGGGCCGTGGTTCTTCCTCTGCCACAACAGCTGCTTCTTTGCACTGCTCCCTGGGGGAAGCTCTGCTCTTCTGAGGAAAGGGCATCACTGAGCTCCCCTACAACCAATTATGAACCCCTAAGCCTTAGCGTTAGAACAAGAATGCCGAAAGTGGGGCCAAGAAAATAAAGATTCTCCTCCTCATGTCAGTTCAGTTGACCTTTTCTAAATTTTACAATTTTATCTAAAGCTGGCATTGCTTTAGAATTTAGTATTTTATTCTAAAACAAAATTTTAATCTGTCCTGTTTAAGGATTAAAATTAAGCATTAATTTTTAAAAGGGAGAAGATTCACTTTTTCAAGCCATAGCTGCACTATCTATATCTCAATACGATCTCATTACTTGAGATAGCTCTGGTCTATAAAGTTGAAACAAACACTGGATTAGTGAATACTGAACCACCGTTCTGAGGGGAAAGACAAAATTAGGTTCCTGTGGGTCCCCGACCACATTTCGTCAACTGATCAATACATAACCTTGTTTTAAGGATACTTTATTCAATATATATGTTGATTCATGAACACTGAACCCACATCCAACAGCACTAACTCATGACTGAACAAAGGTTATCTAACACAGATTTTCTAAGGGATACGTCACAGCCTTTCTGCACTTGGAACACTAGATAGCACAGTGCTTGAGGACCATCTTAAACAGTGAAATCACTAATAAAAAGCACCAGAATGAGAAAAACTGGACAGACTTCGAGAAGGATACTTATTTATAGTACAAGAGCTTGAAACAAGAAAGTGGAGCATCACCTTCTTGGACCTCAGTTGGGATGATGGCCGTTGGGCAATTCAAATTTTTCACCACTCTGCATGTGGTGAATATTTTAAGAGTTTATTTATTTATTTTACAAAGAGAGATCCCAAGTAGGCAGAGAGGGGGGAAGCAGGCTCCCTGCTGAGCAGAGAGCCCAAAGTGGGGCTTCATCCCAGGACCCTGAGATTATGACCTGAGCCAAAGGCAGAGGCTTAACCTAAACTGGGTCACTCAGGTGCCCCTGCACATGGTGAATATTGACTTGGGGGTTACAAATAAATTTTAGTGAGTAGGCAATTAATAAATACAAATTCCTGAAAAATGAGAATCGACTGTATTCTGAAAAGATGACTGTGATGTATTAATTTGGAATCCATCCCCCCCATCCCCAAATTGGGCAAAACTCTAAACAAACAAAAATATGACAAAGGTTATTCTTCCCTGGACTCTGTTAGTCACTTACTTTACTGTGTTTTCTGCAACAACATTTTCTCCTAGTCTCACGGTACCAGCTACGGTGCAGCATCATTATCTGGGCAGGTTACATTTTCTACATGTACTTTTAATTAAAACAACATATTGCAAGACATTGAATACAGAAGCAGAAATGGGAATCCACTGTCTTCTAATAAGCCAGACATTTTAAAAATATGCAAAAATATCATTTACCTTTAATTTTTTCTGCTTTAGAAAAAAAAAATTTTTTTTTAAAGATTTTATTTATTTATTTGACAGAGAGAGATCACAAGTAGGCAGAGAGGCAGGCAGAGAGAGAGAGAGAGAGGAGGAAGCAGGCTCCCTGCTGAGCAGAGAGCCTGATGCGGGACTCGATCCCAGGACCCTGAGATCATGACCTGAGCCGAAGGCAGCGGCTTAACCCACTGAGCCACCCAGGCGCCCCAGAAAAAAATGTTTTTTAAACCATAGCACTAAGTTTTATCAGGGATTTCATTAAAGTTAAATCTCTAGAAATAGGGGAGTCGCTTAGGGGGAACAAAGCTGATGGAGTCTCCTCAGATCTCATAAAGAACCACCAGCTTGGGCTCTTCAGTGGGATCACTGCCTCATTCCAGGTACAGATTATTATAAGGACACCGCTTTGGCCCCATGGGCTGGTAGGTGGCATAAGTTTCCCCACCCCGAAACATGAATACCATGAAGGCCACAAAGCCCAAGAGGTGCTTACACATGAGATTTCAGGAAACAGGCAAAGGAGATGTGTCCACAAGGCTCCCGATGGACATGTCAAGGTTCCAGTACATCTGTTCATCCCAGTTCAACCTCAGGCCTGGGCGGTCCCAGTCATACCATGGATCCCTCTCCTGCCAAGAGTGGTCAGGGAGCTTCTGGTAGTCGCTGCACCCCATGTTGTCTGTCATCTGCGTATGGCTGGTAGTCTTCCACCCCCGTATTATACTTCTTTGGCAGCAGTGGCCGGTTCTTCTGGGGTCTTGGGATAGGGTTCCTGGGATACAGCCCCAAGAGCAAGTCCTTGGTAATGTGGGAGGCTGTCTGTGTACCCAACAGCACCATGGTCCCAGCTGCCCTTTGCAGCCATCAGACTTCCAGGACCTACACCCTGGCAACCACCACCTTCATCCTTCCCCAAAATATTTTTAATAAAAATGTTAGTATCTAATTGGTTTATCTTTTAAATGAATTAGTGTTGTAAAAATTTCTCAACCTCAATTTCTAATAGAGTAAATACTGATAAAAGCTCTTTACGCTCCCTCAAGAATTTTTTTTTTTATTTCAAAGATTTTTATTCATTTATTTATTTATTTATTTATTTTATTATTTGACAGACGGAGATCACAAGCAGGCAGAGAAGCAGGCAGAAAGTGGAGGAAACAGGGGCACCCAGGTGCCCCTCCCTCAAGAGTTTTTGAGCAGGAGATTGTTCTGGGACCAAAAAGTTTGAGACCCGCCAGTCTATCTATGACTCCTCCTAAAAAGTCTTGTGTATACGTGCATTTTTATTTTAGAGCAAGTCTTCCTTGATCATCTGAATCCCGGGCTCTTTTTTCCGCTTTTTCAATAAACCCCAATGCTCATTAACCTTTAATTGGATATGGTTTTTCTCAGAGATACGACACAAATATTTTTCATCAGCCTTATCTGTTGCCAAAAGGTAAAGGAGTATTAATTAATCTTCAAAGAAACTTCAATGCTCTTGCATTATTTGGAGAGTTCAAGTATCAGAAACTGGCAAATCTACTACCCCTACTTCTCAGGACGCAGATCTACTACCCCTACTTCTCAGGACACAAATCCTACCCAATAAACCCACACGGTAGTGTCCCTTGATTTGTGCTCTTCCGCTTCCCCTGGAGGGAGGGCACTCTCCTCCCCCCTTCAATTCACCTGACCCTGCCTTGTCTCAAGCACCTGGATTAGCCTTGCCTCCTATGTGCTCCCCAAATACCCTACCATAGTGCTTGGCAGAGCAGCTCTCCAGAGTACAGGCACTGACTGCTTCCATGTGTCCCTCTCCTCCACTCCACTCGCAAATCGTGATACCAAGGCCTCAAAAGCAAGAACTGTGTCTCACACAGGACTGCCTCCTCCTGACCCTCAGAGCCTAGCACCTGGAGACAGTGGCTGTGCTGACTAAAGGAGACTCGACCTCCCACCACCACCTTCACTTGAATTCTCCTACCTTATCCTTTAGATCAATCACTTAACGCTGAGCAAATATTACGGCTACCCCATCTCGCTTCTATGCCTCATCTGTATCTTCCTCAACACCCACCTAATTCAGAACAGGTGTCCAGCAGTTTCTCCCTTTAAAGCTGTGAGCGAAGAAAACCGTGGAAGGACGACCTCCTACAGTACGGTCTTTGGGTGAATGGGCTCAGAACCTTTTCAGGGAAGTTTCTCGGAGAAGTGAAAACTCCCAGTGATATGAAAGCGCGTGCGTTGTGCATGGTTGTCACCGCACGCTGGACCTGTCCCACAAAACACTGCGGGTTCCAGTCACAGAGAAATCCAGCAGTGACAAACACATCTAGTATTCCCCTAGTCAAGTCGACTACAAATGCCAGGCCCCGCGCGGGGTGTGGCGCGATCGAGGGGTACAACTACTTGGGATTATATCGGGACCTCCAAGCCATCGATCCAGGACCCCTACCCGAGGCCGGTGCCCCACTCCACGCAGGCTCCACTCCCCTTCCCTCTCCCCGCCTACCCGGATCTCCCACTCCCCCGGAGCCACACACGCACCCTGCCACCCGCCTCCCTCCTCCAGGCCCGCGGGGCCCCAATCCTCTGCCCGCCTCGAGCTTCGCCCCGTCGCGGGACGCACAGGGGCAAGCGGCGCCAGGCAACGCAGAGCGGACAGGAGCCGGGGAGGACACCGGGCTCACCTGCACCGCGTGGCTGAGCCCCTCGCGCACAGCGTAGTTGAAGGACTCCACATGCGCCCGCGTCAGTTCCTGCAACGCTGGCTTTTGCTGCTCCCGCGGGATCCCATAAGACGGGTCAGTTAAGTGCTTTAGGCTAGGCCCGCTGGGCAGATTCTGCCACCGGCCGGCTGGTTCCATGCGTCCGTCAGGATCCATGCGTCCGCCAGGATCCATGCGTCCCTCAGCACACCCACAGCCAGAGACCGCTCTGCACGCGCCGGGAAGAAGGGCAGGCACGCCGGCGCCCACGGCCTGCTGGGAAATGTAGTTCCTCCGGTTCCGCCGGACTTTGGTCCTTCGATTTTACAGGGTCGACCTGAAACCTACACCACAGAGTGAATGGGCCGGGCTGGAACTATACGGAGCCGGAGCGCGGCGGTCCCACCTAGTCCCCGCTCCGCCGACGGATGGCCGAGGTCCGCTTCACGCCAGCTCTGCGCCCGGTTCGTCGAGTGATCTGTTTAGCGCTCATTCGCGCAGTGAATTAGGCCCGGAGGAGAGTGGTCTTCGGAGATTCCTTCCCCGCCTGTTAACCATGATCACTTTCCGAAGCTGATGCCTGATGCTGACCCTGACTTGTGGAAAAAAGCAGAAGTTGGGAACCAGACCGACTGCTGTCACCACCCAGCTGGGAAGTCGTGAAAGCTGCCCTGCGATGGTGAAGAAGTGGTCTGTCTTCGCTAGCCTGCCCCCTCCCCTTCCATCTAGACCGGATTCCTGAGGCTTCAGGAGGAGGAGACTTCCAGCCTTAAGATCCTTGGAGTTTGTGCGAGTCCTATGAATCGCTTCTCCCCCCAGGATATGGGTTTATCAAGGAATGTCGGCACATGTTTTTCAACTTCATCCTTTGGGTGTGTATTTAACAGTTGTATTCTGTATTGTGGCATAATTGGCTTGAAGTAAACCGCACGTTTAGAGTGTGCACGTGGATAGCTTTTGACCCATGTATATACCGGTGGAGCCATCACCATAATTAAGGTAATGAATTAATCCACCACTCCTAAAAGTGCCCTCCTGCCCCTTGGGAATCCATTCCTTCTGTCAGTCTTAGTCTACCTAAGTCAGCTGGTAGTTCTTACCCCTGTATCACTTTTACAAGTTATCTTCTGTTTCTATTCAATGCTGACACCGTTAAACCTAACGAGATGGGCGCGCCTGCACCCTAAATTCTTCCTCCTCCTGTTTTATCACGTCTCTGCTCCTTCGAAGGAAAATTCTTCCTTCGTCCTCCACCCCCCAAGTCAGGAACTCTTTGAAGGCAAGAGAATGAGGGGGTTATTGTTGGAACAACCATTTCCATCAGCTTACAAATTTGCTGGAAAATCTGTTAAACAGAACAATACAAAAACAACTCACTGATTCCTTGTCCCTCTTCAACTACCAAAAATCCTCTTCAGAGCACACGTTCTGAACGGATCATCCTCACTATCTCTCCACTGCGTTCAAGGTTCATCCATGCTACAGCAAGTTTCAGTACTTCTTTTCTTTCATGGCTGAAGAAAAATGCATTGTCTGGCTACATTACATTTTTAACATTTGGTAGAATTTAGCAGTGAAGCTATTAGATGCTGGGCTTTTCCCTATGAAAAGATTTTTTGGTCTTTACTTCAATCCACTTTTTATGTCTGTTCAGATTTTCTGTATCTTCTTGAGTCAGGTTCATCAATTTCGTGTCGTTCTAGGAATGTGCCCTTTTGGGGCAGGTTATCTAATTTGTTGGCATAAAATTGTTCATAGGATTCCCCTATAATCCTTTTTTTAAAAAGATTTTGAAAATTTATTTGACAGAGACCACAAGAAGGCAGAGAGGCAGGCAGAGAGAAGAAGAAGCAGGCTCCCTGCTGAGCAGAGAGCCTGATGCAGAGCTTGATCCCAGGACCCTGTGATCATGACCCAAGCCGAAGGCAGAGGCTTTAACCCACTGAGCCACCCAGGCACCCCGCCAAAATATTTTACTTTTTTGACAGAAAGAGAGGGAGAGAGATGGCACAAGTAGGGGGAGTGGCAGAGGGAGAAGCAGGCTCTAGGCTAAGCACAGAGCCCAACAACTTGCAGGGCTCAATCCCAGGACTCTGGGATCATGACCTGAGCCAAAGGCAGACTCTTAACTGAGCCACCTACACGCCCTCTACTGAATTTTTCATTTGCATTACTATACTTTTAAAAGCCAAAATTCTTACTTGGTTCTATTTTTATAGACATAGATATATAAATTATATAAACAATTTATATCTCTTTAATGATATTCTCTCTGGTGACACTGTTCTGATCATTCTTTTAGTTCTTTAAACATTTAAATAGCTGAATTAAAGTTTTTGTGCAATAAGACCAATGCCTGGGCTTCCTCAGGGATGGTTTCTTCTGATTGCCTTTTCCCTCCAAGGGCCATACTTTCTTTTTTCTTTGCATGTCCCATAATTTATGCTGAAAACTGGAAAAATATAATACTATGTTGGGGCAACTTTGGAAACCAGATACTCTATCCTCTCCAAGGTTTATTGTTGTCATTGATTAGACTATCCTGAAATAATTCTGTAAAGTTTATATTCTTTGATGTGTGTGGCCACTGAAGTCTCTGCTCTTAGCTTAGTGGTCAACTAATGACTGAACAGATTTCCTTAAACACTTGGACCATTAAGTCTCCCTGTCTTTGCCAAGGGTGTGTGTGTGTGTCTGCGCATGCGCCTTGGGCATGCCAGAGAGGCTTGTGTAGATCCTCCTGGTCATATAGAGGTAAAAAGTAAGGGAATTCAGGGTGCTGGGGTGGCTCAGTCTATTAAGTATCTGACTCTTGTTCTTAGTTCAGGCCTTGATCTCAGGGTTGTGAGTTCAAGCCCTGTCCTGGGCTCCTACTTAAAAAGAAAAAAAAAAAAAAAAAAAAGCTGCAGGAATTCAGGTCTCCCCAGGCCTGCACACAGCCCTATACATGTGTGTGGCCTTCTTTGTTCTTTAGAAACTTTTTAAAACTTCTGATGGCTATCTCATTCCCCATCTTTCCCTGAGTTTTTTTGGTCAGCTTGTTGTTCCGTCCAAATTTTACAGCCATCCCAGGAAGCTGATAAACAACTGCTGATTATTTTTAACAAACTCACGTAGGGAAAAGGTTGTTCACACCAGGCCCACTTTGAGAAGTGCTGAGACAAGCCCTGAGATGAGGACCTACATGAACAGCCAGACAGGTCAAATGACAATTCACTGGGAATGGGGCTTTTTGGAGGAGCTTCAACGCCTCTGTATCCTCCAATTGTTGCTAGACTCCAGGGTTTTACCATGATCGTGGGGCTTTTCATTTTCAAGGCTACTACGGAGCTAAGGAAAGGGGAATGAAAGTAGAGTGAATTAAAACATTCCAAAACTTGCTATTATTATCAAGGTAGAATGGTTTTTCTTTAATAAATGTTTCTGGATTGTTGCAAGCCTTTGGTTAATTTAGACAGTTTATGCCAGTGTTCCCATCCCTTTCAAGGAGAGAGGATTTTCAGAGGTTTTTCCCTGCTGTTCTTACTGATGTCCTTTCATGTGAATTTTGAAAAGGAATCGTGGCTTGCAGCAATCAACCTATGCAAAGGATTCCCTGGGACAGGAGCTCATTTCCCTTTGCCCTTAGGGATGTTTTGGGGGAGACATCTTTAAATTATCACTGAACCTCTGGGGCCATAGGTAACTTCAGGTTCTTTAAGGAGAAGGGGCAGCTCCAGACAGCAAGCAGGACCAGCTCATGAAGAGAGGTCCTCCAAAGGCTTTGAACCTGTCCACTCTCAGGATCCTAAGTAGTTTCCTGCTTGGGTTCCTGTCTGCTTGTCCCTGCACCCTGCCCATGCAATCTACACCGAGTCTGGTAGGTGTGTATCCTGTCAAATCAGAGACGGGTCTGGAGTGCTTAAGGCAGGGTTTCCATTTGTGGAAGGCCACAAATCTTTGTGCCAGATGTTTATGGAGTGAAAGAGGCCATACATAGGAAAGAAGCCCAAAGCATCCAGTCTCATCCCACAGGAAGTTACAAGTTAACTACAATTTATATAAATGACACTAAATGCCTGAGGCGGTGCCCACTTACAGATATTCCTATACGTGGCCTTAGTGAACTCTTAGAACTTCACGGTCTTCCCGCTGATTGTAGAATCATTTTATGAAGCCCCTCTACCTCCTCCCATGTCTGAAGCACACATAATGCTTTCTCACAACCATGGGTCTCACTTGACCATCTGTAGCATGATTCAGACAACACACAAGGTAGGGAAGAGATGGACTGGATTTTGGCAGCAGAAATTATTTCAATGCTTCACCTTGGAGGAGCACATTACAGTTTCAAAGGACAGTCTCTTGGCTTATGTATTGGGTAACATGCTGTGTCAGCAAGCAATGGCCACATCTGGCCTGTGTTTGTACCACCTGTCAACCAAGTTTGTTTGTTTGTTTTTAAGAGTTGGTTAAAAAAGAAGAAGAATATGCAATAAAGAACCTGTTTGGTTTGCAAAGCCTAGAATATTTACGACTCTGACCCTTTCTGGAAAAAGTCTGCCTACGTGAACAAAAGAACTGTGGATTCATATAACCAGTGATATCCTAGGACAATCAACCACCATGATGAGATGATAGAATCAAAGGGCACAAAGACGCTTGAAATATTACTTTAATGCTCTGGGCATTTTAAACATTCATAAAATCACCTTATTTCAGAAGTCATTTACTCTTAGGTACAGATTCTGCATCTAGGATCAGAGACAAGTGTATCACTGAATTTTCTCCACAGCACCCACATGCCGCAGGGGACTTACTCTGGCCCCTTGTCTTCCCCAGCAGAGTCCCCCACCCCCACAACAGGGCTGGATCCACACCTGCTTGACACAACCGTGGCTGTCAACAAAAACACACTCTAGCTTTGCTGCTGTTTGCAAATCCTGTGGATCCCATACATTTCTGACACTACCAGATATCCCGAGTCTGGGATAATTATCCTGAGGTGCTAGTGAAAGGGCGAGTGCGCAGGTAAGCATGCCAGCACCTGCTGCACTGAATCATACAGACACTGAGGCACTTCAATGTTCTGGGTAAAATCGAGTTTATGATTACCACAGGAGTTAATGAGGGAAGGGGCTTTTCTCTCAGTAACGAATACCCTTAACACATACTTAGCAGATGTATGAATTCCTGGCTGTTTACATTTGTTGTCAAGGCTTCACAAACTGTTTAAGGAAATGAAAGCATGTTTGAGTTTACAAATGCTGGACAAGAAGCAAAACGAGAACATGCTTAGACAGCAGTTGCTTATATCATGAATACGTAGGTCGACGCGTTGACCAACATGGTCATTCCTCAAGAAATGCCTGTCCTTCCTAAAGGAACTTTTTCAAAAAGTCCTAGGTCTTATTTTATTATTCTAAGGTAGCAGTGTGTTTGTCCTTCCTTCTTAAGCAGTGGTTCAAGGCATCTCAAAGCATACTGATGCCTCAGGTTCTGATTTCATTGGTCAGAGGTGGGAGAGAAAGGCAGGGTGTAGAAACCAACATTCTAAAAAAGCTCCCCAAGTGATTCCAGCATATAGTCAGCACTGAGAACCTTGGTACCACAGGTTCTTGAGTCTTCCTAACCTCACCTGTCCTCACTAGAAGTCCCTGAGGTAGTCTCCAGGTCAGGCAACAATCCCTTCCATGAGATAAGAAACTAAGGCACAGAGAAGTTAATGGGTTCATCTCACACTGTGCAGTCAAATGACAGTGCGAAGATTGGAATTAACATCTCCAAATAAAGAACACTCCTCCCCTAGCAACTGGCAACACATACGCACTCTGCATGTAGGAAGCCTGAGGGGCGAGGCATTACCATCTGTGCCAAAGGTATCATGGAAGGGTATGGAACAATTCTGAGCCAACCCGACCAAAACTGATCCCACCCGATCAAAAACTAATGCATGAAATAGATATTTATTTGAAACATTGTGAGGAATGAAGCATAGTTTTCTTTTTAAAGTTTTACGTCCCTCACATATATGCCAGTGATTGAGGTTTCTTAGTAATTATGTCAAGATCCATGGACTTGCACCATCTAAATTCTTAGCTCTGTCACTGTGAGAGTTAGGAAACTCTCAAATGTCCCTTTAATTTAGGTCCAAAAGATCATTACAGACCTATACTCACGTATGATAACACAACAAAAGCCTCCATGCTTCCCCTGTCACCAGTCCACAGAGACTTCCCAAGCTCACACTTTCTAGAAGGGTGTGCACCTTGTCATGATCTGCTCAAAGTCCCCAAACACTCATCGAATAGTGCTGGCCTTCCAAGACTGACTTTCCCTGCTGACTGTTTAATTTCACTCTGGATGCAAACCCTATTGTCTGTATTCTGGGTAACCAGAGTATTTTGTAATTCCAATTTGCAGAAGAGCCAAACCAGTTGGCCTTTCTCCTTCACCCCGACATAATGCTACCACGTCCTACAGCCACTGCTACGAAATACTCCTTATCCTTTCTTCACCGTGAGCTCCCACATCTCATCGTGTTTCAGGAGGCATTGCTCTTTTCCCTTTTTAGGAAAGTCTCCCTGACGGTATAACTGTTGTCTGGTACCACACAGAAAGAATAATGGGGCACACATATACACAAAGGAAGAACACAGCACGTACTGGACAGGAGGCCTGCTGTGGTTCCCAGTACATTCTAAGAAGGACCTGCTCATTCAGCTCACGTTGGAACACAAGTAGCATCTTGTTCTTCCCACTGCTAGTGATGTAGCCTCCTGAAAAGTCTACAGAATATTTGATCCAGTGAGTGGAAACTATACCTAACAGGACACATTTAGTGACTTACAAGATGCTGTGTAGAGCTCTGAAACCACGTCTTTCCCATTTTAGGAGATTCCCCCATTCAGGCCAGACAAACACTCATTTAGACCCTCGCCTGGCATGCAGAGGCACAAGCAGGCAGAGAATCTTCCCTGGAACCAAACGAGCCCTTCTAGCTCCTGCAGAAGGTGCTTTAAGGGCAAGAAAATGGGGGAGAGTTACCTGTGTCTAGGGCAGTGTCACTTGGTAGGGTGTGTGTGTGTGTGTGTGTGTGTGTGTATTTATGTGTGTAACTCTACTTCTACCCTCTAGAGGGGTTTTTACAGAAGTTAAAACAACAACAAAAAAAGTGAGCCAAAGGGAACTTTGCAAAAGTGCATGGAGAATTCTGGTTAAAACAAAGATAAGTGAGGATCATCATATTTCCAAAACCTACCACACCCAACTACTAAGTAAAGCAAGACATCGTATTTTGTTTTGTTTTGTTTTCTCTCTCATGCTTATTTGATGCTTATGGGTTTGTGGCAAACTTGCTGCTTGGTTTCTAAAACATGCACAGAGCAGATCGAGAGCAGCACTTGCTGTTTTGGTGCCTAGCCCACACTGGCCCTGACAGGTGACTGACCAAATGCCGTCAGGAACATGACGAGGAAAGCCCCCTTCGCTCGCTGTGAGGTGGCACCCAGCACGAACCCGAGCGCTGTTGGTGCATGCTTGTCCAGACTTCCACGGGCAGGTGCTGTGGAGAGAGATGGGCAGGGGACACACTGGCAACCTCCCAGACGCTATAATATCCAATCCGTGTCCCAGACAGAAGGGTTGCAGCTGGGCATGGAGCTAAGGCACTAAGGCTGCAGCAGGTGGAAAGACACCAACGAAAGGTCCAACAGTCTCAACCCCCAGGGAGGAGAGGCGCTGCTCACAATGCTGCCTTAGGATAAAAACTGGATTTTTTTTAAAGGATGAGAACATAAAATAATCAAATCCCTGTCTTTTCCCCTTAGAAGAGCATTTGGCTCCCCGCCTCTGAGCAACTGGCTTCCATTCTCACATCTCAACAGCAGCGCTGAGAGTGCCACCTGGGAACCCCTGAGCCACCGCTCTTTGGGGAAGCTGCCTTTTCTTCTGGTGTTCTCCCTTCTGTCGCGGCTTTGCCGGTTGCCTCTCTTTCTCCAGTCCTGGCTTGGTAGTGAGCCACCCTGACAGTCCACCTTCCCCTGGAGCAGGAGCTCATGCTTCTTCTGAGGCAGCTCTGAGCGCCTCCCTCGGTCACAGCTTGATGAACGCCGCTGGCTGGACGTGCTGCGGCTCCACGTCCGGGGGTGGGAAGACACTGGAAATGGCTATGTCCACGATGCCCTGGCACAGTTCTGCATAAAGCTTCCTGAAATGTGTTTTAAAAAATATCATTGTAGACGGTCATCAAAGTGCAAGTGGAAAGTCAATAGATATTTTTTCACTGGGACCTGCCCTAAGTGTTCCATCTCATGACCAAGTTCCTAAAACTGGTTTCCATGGTACATACACATGCTGCACGAGCATCAAGCAGCCCCTTACCAAGTACTTCGGGAAGATCTCGGGTGAAGAGACCAGTAACTCCTGCTCTCACTGGCAGGGAAGATGGGCAATCTCCATAGAGTCTAAGAGCCATCTTGCCTGCCTGTGGTGGGTATACTTGGAGGGAAAGCACCTTCTCAGTGTGGCTGAGGAGACCCTCGGAGAGACTCCCCAGGGGTGACAAATAGGTGACACCTAGGAAACGAGTGAGGTCAGACAGAGGATGACGGGGTAGAAAAGAGGAGGGAAAGGACAGATAGACCCAGAGAGAAAGAAAGGAGCGGGGAAGAAAAAAGAGAGGAGGAGAGAAAGAGTGTGTTTGTGAGGGGGAGAAGGAACGGTGCGCACTGAGAGTGGATTTTATTGGGGCAAGAGCAGAAGAGGAGATCCCCGTTGGAAGGCTCTCTGCAAAAGCGTCCACAGTGATGGAAGAGGGCCTGTGGGAGAGCTAGGACAGTGGGGGTGGAGAGCAGAGGACTGTCAAGGCTGGAGGCTGAGCGGACCAGCTCTGGAACTCTGGGCTGTGATGTAATCTGGTGGCTTTAAAATTATGAAGTTGAATAAGATCACGTTCAGGGAAAGCATAGTGGAGAGAGAAGACAGACACCCAGGGCTGAGGTACTGACTGGGGTCCACTGATGAGGAGCAAGAGGCCAATCCCGCCCACATCTCCTCAGCCAAAGCTTCCCACTACAGAGTGTGTCTGAAGCCACAACAGAAGAGTATCTCAGCATGGTGTCAGCAGCTCCCTCAGACGCTGCTGGGAGGTCCAGGATGTCCACATGGAAAGGGGCCGCTGGACTTGGCAATATGGACTTAGCTGGGGACCTTCAAAGAACATTTCTCTGGGGTGGAGGGGATGACATCCAGCCCAGGATGGACCACAGCACGGATGAGGACAGAGAAAGAGCAGACACTGCGTTCCAGAAGTCTGGCTACACAGGAGCAGGGAGGAGTCGCCAGAGCAGGACATGGCCTCGAGGGAGGGCTCTTTATAACTGCTGAGGAAATCTGCTGCTTATGCACACGATGATGGGAACCATACCCCGAAGCAGGTGGGGGGGGGGGCTGACACTGAATGAGGAAGGCAAAGGGACATGGGACAGGAAGCGGGGTGAGGAGGGCACAGGACACATGGGATGACTGAACCTTTATTGGAAGGAAAGGGGAACAGAGGCATGCCGCTGTTTTCCAGCAGTCCTGCTCACCTCTCCTTCCGACTCAGTGCCAAGCACCACCTCTCAACAGCAGCCCTCTGCTCAATGATACTACTTTAACATCCTTGATCAAGGATAAAGCATGTCCCAGTTTGTAATCTGTATTTGTCTGGTCCTTTGTCATGCCCAGTCTTTCCAAGGACAGGGCCTGTGTCTCAGCTCATGATTGGGACCCCCATACTGGGGCCTGGGAGGTTGGGGTTAGCTGAAGGGACTGCCGAACGAGATGAATCACACATGCCATGTCACAGCCACTGAGCAAGCGGCGAAGGCCTGGCTCCTAATGAAAGAGTGGCTTGTGTATCAACGATGCCCCTTGTAGTCCAGAACTTTCTCCTGAACGTGTGGACGATCACCTCAGTTCCTCTAAGATGCAGACGTGGGGAACCATAAAGTGTCCTGGCCTGATGAAAGTAAATCTTCAGAAGAACCAGCAGCCTTCGAGGATCATGTCCAGCTGCCCCTAAGTTCTAAGGCCTCCGTGACTTTCGCAGGCAGGTTCTGCTCATCTGTGCATCCCCCACAGAGCCAGGCACGGGGTGTGGTCCCACTGGATGCCATGTCTCCCTTCTGAAAGCTCTCCCCTCTGCTCCATGGTACATGCAACCCTCTTCTCTTACATCCCCATTCTAGCTCCACTGCGTCTACAGTGCCTTCTCAAAGTACTTCCTGCCTGGAGAACCCCCTCAATTTCTTGGTTATCAGCATCCCCCGCCCCGCCCTGCCAACTCACAGGACCCCATTCCCTGAACTGGTCACACAAGAGGGTCTCCTCTGACAGTTACTAGCTTTGTTTGAAACTCTCACAGCAACTACCACCCACCTAAGCACAGACTCCTGCTTAACACACGGGAGAATTGAGACGTACTGACTCAGCAGAGCCCCCTGCTGGCCAGGGTCCTGCCAGAGGCCATCCTCCCTCAGAGCAGTTAAAACAGCTTCCGCTTGGACACAGGTGAAGAGACTCACCACCTTGCCAAGACTGGCTATTCCAACTGTGGAACCAACTTCCCATTTATTAAAACACAGTGGTGTTCAGGCTTACTGAGCACAAGCCGGGGCGCCGTTGACCTCAATGAGCCACACCTTCAGGTCCTCATCCACCATGAAGTCGAAGCCAAAGAGCTGAAAGCTCTGGTAAGGGAGGTGCCTGGTGCTTATGGCAGGCTCCACGCTCATGAGGCAGCTTCTGCGGGGCAAAGGGGGAGAGCTCACTGAGAATGGGTTGGTTGAGGGAGAAGGAACACCGAAGATGTGCTTGGATGATTTTGTATCAAAAGTGATGATAAAATATCCACTTGGATTTAATTCTCTCTTTTACTTATTTTATTTTACTTTTTTTAATATGCTAGAAGCTCAAGATTAATAATTCACTTTAAATAATTTTTTTTCATCATCAGAGACTTTAGACAGTACATCTTTTTCCAGCAGGAGTGGGAAGGGAGGGGGAGGCTAGCTGGGGGGGATGGGGGGAAGAAAAATCATGAGAGTTGTTAGGGACATGTATAGCATCAAAGTAGCAACACTCTCTGAACTATACAGGACAATGGGTGGGGGTAATAAATATCCAATAAATTTTTGCCTAAAATAGGAAATCTTTATTCAGCATACTTGATTTATCTGGTATCAGAATTCTAAGCACCTACAATCCCTGAAGAAACAGGACTCTAGTTATTCTGCCAGACTTGATGTAAGAATACGTGAAGGAAGAGGCCTCGGTCATTGTGATAAGATGCTAATGACATGACAGATAATAGACCAACAGAAGAGAATGGAGATCCCTAACACAAATGGCCACCTGATTTATAACAAAAGCTCACCAAAATGCAGTGGGGAAAGGCCAGTCTTACGCACAAATGGTCCTGGGTCAACGGGATACCCCGTAGAAAAAACGTGAAACTTGACATATAAGAATTCAGGTAGATTAGAGATCTACAATGTAAAAGATAAAGACCAAGATGCCCATCAACTATAGAAGGGATGAACCACGTGATACTCACACCATGAAATATTACACAGCAGTATAAAAGGTAAATCACTGCTATATGCAACAATATAGATGAAACCCATGCCTACAATTGTGAAAGAAAGTTGAACATGAAACAGGAAATACAGTATAATTCCATTTACATAAAACATAGAGTAAACAAAAGGAATGGATGATGATAAAAGTCAGAAGAGTGGATATCTGTGGCATGAAGTATATATTTTGAGGGAGTCCAAGGGAGTATTGGGGGTGCTATAAAGGTTTTATATCCTCATTCATGGATGATTAGCTGAGTGTGTGCCTAATTAAAAGTTCACTACACTGTACACTTAACAATTTGTGGACTTTACCATATGCATGTTACACCTTAAAAACAACTATTGGATTTAGTAAACTATAATAAATGAATAACACTAAAAAATTATTTTCAGGCATATTAAGAAACAGGACC
This sequence comes from Mustela nivalis, assembly GCF_964662115.1. NCBI lineage: Eukaryota > Metazoa > Chordata > Mammalia > Carnivora > Mustelidae > Mustela > Mustela nivalis. The sequence continues at coordinate 36,573,193 of NC_139027.1, read as the reverse complement.
AAAAGGAAAAAAAAAAAAAAACAGACAATAGAAACAAGATCTATAAAAGTCAGGAGTTGGCAAACTTTTTCTTTTCTTTCTTTTTTTATTTTTTTAAAGATTTTATTTATTTATTTGACAGAGAGAGATCACAAGTAGACGGAAAGGCAGGCAGAGAGAGAGAGAGAGAGAAGCAGGCTCCCTGCTGAGCAGAGAGCCCGATGCAGGACTCCATCCCAGGACCCTGAGTTCATGACCTGAGCCGAAGGCAGCGGCTTAACCCACTGAGCCACCCAGGCGCCCCTGGCAAACTTTTTCTATAAAGAACCAGACAATAACTATTTTAGGTTTTGAAGACTACATATGGTCTCTGTTACATATTCTTTAATTTCTAAAAAAACATATTAAAAATGTAGAAACTTTTTAGCTCATGGCCTATTTGAAAACAAGTTTTAGGTTGGATTTGGCCCATAGAACAGAGTTTGCTAACCTTTACTACAGTAATTCAGATTTCAGACTAATCAAATAAAGATGTTAAAGAATTAACATTAACATGTTCAAGATATAATTATTAGACAAGTTGGGGATCTCACAAAAGAATTATAACCTAAAAAGAGTCAAATGGAAATTCTAGAACTGAAAAATATAATACCTAAAATCAAGAACTCAGCAGATGAGTTTAACAACAAATTTTAATGGCTTTTTCCTTTTTTTTTTTTTTTAAGACTTTATTTATTTATTTGACACACAGAGAGAGAGAGAGACAGTGAGAGAGGGAAGACAAGCAGGGGGAGTGGGAAAGGGAGAAGCGGGCCTCCTGCCGAGCAGAGAGCCGGATGTGGGGATCGATGTAGGAATCGATCCCAGGACACTGGGATCATGACCTGAGCCAAAGGCAGATGCTTAACAACTGAGCCACCCAGGCATCCCAGGTTTTTTCCTTTTTAAGCAGGTTTTAATTGCTGAAGAGAGAGATCAAATGATACACATGGGAGAAACAGAAGACAGTGAAAAAGACTGGCATCCATGTAATTAGAATCCCAGAGGAGAGAAGAATGGGACGAAAGCCCTCACTGAAAAGATAGTGGCCATGACTATCCCAAAACAAATAAAAGACTTGAAGCCACAGATTGGAGAAGCACTATGACACCTATGTAATAGAAGCCAGAAGACAATGGTAAGTCATCTTCAAAGTGCTTTAAAAAAAGGGAGGGGGGGTCTGCTGATCTAGAAATCTGTTTCCAAAGCAAATGTCTTTTTTTTAATTTTTAAAATTTTATTTATTTGAGAGAGAGAGGGAGAGAGACAATCTCAAGCAGACTCCCCACTGAGCAGAGAGCTTGATTTCACAACCCTGAGATCATGACCTGAACCAAAGACAGACACATAACCCACTGAGCTGCCCAGGTGCCCCCTTCTTTTTTTTTTTTTTTTTTCCAGACACTTGCTTTGGGGGCACCTGGGTAGCTCAGGTCAGATCTCAGGGTCGTGAGCTTAAGCCCTGCATCAGGCTCTGCACTCAGTGGGGAGTCTGCTTGGAATTCTTTCTCCCTCCTCCCACCCCCCCCCCAGCCCCTAAACAAGCTCTCTCTCTCAAAAAACAAAAAAAGGGAAACTGATCCTAGACAAAATTAAGAAAATACATGAAAGAAAAACAAACAATATAAATGGTAAAAATATATGGGGAAATATAAATAATGTTAACTATACAATATTAATGATAATAATGTCTTGTGAGTTTACAATATAGGTAGCATTAATGACCACCCATGTACCCACATCACAATTCCTTTAAGCCTCTTTCTTGGATCCCTCCTGCTTCCATTTCAGAGATAACCACTATCTTGAATGTTGTGTTTTTCATACCTTTAGTTCTCTGTTTTTACCATTACATGAATATTCTTCTAAATAACTTGTTTTACTTCTGCTTGTTTTTCAATTTATATGAACAGAATCAATCTGCATATATCTTGTAAATAGCTTATATATTTTGCAATTTTTGCTTGATATTATGTTTATGTAACACCAGTGAAAATATCTTTCAGGAATAAGGTGAGATAAAGACATTCTCAGATGACAGAAATTAAAAGGATTGATATGGGGCTTGATCTCAGGACCCTCAGATCATGACCTGAGCCGAAGGCAGGTGCCATGACACCCATGACACAATCTTTAACAAATTTTAAAGTGTTCTCTGACCAAAATGGAATTAAAATAAAAATCAGTAATAGAAAAATATCTGGAAAATTCCCAAATATTTGGAAATTAAGCAAAAACTTCTATATAACACAAGTCAAAGATGAAGTAACAAGGTAAATTAGAAAATATTTTTATAAAATGAAAATGAAAACATAACATAGGAAAGCCTGTGGGATGCAGCTAATGAGTACTTAGAGGGAAACGAACAGCATTAAATGCATTTAAAAAATGAATTCTTTCAAATCAATGATCTAAATTTTTGCCTTAAGGAAACTACAAAACAAATCCCTCAAAAAGGCAGAAGGAAGGGGTGTCTGGGTGGCTCAGAGGGTTAAGCCTCTGCCTTCAGCTCAGGTCATGGTCTCAGGGTCCTAGGATTGAGGCCGGCATAGGGCTCTCTGCTCAGCGGGGAGCCTGCTTCTCCCTCTCTCTCTGCCTGCCTCTCTGCCTACTTGTGATCTCTCTCTCTGTCAAATAAATAAATAAAATCTTAAAAAAAAAGGCAGAAGGAAGAAAATAATAAGAAACATAAGTCAAAGAAATAAAAACAACAGAGAAAAATCAATAAAACCAAAAAGTAATCTTTTGAAAGGATTAATAATACTGATATATCTCTAGCCATTCTGTCCAGGTAAAATAGAAGAAATAAGTTACCAATATATGGAATGCAAGTAGTGACATCATTACAGACCCTATAGATATTGAAAGGATAATGAAGGAATATTACAAATAATTTTTGTCCTTAAATTAGACAGCTTAAATAGAATAATTCCTTGAAAGGCACAAACTCCCAAAGCTTCTCCAAGACCCATAACTAAAAAAGATACAATTAAGTTACCTTATTATATGTTTAATTTGTAGTAAGATACTACTTTCCAGGGTAATGTTCAAAGCACTTATTAGGTACTGATTGAACTCCTCAAAGAACATTTCGTTCCCTTCTTCATACTTTCCATAATTCTTTGAGTACTCCTTTTGAATGCAGTGATTGGTCAAATGGCAGGTTTTGTCTTGGAAATTATCAACATGATATGGTTCTGAAGCAGTCCGAAGCACACCCTCCTTATAGAGGTAGATATTATACTGATGATCCACCAAGACCCAGCTTCTGCAAATCAATAAAAACAGTTTCACTCAAGTGATCCAAAGTTTCTTCATAGCTTATACATCATCACCACACCTTAACAGTTTTGGAGGGAAGCAGAGGAAGGAGACAGGTTCTAAAATTCTATGAGGCAAGCCATGACAATTAGCCAAGATACTGGATTATCACTGGAATGAGGCAATTAAAACATTTTATCAAAAATGGCAAGGAGCCTTTGATCTTCAAAAAGACAACATTTTGAAGAGATCTGGATAGGCTGGGTCCTAAGATTTATCCATGAAATTTCCATTTGCCATGTTTGCTCTATAGTAATCTTAAAAGGGAGAGTGTTCATCCTGAAGGTGATCTGACATAGGACTGGTTTTCAAGAAGCAGCAAGTTATTATGAAGACAACAAGAAGACCGAATCCTCATAGAGGAGATGTCAGCAAGACCACAGGAAAGCGGGGGAGAAGGCTGTTTAGCTTTAGAAGGCACAATATAAACTCTTATTCTATGCCAGAACTTTGCTCAGAAACTCTTATTCTATGCCAGAACTTTGCTCAGAAACTTTGAAATCCTTAAAAAATAGAGGACACAAATAATAAAGCAAGGACGTATTATGTCCTGTTTCTGAATTATGTGTTCTAGGTTTATCTCTCAGTTGCTTCCATAAGCAAGCCCCATACACTTAAACTCTCCTCTATGGACACACAAGTCATTCTGAGTAAAGAGAACATACCAAAAAAAGGAACACCCATAGTTTTAGTAATGTTTTCTAGAAAGAAAAGAGAAATACTGAAGGAAAAATAGAAAATTAAGTACAGAAGCTTGGTTCTATTCAGCTGTGCTCAATTTTGGCTATATGTTAAACATGGTCAAATACTTCCTCACATTCTGTGTTACCCTTATCACCCACCACCGCCATTTTCCTCAAGATTAGTAACAAAAACTCTGGACACAGATGCATTACCGAATGTCAAACTTGCGGTGACCTGGCTCCAGAAGCAGAGGGTGCTCAAGGTATTTCTGGATCACGTGCACCTGACCCTGGTTGTCAATGAAATCCAGAAGCTCTGTAGCCTCCGAAGAGATGAGGATGCCTTCACCTAACAGGGCAAAATTGTAAGAGAAATGAGTCCAGTTGATCCCAAGAGGAAAAGATCTCTACAAAGCCAAAAGGGGAATATTGATAGCAGGAGAAAACCGAGAGGAGGCTTCTATGGCCTGCTCACTTTCTTCCTCCATCCCATCACTTCCCCAATCTCTCACATTCTCCCCTCTGCCCACAAGAGCACCAGGGCCATCTAACTCTTTTCCCACATAGGACTTTAACACTACCTTGACAGGCTTCAAACATGAAATTTCATTTTCACAAACATCCAAAATATCCAAACATCCTAAATAAATGTCACTTTACTGTTGGCCACATGGCTACCCTGATAAAGACCTTAATAAACCTAGTTCTCATACTATAGCTTATAGAAATATCCAGAAAGTTAGGGTATAAAGACAATCATACAGATCAATTCTCTACAGTACTGTAATAGGAAAAACTGCATACATGTAAAGTATCCATCAACTTTAAATGATACAATGTCCTTTTCAACAGCTTTATTAAGATATGTTACATATCATAAGATTTTCCCCTTTAAAGTATACAATTCATTATATGTTTATAAAAAAATTTTTAAAAAAGTATACAATTCAATGGTTTTTCATATATCCAAGAGATTTGCAACAACCACTAACAATTTTAAAACATTTTCATCACTACCCTGCAAAAACCCGTATCATTAGCAGTAAACTCCCCATTCCTTCCTTATCCTATTCTGACAACCACTAATCTACTTTCTGGATTTGCTCAGTCTAAATGATTCATATAAATGGAATCACATAGTATGTGGCCTTTGTTTCTGGCTTCTTCATTTGGTATAATGTTCTCAAGGTTCATTCATGTTGTAGCATGTACCACTACATCATTCTCCCTTTCCATGACTAGATAATATTCCATTGTGTGGATATACTATTTTTGTTCATTCATTTATCAACTGATGGACATTTGAGTTTTTTCCACTATTGCTTGGCTCTTATGAATAATGCTGCTATGAAGACCTGCACAAAAGTTTTTGTGTGGACATATTTTCAATTCTTTTGTGAATATACCTAGGAGTGTAATAGTTGGGTCATATGGTAACTCTATGTTTAACTTTTTGAGAAAATGTCAAACTAATTTCCAAAATGTTCACGCCATTTTACCATTTTACACCCTCAACAGCAATATTTGAGTGTTCCAATTTTGCCACATTCTTGCCAACACTTACTATCTTCTTGATTATAGCCATCCTAGTGGGTGTGAATTGGTATCTCATTGTGGTTTTGATTTGCATTTCCCTAGTAACTAACAATGCGGAGCATGTTTTCATGTGCTTATTGGCTATTTGTATATTTTCTTTGGAGAAATAGCCACTTCCGTTCTTTGTTCTTTTCTTATTAGGTTGTCCTTTTTTTTTTTTTTTAAGATTTTATTTATTTATTTGTCAGAGTGAGCACAGGCAGACAGAGTGGCAGGCAGAAGCAGACGGAGAAGCAGGCTCCCGCCGAGCAAGGAGCCCAATGCGGGACTCGATCCCAGGATGCTGGAATCATGACCTGAGCCGAAGGCAGTGGCTCAACCAACTGAGCCACCCAGGCGTCCCAGGTTGTCCTTTTATTACTGAGTTATCAGACTTCTTTTTTTATCTTTTTAAAAAAGATTTTATTTATTTATTTGAGAGAGAATAAGAGAGAACGAGCATGAGAGGGGGACAGTCAGAGGGAGAAGCAGACCCCCTGCTGAGCAGGGAGCCCAAAGTGGGACTCAATACCAGAACTCCAGAATCATGACCCAAGCTGAAGGCAGTTGCTCAACTAACTGAGCCACCCAGGTCCCCGAGTTATCAGAGTTCTTTACACATTCTGGATACAGTGTCTGATAAGATACATGACTTGCAAATATATTCTCCTGTTTTGAACAGTTCCATTACCATGGATCCATCACAGTGTTGCTCTTTTAAAGCCACAACTACCTCCCTCCCCATAACACCCTCCTGACAACTGCTAATCTGTTCTCCATTTCCATAATTTTGTCCAAAATTTCAGGAATTTTATACAGATAGAATTATATAGTATGTGATCTTTGGGGCTTGGGTTCTTTCACTCAGCATGACTCTCTGGAGATGCATCTAAGTTGCCGTATGGATCAATACTTCATTCCCTTTCATTGCTGAGGAGCTGAGGACTGTTCCATGTTATCAATTCTCTACAGCTGGCTTAATCATTCAGCTTCTGAAGCAATCTGAGTTGTTTCCAGTTTGGTTCCAGCTATTACAAATAAAGCTGCTATGAACAATCACATGCAGGTTTTTGCATGGACATAAGTTTTCATTTTTCTGGGACAAAAGCCCTACTGTGTGCAATTACTAGGTTATATGGTAGTTATAGGTTTAGTGTTACAAAAAATTACTACACTTTGTTCCAGAGTGGCTGTAGCATTTTACATCCCAACCAACACTGTGTGAATGATCTAGTTTCTCCTGACCCTTGCGGCACTTGCTGTCATTACAGTTTCTTATTTTAGCCATTTTAATAGAAGTATTATGGTTTTAATCTGCATTTCCCTAATGGTTAATGATACTGAAAATCTCATTTGCTTATTTTTTATTGGTGGGCCCCCCCCTTTTTAAAAAGATTTTACTTATTTATTTGAGAGAGATAGTGAGTGAGAGAGAACACAAGCAGAGGCAGAAGGAGAGTGAGAAACAGATTACTCACTGAGCAGGGAGCCTGAAGTGGGACTCAATCCCAAGGCCCTGGGATCATGACCTGAGTCAAAGGCAGATGCTAAACTGACTGAGTCACCCAGGCATCCCTCTGTAGAGCCTTTCAATGGAATACATTCCTATGCCTTTGCTTATCTTCTAAATGGACTTTATCTCTTTTCTTTAACTGTTGAGTTTTGAAAGTTGTTTATTCTAGATATAGAGTCTTTTGTCAGATAGGTGGTTTGAAGTTATTTTCTCCAAGTCTATAGCTTGGATATTCAACCTCTTCAATAGAGTCTTTCATAGAGCAAAAAACCCCAAAAAACAAAAAAACCCACCTCATTTACTGAGATTTTGGCTTATGAGCTTTTATTTACTCTTATGGTCATATAAGTGACATTAAGTTTAAGAATTCTTTGCCTTGGGGCAAAGAATTATCCTAAGGGCCACCTTAGCGGCTCAGTTTAAGTGTCTGCCTTCAGCTCAGATCATGATCACAGGGTTCTGGGAGGAAGCGCCACATAAGACTTCCTGCTTCTCCCTCTCCCTCAGCCTGCCCCTCTCCCTGCCTGTGCTCTCTCTTGGCCAAATGAATAAATAAAATCTTTTAAAAAATAAATAGTTATCCTAAAATATCCCTTCCTACTAATGCTCTGGAACTGTACCACTTTTAATGCCTTGCTCTCCATATCTGCTCACATTCCCTCCTATTTGCTCCAACTTTGTTTCCCTTATGCTATTTTTTTCTACATACTATTTCTTATTGAAAATAAACCTAATGCTGATAGATGGGAAAAATAAATGGAAGAAGGTAGAAAGTTACATTTTGATAACTTTAAAAAACTATTATTATTGATAAAGAACATGGCATTCAAGTGAAATAGAAAATTTACCTGTAGTCTTATTTCCTAATATAGTTATTTTTATCTTTTAATATCACTTTGCTTTCCATAAGAAAAGATTGGCTCAGTCATAGTGAACTCACCTTATATCGTCAATTTTTTTCACTTTATATTGCTAGTATTTTGACTGTTTCTACATTAACATTACAATTATGTTAGCAGCTGAAGAAAATTACACGTTTACTGATTGCTGGACAGTGGGGTTGTTTCTAAATAAAATGTTGCTGTTACAGGTCACATGGTAGTAAATGTCTTTGCTATAGATCACTCTTGTTTCTTTTAAAATATTTCCCTGGAGTTACGTTTTCAGGAACGAGATTTGTAGGCCAAGGCCTATGTACTCTCTATGGCTCTTCCTTTGTATTATCCTATTGATTTTTCAAAAGGCAGCGCATCACAACTAAGAGGAAGCAGTTCATTACAAACCTTCAGCAACAGTATCACTGAAGGTCTCTCTTATTTTGTAGGTATAAAATGATACATAAAATCTATATATATTTTGTAAATTTTGAATACCAGTGTACCATGTTTCCATGGATTCGTTAACTGTATTTCTAATATTGCTTCTTTATATCCTCACTAACTAAACCTGGAGAAATAATGAGGAAACTCTGGAATTCTTTAAGGAGCTTCCAGGTAACAGTCTTTTTTTTTTGTTATTTGTGCCCATCTCAACTATTTATCTAGAAATATATGTATCCCTAGCGTCCATAAGAGCAAGAGATCATATCTATTTTATTTATGTCTGTATCTCCAAACACCCATTACTTCATCTATTCATTCACTCATCACTCAATATATATATCGAACTTTGGCTGGGTTCTGTGTGCTGCCCCAGCACCAGGGAGACAGCAGTGCACACAGATGTGACAGGGTCTGACTGTGCTTTAACATGATCTCTGACTGCTGTACTGCATGTGTATTCTGGAGAACGGCCAAGGGCAGGAGGACAAGGAACAACGCTCCAGGTGAGAGGTGAAGGTAGCTGAGGTCCAAGATCGGTGGTGGGGGTGGTGAAGAGGGGGTCTTCACACCAGATATAGTGTGGAGGTTGAGCTAACTATTCCCAGCATGTGGCAGGTACTAGAGACTTCTTTAACAAGAATAAAAGCCATTATACATCCTATTGGTTTCATTTTGTAGTTCCCAAACAAAACAAAAGCATACCACTTATCTCAACTCCCTAAGGCAAAATTTCCCCCTTGTTTGGCATTTTATTCTCTCTTTACCTCGCCCTGATGCTGACCACCAATCTATGACGTGTCTGGGTGAGGGTTCAGACACCACCCAGGTAGGATCACTGGCTCGACTTGACAAGGGCCTTGCCTCGCTCCTGATTCTCACTCCGGCTAAGACTCCATGATACAAGATGTCCTTACAATGGCCATCCTGACTCAAGCCCAAATCCACAGAAGGAATATGGAATTCTGTAAATGTCTATTTCCTCTTCCAATTCCCCCATTTATCATTATAACAAAACTAGGGGACATTACTTGAGAAGAGGTCACAAGAGGGGAGAGAGAAGTAGGTGAGGTACCTGGCTTGTGGCAAGAGTCCAACTCTCCCCCTTTCAGGAGATTCCAGGTGATGCCCTCCTGTCTCATGGTTGGTGGAAAAGAAGGTGAGGTCCACTGGACCGGGGACAGAAATGAGTACCAATGGCCAGATGGTCTTCCAAGGCAATAAAAGAAGAAGTAAGTTCAAAATAGAATGGTTTTAAAAGGAGCATATGATGGTAGCTATAGAGATAGACTGTGTTTATGTGTTCATTACATTGGGGACTGCCTATATTTTGAGCTTGAGTCAACATTATAAACCTCATTCCTTCTATGCATTCATCACACATTTACTGAGTGCCTCTGGGGAGGGTAGAGATGAACAAGACAGAAATTCTGTGTTTACAAGGAGCTTATGGTGTAAGAGAGGAGACGGGCGGATAAACAGATATGTAATAGACGTGCTGGAAGAGGTTAGTGCGGGGAGGGAAAACAAAGCAGGGCAAAGGACAGAGAGCAACGGGCATAAAGGCTATTTTAGAAAGGAAAAGGATTCTCTGACAAGGCATCATCTGAGCTGAAAGAAACAGAAAATAATCCAAAGGGACATCTGAGATATGCAGACGGATTTAGGATATTTTTATGGCTCTAGGCAGGCATGGCTATAGAACAGTGAGCAAGGTCAAGAACAGGATAGAGATAGGAGCAAATTTAAATAGTGTAGGCTCCATCAGCAACCCGAAGTTTATCTGACTGCATTGGGAAGCCAGCTGGTAAGACTTAAACAGGGAGTAACCTGATCAGGCTTACGTTTTTAGACATCGCTCTGTCTTAGAGACCTGGCCGTGAGCAGGCATTGCAATTATGCAGACTAGAGAGAATCGTAGTTTTGACTTCAAGTGATAGCAGCAGAAATGGCAAGAAAAAGAATAATTCATAAAATATTTTGAAGGTAGAGCTAGCAAGACTTGCTGATGCATTAGGTATGGACTGTAAAGAAAAGAGGAATCAAGGATGAAGCCTAGATTTTGGGCTTCGGAGACTGAGTGCAGAGTGGGATCACATACTATGGGATCACATACTATGAAGACTGAAAGAGGGGTAGGCTAGGGTGGGTTAAACTGGGCAGGAAATGAAAAGATCCATATCAGATATATTACATTTGAAATGCCTGCCAAACTGAATCTGGAGCTTAAAAGGAAATACTTTGGCTGGAGATATATATTTATAAGTCCTCAGTACCTAGATAAATACTTAAAACTATGTAACTAGACGTGGTCTCTACCCTTGAGCATTCAGATTATAATAGTCACTCATCTAAAGACATCATTGAATCTAACGCACAACTGAACAAACCATATGAGAACCTACAGCAGAGGCAGAAGGGAACAGCAATGCCAACTCACCTTTGGCACCAGCTGATGACTTTGCAATCCAAACATTGCCCTCTCCATCTTCTTTCTTTCTGTTATAAGAAGCCAGGAAGAATTCCCTTTCATCTGTCCTTGAGTTATGGATCGGTGGGTGAATTCCATTCTGTGCTGGAGCAACTGGGGTCTTGAGATTAGTTGGATAAATCACATAGGACTCTGGAAACCATGTGCAGGATTCAGCCAGGTCTGGGCTTGTCTTGATTAGCCTGACAGATGACAGAAGGTCAGTTTCCCTTCTTAGTGCACCCTGCCATTCCACTCAGAAAAGCCAGTGCTTTCCCCCAGAGCTTGTCAAAGAGGCAAGGCAATACCAGGGCCGGGAGCTGCTTTTGTTTTGTTTTGCTTTGCTTTAAAGATTTTATTTATTTAGGAGCTGGTCTTTTTATCCCACTCTTCATTCTTGGCCTCTTTGAGCTGACCTATAACACATTACTGGGCAGCACCCAGCTATGACATGCAACCCTAAAGGCATGCTCCAAGTAGTTAAAAAGGAGCTTAATATCCAGGACTTTAGCTCTTTTAAAAATGCACCTCTATGGAAAATTAACTTGAAGTAATTCTGAGACAATATTTTTTCAACATACATGTTGTGGTTGAGCTAGACCCATGCTAAAAAAAACAAAGTAGAGAACCTGGGAAACTATTTGGCTTACTAGAAAAAAAACTATCTTGGCCCAACTCTCTGGAGAGCAAAGACTACTGCTCAGTAGTCTTTGAAGAATTATCTGAAGACTTGTTTTAGTTCTTCATTTCTTGCTTTTAGCCCAGCCTGGATTCAATGACACATAAAGGAGGAACATTTCTAATAGGGCACACAACTACAGTGGTCATAACTAAACATAACTCTGGCCCCCAAAATAACATAACGCAACAGAGGATGAAGTCAGGCCATGGGCAAGGCACTTAATAAACAGAAGGGCTTATGAAGGGCTTCCCAGTGCATTTACTCTCAAATCAGACCCCCGGTGGGGGTACACTAGGATCTCATCTCACATATTAGCCACTGGGTCCCAGAGAAGTAAATTTCCCAAGATCATAAAGGTAGTAAGAAACAGCCATTACACAAGCCCCAAACTCCTGGTCCTCACTCAAAACTTACTCTTACTCCCCAAGAATTGGAGGCAGGAGGTAACTCACCCAAAGACATCTGCAGGCCTTCCCTAAGCTGTGCTTCCTCCTCTACCTAGAACAGAACTATTAATGTTAAGCCTGTGTTAAGATCTACTTGCAAAAACCACTCAATGAGCAAATGGCAGAAATTAAAAAAAAAAAATGGTTAAAGATTTTATTTATTTGACAGAGAGAGAGAAAGGAGAGAAAGAGCACAAGCAGGGGGAGTGGCAGGCAGAGGGAGAAGCAGGCTCCCCTCTGTGCAAGGAGCCCAAAGTAGAACTCAATCCCAGGACCCTGGAATCATGACCTGAGCCAAAGGCAGATGCTTAATGAACTAAGCCACCAAGGGTCCTGAAAGGAAATTTTTAACTAAGATTTAAAATAAAGTTATTTTAAGCCGAAGGCAATAGAATGCGACAATTACTTGAATTCAAAGGAACAAAACCAATAAATTTCTAACTCACCAAATACTCAATTCTATCTACATTGGCCAACTCTATCTACACAAGGCACACACACTAGCCACATGTGGCTTCTGAGAATTTCAAATATGGCCAATGTGACACAGAAACTGAATTTTAAACTTTGTTTAGTTTTAATGTAAAAACTGAAGTATTGTAAAATATCCTTCCATTATTCACAATTGTACTCTTTTGGTAGGATGACATTAACCACGGCATGACCTAAGATATTTTTGTGGTACGGCAGCGAGCATGTCAGGCGCATGTGTTTCTAGTCGCATGCATAAACACACCACTGTTCTACTCAGGGACAATAGGTTCATTCAGTTCAAGTGACTTTATCTTCCATGCACTGCTGATGAAACACTGTATCGTGTTTATTATGCAGACAGCAGGAGTTACAAGGATAGCTATGCATATCATAATTGGTAACTAACGTGAAATGTCACTACATATCTAGTTAAAAAATAAGCATGGACAAATTTTTAAATTTAAAGCAATGGAATACTATTGTTGCCAGATTTTTTTTTGGTCAAGTTAATGTGATAGCTTTATTCCCTTTGAGTTTGTATATTATCCTCAACTTCATTGCTAGAATTCCCTTACCAGCTCTGAAGCTAACAAAAAGTTCATGAACACATTTCTAGTATAGAGCAGACATCTGCCTTTAGCATGGCTTTGTTAGTGTCAGATATTTCTTCCTCTCTCAGGTTTTGATTCTTCTTCTTCTTCTTCTTCTTCTTTTTTTTTTTACGATTTTATTTATTTGACACAGAGAATGAGAAAGAAAGAGAGTATAAAAGGGGAGAGGGCCAGAGGGAACAGCAGGCTTCCCCCCTGAGCAGGGAGCCTGATTCAGGACTTGATCTCAGGACTCCAGGATCATGACCTGAGCTGAAGGCAGTCGCTTAACAGAGCTACCTCTTCTTTTTCTTTCTTTCTTTTTTTTTTTTTTAAGATTTTATTTATTTATTTGATAGAGAGAGAGAGATAGCAAGAAAGGGATCGCAACCAGGAGGAGTGGGAGAGGGAGAAGTAGGCTCCCTGCCAAGGGGAGCCCAAAACGGGGCTTGATCTCAGGACCCTGGGATCATGATCTGAGCTGAAGGGAGACACTTATCGACTGAGCCACCCAGGCACCCCTCCTTCTTATTTTTTAAATCAAAGATTGATCCAGAATTGAGTGAAGATGCCAAAGGGTAGAGCTATGACCAGAACTATAAAGGAGAAATAACAACAACAACAAAAAAGAACTGGTGGAAGGTATGTCAGAAACTTCATAATGAATGGCAACTGCAACTTGCTATCGCAGAGTAAAATGGAAAAAGTGTGTTTGCTGTACAAAGGAGGCATTTTCAGCAAATACACAGTAAATTTCATAAGCTGTTTCCTCTCAACAACCAAACCAAACCAAACCAAACCAAGCCAAACAAAAACAAAAAGAAAAAAAAAAAAAAATGAGAGAGGCAAACCAAGAAACAGACTCTTAATAAAGAGAACAAACTGATGGTTACCAGAGGAGAGTAGCGTGGCAGGAACAGATGACACAGGTGATGGGAATGAAGGAGTGCACTGCTGTGCTAAGCACCATGGGTTGGATGTAAGTGCTGAATCACTAACTCTACACCTTGAAACTAATATTACATCCTATGTTAACCAACTGGAATTTAAATAAAAAACTAAAAAAACAATCAGTGAAATCTGTGGCTGAAACCAGAATTAACCTGAGCCAAAACTAAGATTCAGACACTCAACTGCCTGAGCCACTCGGGTGGTCCAAAAGAAAACCATTTTAGTGGCTCCTGGGTGGCTCAGTTGGTTAAAGGTCTGCCTTTAGCTCAAGTCATGATCTCAGGGTCCTGGGGCTGAGCCCTGCATAAGGCTTCCTGCTCAGTGGGGAGTCTGCTTCTCCCTCTCCCTCTGCCCCCCATCCCTGCTCATGCTCTCCATCTCAAATAAGTAAGTAAAACCTTAAAGAAAAAAAAAGCAAACCATTTTAGATAGAAATACAGTTAGAAGAAATATTCTGAGGAAAAGAGCAAAAAAGGTATTTTACAAAAAGTGAACAATCTTTAACTAAATCATGAACATTGCCCAAGGAGCACTAAACCTTTCTAATAATATCAAAAACTGATTCAAAAGTAAAAAAATCAGAAATATTTTTCTTTAGTTTTAGTTGAGTTCTATGACACGAGATGTTGCCCAATTTAATACTTTGGGTATGTTCTGTCTCAAAGAATTTTCAAATACATGAAAAAGTATTTGTAGCCTCAAAACTATGAACCTCAGGGTGCCTGGGTGGCTCAGTGGGTTAAGCCTCTGCCTTCGGCTCAAGTCATGATCTTGGGGTCCTGTGATCGAGCCCCGAATCAGGCTCTCTGATCAGCAGGGAGCCTGCTTCCCCCTCTCTCTCTCTCTCTCTGCCTGCCTCTCTGCCTACTTGTGATCTCTCTCTCTCTCTCTCTCTCTGTCAAATAAATAATTTTTTTTAAAGATTTTATTTATTTATTTGGCAGACAGAGATCACAAGTAGACAGAGCAGCAGGCAGAGAGAGGGAGAAGCAGGCTCCCCGCTGAGCAGAGAGCCTGATGCGGGGCTCAATCCCAGGACCCTAGGATCATGACCTGAGCCGAAGGCAGACACTTAACCCACTGAGCCACCCAGGCGCCCCTAAAATCTTTAAAAAATGAAAACAAAAAACTATGAACCTTGTGATGTAGGTATTTTTTTAATCTTTTACATCTGTCAAAGAAGAATTTCACCTGTATGTGAAAACTTCTATGGTGACAGTACTTCAGCTAGGTTGGGTTGACATCTGACTTACTGGGATTTTAAGACTGATGCTTCTTTTATTGCTTCATTGTACTGTATGTTACATATCGGAAACACTTGCACTCAATTTTCTGAAGCCGGCTCTGTGAAAACTATCATGGATACAGTTGTTGAAATGCTTTAGTATATACTTGTAAATGCTACAATGATTCCCCAGTATGGAACTGTTGAAAGAAACAGAAGACAATGGATTTAATGATTCTGTGTTTTCTGCCAGTGTTCACTGATTGAGAGATAAAGGAGTCCTACAATTCACTGTATTGTCAACTCGAAATCAGATTTCCTTGCAATAAAAGAAAATGCTCCCCAAGTCAAGAAATAATTATTTCACTCAATAATCAAACATAAAAAATGGTAGTGGGATTGACATTTTCGCACTGATATCCACACCACATATGATCAAGCTAAATTTAAAGCTCCAAGGAAGGGAAAAGAAGATCATATTTATGACCTAGTCCGACGAATGTGAAAATTTTTGTTTCAACTTCATAATATAAGTCAACAATAATGAATTTTACATATTTTTAGAACATGACTCAACATGTAGATTTAAATTGAAACAGAATTATGTAAATTGACTGCAAAAGTTAAAAAGTTTGAAGAACACTTTGTTGATATTGTTAAATTTAAATTTTCTTTTCAATTTATTTAATACTTCTTTTGAATTTATGTTAATGTTAATAATATGGTTTTGACACAAGAGTTAGCAAATTTACTTAACCTGGGCATGGTTTTGAAAAGTCAAGTCAATTCTTCTAAAAATATGAACCAGTTTTGTCAATGTGCAAATGATTTTTCATTTGGTTACTGAAAAAGTTGATGTGGGGATAATCTAAGTATGTAAATCTACTTTTCCAACCATAAATTTTTATGAAATCTAACTAGAGGTAAAGGATTTCAGGTGAAAATTTAGTGTCTGAATTAAGATGTTCCAAAAATGTAAAATGCACATCAGATTTTGAAGACTCAGAATGAAAATATAATACATAAAACATCTCGTGAATTGTTTTTTCTATTAATAATACATCAAACTGATTATTTTAGATTTCTCTGGTCAAATAAAATATATTATTAAAGTAAATTGCACTTCTTTCTTGGCACTTAGTTTAACACGGCTATAAAAAATTTAAAATTACACACGTGGCTAGCATTCTATTTCTGCTGGACAGCAACCTTTGCAATTGCTGCATTTCCTCATAAACTCATTTGGAAAGAAATCACAATAGAAGACTTACATATATACACAAGGGAGAAAAATTCACCATAGGAAAAGAAAGCTTCTACCCTGGGTCAAAAGAAAAGCCACTTGGGGCTCTGAGAATACAGGCCCAGGGCCTTGATGAATTTCTGAAATGCCCTGAAATAACAAGAGGAAAGCACTTGCTGTAAAGGGTCCAGTGGAAAACCCTACTGCAGTTCTGGAAAGCCCTGTGAGGGATGCCCAGTCATACAGCCCACAGGTCCCATTTGTACAGATTAGAACCATCTAAGCTCAACATGGGCAAGATATGGCCATGGGCAACCGAGTTGTCCTCCCGGAGCTGCCATTTTGTCCCACATTAAAATGAGAATATTGTGTTTTTAACTCTCTGGAGCCCTTTCACACCATACAAAATTATGAGAGAGGGACAAAACAACAAAGGGACCATCAATTCCTGGAACTACTACAATCCCTTGAGGGACACCTGAAATAATGAAGAAAGCTTACACGGATGATGACAAGCCCCAGCCACCATTCACAAGGTGCCATCACAACAATGTCACATACCATAGAAGGACATAGAGCTAGGTATGATCACCACCATCCACGTTTACAGATGGGTCATCTTTTTTTTTTTTTTTTAAGATGCTCAACATCACTCATCATCAGGGAAATGTGAATTATTATTATCTTTTAAAGATTTTATTTATTTGTTTGACACAGAGAGAGAATACAAGCAAGGGAAGCAGCAGGCAGAGTGAGAAGCAGACTCCCCACAGAGCAGGGAGCCCCATTCAGGACCTGATCCCAGTACCCTGAGATCATGACCTGAGCTGAAGGCAGATTCTTAACCAACTGAGCATCCAAGATCCAGATACCTACTCAGACCCAATCAAGATTCCAGCCATCTACTGACTCCACTTCATTATAGCTGCTAACTATGCAAATATGTAGAATGTTATAGATATGTATTTTTTACAGCTTCCTCTGTACTTATACTCATAAAAGCTTATACTTAGGGGCGCCTGGGTGGCCTAGTGGGTCGGGCCTTTGCCTTCAGCTCAGGTCATGGTCTCAGGGTTCTGGGATCGAGTCCTGTGTCGGGCTCTCTGCTCAGTGGGGGGGCCTGCTTCCCCCTCTCTGTACCTGCCTCTCTGCCTACTTGTGATCTTTCTCTCTGTCAGGTGAATAAATAAAATCTTAAAAAAAAAAAAAGCTTATACTTTTTATACTAAAAGCTAAATTCTACCTTTATCTTCAGATTAAAAAATCATAGCAGAAAAAAGATTGAATAAACTTTTTTAAAAATTTTCTAAATGAATAATCTGGATAAACAACTATGCAGCCATCAAAAGAAATGAAATCTTGCCATTTGCGACAACATGGATGGAACTTGAGCGTATCATGCTTAGTGAAATAAGTCAAGCAGAGAAAGACAACTATCATATGATCTCCCTGATATGAGGAAGTGGTGATGCAACATGGAGGCTTAAGTGGGTAGGAGAAGTTAAATGAAACAAGATGGGATTGGGAGGGAGACAAACCATAAGTGACTCTTAATCTCACAAAACAAACTGAGGGTTGCTGGGGGGAGGGGGGTTGGGAGTAGGGGGGTGGGGTTATGGACATTGGGGAGGGTATGTGCTTTGGTGAATGCTGTGAAGTGTGTAAACCTGGTGATTCACAGACCTGTACCCCTGGGGATAAAAATATATGTTTATAAAAAATAAAAAATTTAAAAAAAAAAAAAACAATCATGTCCCACTTTTACTCTTATTTTTGGTGAAATAATCTTTTGCATTCTAAATACGTGAATATGTACTAACAAGGGGAGCCTGGGTGGCTCAGTCAGTTAAGCATCTGCCTTCAGCTCAGGTCATGATCTCAGGATCCTGGGATTGAGCCCCGCACTGGGCTCTCTGCTCCGTGGGGAGTCTGCTTCTCCCTCTCCCTCTGCCCCTCCCCTGCTTGCACACGTACTCTCCCTCTCTCCCTGACCAATAAACAAAATCTTTTAAAATAATGTAATAATAAGACTTCACAAAGCTTTGCTCACCTTTAGGGGTAGTGGTGAATCATGAAAATCCATCACAGAGAGAAGTGGATACATACATTACTGGGGCCAATGAGTATAAACAAAAAGGGGGAAATAATGCCATGAACACCCAACCTAGATGGAGCCCAAAGAGAAATGCAAGTGGGGAAAAGAGCATTTAAACTGAGTCATACCTTCCAGTGTCTTCTTCCCTAAGTGGTTTGTTTGGCTACACATACATGTTCATTGGTCATCATGGAAAGAATACTGGAAACCTGTTACAGCCGCAATTTTAAGGGCACTACCCAGTTTTTCCCTACTCAAATGAAAACAGTCATAGCAGTGACAGCCATAATAAGAGTAATAAAAGAGCCTATACTTATGTAGTGTGAACTATGAGACAGACATGACTCAAAGCCAATACACAAATCAATTCAATTAATTCTTACAACAACCCTAAGGCAGTTGCTACTACTATCCTCATTTTATTTACATAAAGGAAACTAATGCACAGAGTCTTACCATTGTGCTATATACTTTACATCGTCACCGTATTTAATCCTTGCAGCCACCTTATGAGGTAGATTCTAAGGCTCAGAGGGATGAGGAAATTTGCCCCAGCCAAGAAGAAGAAGACCTGGGATTAGAACCCAGGCTTCTCTGGAACTCTGAGATAAAAATAAAAAAAAAGAACCCAAGCTTCTGATCCTAGATCTTTATTACTGTATAATACTGGTCCCCTCCACCTTCCCGTACCATTCTTGTGACACCTTGCTATAACCGCACTGCTCAGAGATGGGTAGTGTAGCCAATAGTGTTATATCCTGCCCCGCTGTCCTTTCTGAGGGGACCCCTGGCTGCCGGAAGGTGGCTCCCAAGAGCTCATGCAAGCCTCTTCTCCAGGGTCCAGGCGCTGCTCAGAAATGTGGGAGGAGCTACATTTCCCACTTCCCCCACAGCCAGTGGCTGCCTGATACTAGAGCACAGGTCCTCTTGTCTCAATGCTGAGGTACCATGAACTCCTGAAGCGTCAGGGCGTCAAGCTGAGGAGAGACTTCTGTTGAAACCACATCTTTGCTTGGTTTCTCCTCCTGCTGTCTGGCCCCCGCTTGCTTCCAAGTGAGTTTCTCCCAGGAGCCTCCACCTCTTCCCCCGCCCCATCAATCACCCACACAAGAAACCTGGTTTCCCCTCTGCTTCTAGGGAGCCTCCTAGGAAACAGACAGGCTTTATCAAGCACAAAGAGCAAAGTTTAAAACTGCAATCAAAGTAGCACAGAGGATGCTCCAGAATTCATATTGCTGGCTTTTTAGATCAAAGTTATTTTTATCCTCTTAAAAAAAAAAAAAAAACCCTCACATTTTTGTTTAAGTGCTTCAGGATGAAAACGAAAAACATTTATGTATTGCATTGAAAGGATCTTAAACACTTACTTCACTAAAGAAGCTTTGCGACACAGTTTGTCAGCCCCTCTGTAGTAATTCACCAACTGCATCAGCCCAGGCTCGTGACCTATAAAGGAAAGAGGAGGTTCAGAAGGGAAAGAGGACAGGTGGGAAATGACCATGTCAGCACCAGCATGTAGGAGAGAGAACAGCTGTGTCATGCCCAGTTTTTCTTTCTTCCATTTCAGGACTGGTTGGTGGAAATGGAACTGTTCCACTGCCCTGCACATGTACTCCCCTTCCACAGCACGGCCCTGGAAACCCTCCCCAGCCCCACAGTGGGCATTAAGGTAACAACATCCTAGCTCTGCCAAAGACAGCTGCTGCTTTTGTTTTCTCTCCTTAGGGAAGAAGGGCATTTTCCATTTCACCTCTCTTTGATCCCCACCACACCCCACTCTTGGCTTAACACAGAAGGATTTAATAATCTTTGTACAATGCAACTGTAACAGTCATGCTCTGACACCCCAACCTTGCTTTTCTACAGCCATCAGGGTGGGCACTAGAACTATGATGTTGCTTTTCTCAAGCACGTCTACCTCTGCGACCTTCTAGAAGAGCCACAAGAGGCGAACGAAGGTAGTGGAGAAGCCAGGTCTATAAAATCAGAAGCCCTGAGAACCTTCTTCTGAGTATCTCCACAGAGAAACTCATCTTTAGTAAATCTTATTGGATTGTCCCCTCCTCTATAAAATAGAGCAGAAAGGATACAAACAAACACAAAGGCCTCCATTTTTGTTTAAAATCCTAACAAAATGCATTGAATTTCCAGCAACAACAAAAAAAGTAAAACCCAACAAAGGGAGAGTAGAAGATGCCAGAGGTAAGAAGAATACATCTGAGAACAGCATACAATTTAAAAGACTTAGGCACTAACTAGCTCTCACTGTCTCCCTGGGGTAGATGAACCTGCCTTATACCTCAGCTGTCTACTTTCTTATCTCCATGGTACCAACCTTCCTGAGCCTTTACCTGGCTCTATAAGCCACCTCCTTGGGTTTCACACTTTAAGCAAAAACTAAATATCCCTAACAGTGAAGACATATAACCAGATGGCTGATGGACGCTGTTTGCTTTTCCATAAAAAAACAAATATTTATCCTCTGTCGACTCTGTGGTACTTGTTTATGATTTGGGCCCTGTGAGTTTCTGCTCCTTCCTCCCTAGTCCTCCCTAGTCCACCATAGCAATGCCAACCACGTCCCTGCTTTGGCCCCGGCAGAGACTTTCCAGAGGAAAGTCAGGCGGTCAGGCAGGGAAATGCAAGAGCAAGAAGGAAATATATGTTCTCAAGTGTCAGTAGTTCTTCTTTCAGGGAAGGTATTCTATTTGCTAAGGGCTTCCTGGAGAGACAGGTTAACCAAAGGGAATCTGCAGGCACATTCCCTGTGGTCCCCAAATTTCTGGGGGTTGAAATTAGCCCCTCCATGGAGTCCCCCTCATACATACATCTTACATTTCTAGAACAATAAAAAGTTGTCCATGGTACCATTCCAAAGGAAAAATGTCCATAAGGCTATGCTAAACACCCTTCATTCCCAAAATCACTACAACTGTACAAGCCACCCCCCCCCCACCCAAAGGCTCTATGGAAGTTCACCAGTGGCCAGCTTTCAATCTGCCCATTCAACCTCTCCACCCTCTGACCACACCTATTTCTAAAAACTGTATCCTCTGCTGGACATCGAACACGGCTCTCTCTGAGCTGCCTTCCAAGGCAGAGATGACTTTTCCTCGTTACTGACTGGTCCCCACCCCAGGAGAATTTTGGCAAGGAACATGGATGGCTACTGTGGGAGAGGCTGCATCTCCGGGATGACTGCGCAGTGAGGAGAAGCCACGAGACCGTTCAGGTCAATGGGATGTAAGTTGAAGTGATCTGCACAACTTCTGGATTACGTCATCTAGAAAGGAGCTGCTGGTCCTCCCCTCCTCTCCTGTCCCCGGCCCCTCCCTACACGCGAGGATGCGGATATGGATGTAGATATGATGCCAAGCCAGCATCAACCATGTGAGTTACTCCCGAAGGTTACTCCCTCGGGATGAGCAGGTCAGAGCCCGCGCGTCCTGTAAAATCTGCATTCAACACACAGCTGTGGAAACACTAAGGAAAGGCCTAAGTCAGACACCCTCCGGCCATTCCCTGGCTTGGCTCATCTCTGCAGCTCCTGCTTTTGGAATCCAGAGGTCTTTTCCAAATCCCCGGTTCACCTGAGCCTTCGGGGAGCTGAGTCCTCAGGGTTTTCCACACATAAGGATCCCTCCCGCGCCAGCATCAGGCAGGGTGGAATCCTGAGTGCAGAAAAGAGGACTCGAGCCCGAGGTCGTGCGGCTGCTCTGCCGGGCCTGGCCCCGCCCCAGCTCAGCCCGGTGCGATTTGGGGGCGTCTGGCCCGGGCAGTGCGGAGCGCGCTGCCGACGCCCGCCGGGTTGCAGGGACCTGCCATTGTCCGGCAGCCGCGGCGGAATCCGATTTACGGGACGAGAAGGCATGCAAAGCGGAGCGTTTAGACCTTTACGGATCCATTTCCTCCCCGCCCGAGGAACGACGGAGAGGAAGATTGATGACCTTAAGACAAAAGCGCGGGTGCTAACGGGTCGTGGGAGGAGGGGGAGGGCGGGCACGGGGAAGGGCTCACCCAGTCTCCCGAAGGGCAGCCGGTTCCTCTCGCCCAGCATCAGGTTGAACCTGGGGTTGTCGCGCCTCAGCCTCTTCCAGTGGCCGGTGGCGAGCAGCAGCCGCGAGACCTCAGCGTAGACGCTGCTGTTCTCGTCGCGCACCACGAAGGTGTACATGGCGAAGGGCCGTGCCCTCGGGCCGCCCGGGCGCCGCCGCAGGGACCAGCCGGCCGAGGTGGCGGCTCAGCGCGGAACCCGCCCGGGCGCCCGTCGCCGCGCCGGCTCTCCGAATCACTAGGGTCCCGGTGGCGCCGCGCCCCGGCGCCCGCGCGTCAGCCCGGAGGCCGCGCCCCCTCCCCCTCCTTCAACTCCCGGCGCGGCCCCGCCTCCGCCCCGTGATGCCGCGCGGTCGCCCCCGCCCGGCCCGGGCTGGGTTGTGGGGGGCTCTTCGCTGTGGCTCCGCAGCGCGTCCTGGGCCCTGGCTGGGGTCCCCGGTGGCTGGAGGACGGCCGGGACGAACGCGGCTTTGACGCAGCGTTGGCAGTGTGCGACCGAGGGAGACTGGGCGCGTCCCCCTGCGTCCCGGGTCCCAGTCAGGGGGCGGTGCCGGCGGAGGATCCCCCACCCCCCGCTTCTGCGCGGCACGCTGCGGCTCTTCCACCCCCGCTGTTCCAAAGGGACGATTTGTGGATAAAAATGAAACGTTCCAACGCACAGTCCCACGACCGCGGAATGGAAATGGACAAGGCAATTCTAAAATTTATGCAGAAATGCGAAGGTCGAAGAATAACAAAAGCAATCTTGAAGAAGAAAGTTGGAAGACTTCACACTACCAGAAATGAAGACCTATAAAAGTTATAGTATTCAAATTCAAAGCTACAGTAATTAAGAAAGTATGGTTTGGGCACAGGAGAGACAAGTAGACCAAAGGAAAGATATCTATCGATTGATATAGTTGCTTGGTTCATAACAAAGGTGACGTTGCAGATCAGTGGGGAAAAGGACGGACTTTTCAATAAATGAAGTTGGCTCAGTAGATGGACATTTGGAAAACAAAAGTTATTTTGACCTCTATCACACACAACATCAGTTGCAGATTCATTGGGAGCTGATGCATCCAAATATGAAAGTAAAGCAATAAGACTTTTAACAGAAAACACGAGATAAAAATCTTTATGATCTTACACTAGATGAAGATCTTAAAGAGGGCACAAAAGTCTTCAGGAATAGAGGAAGAAACTGGTAAATTAGTAACCTAAAAAATAAGAACTCTTACTTATCAAAAGACACCATCCGAAGGAAAAAGAAAGCCACAGAATGGGATATAATGTCTGGTGTGTGTGTGTGTATGTATGTGTGTGTGTGTGTGTGTACATACATATCTGACAGAGGACCCATATTTAGGGCACATGAAGAATTATAAATGAATAATTCAAAAAATTGACAAGCCAATTAACAATAGAAGTGAGCTGGATATTTTAAGGGACAATCCAATAGGTAAGCTCTTAGCACAAGAAAAGATTGGGAGAAGAGTCATAGGAAGACACTAAATAAGGAATATGTTGAGCCAAAAAGCAAGGCCACATCTAATAGTTGGAGGACAGGAGTACAAATGGAAACCATATGTTTAAATGTCTACCATATGCCTAAATATTTTAAAGTTATAAACCATGCCCATAAGCTGCTAGATAAAGTGTCTGTTTCCCGCCTTGCAAATATATAATGATAAGGATGACCTCGAAGGCCAGAATTTTTAGAATTCTCATATTCATAGACGTTCAATGCCAGAAACTGGAAATACTGGAGGAGATGGCCCTGGCCTCTACCCCTGGCCGGACCCTGTTTCTTCCCTTCCTTGACTCCATCCTGCAGCATGAGGGGCCATGCATATGTGCATGGGGACAATACAGCCAGGAAATTCAAGCTCCATCTGCTCACCCGGCACTTCCCACAAACAGCTGCAGTTTGGTCACTGCCCAGACCTAGGGGTGTGCACACCAGCAATGTCATTGTGTGTGGGAGAATAGACCCTGGGAAGATGCCAGAGCAGGCTCAGGAAAAAGAGCTGGGCTATTTGGATGGTGAATTCTGGTTCTCAGGTACCTAGCATAGTCTAAAAGGGGGGCGGGCATATCCCTTTGCCCTCCCAAATATCTTATCCATAAGGAAGGACATGGCTAGAGTGGGTCAAACTGGGAAAAGCAAGGCTCTTTCTTACATGGGGCTAAGGGTCATACTCCTCAGAAACAAGCTTCAGAATCCTCTACTACCCTTTCCCCTCTGTCTGCTCTTTGTGTCCTATACTTGGACACAAAAACAACTAAAAATTCTTTTTCTCCCATCATCTCTAATGTTACCACAAGCACTTCATGCTTTGGATTTCACACCTGTCTTCTAGCTGCTCTTCTTACTTTAGCCCCTTTACCTCTCCGGTCTTCCCTGAACATCATTACCAAATTAATCTTCCTAAAACACAGCATTCGTCACATCTACCCATGTATCAAAGATTGCAATGGCTCATTGAAGCCAGCATCCTCAGTTTCAAAGTCATAGCCTTTTATTAAGTCTTTCCATTGTAACTTTCTTGCCACATTTACCACACTACTTCAGCCAGAGTCTTTGAAGTGCCCTGATCATCATCAAGGTCAAACGGAAGTGTGTTAGATGGAGTTTTAATGTTGAGTGTGTATTAACCCTTCCAAAACTGACGAACCATGTACCAGATGGATCATAAAGTCCCTATTAATCAAAACCTTTAATTAGCTAGCATTTTCTGTCTCACAATTGTGCTGAATAAAATAATACTGGCCATTTCTTTGGACCAAGGTCTTGGTTGCTCATATCACGTGGGGGGTAAGACTGTGTTCCCCTTCCACAGAGCCTTTTGACACCCCTCTCTGAAGAAGATGCCACTCACATGCTTCTACGCCCAGAAAACCTGCATTTAACAAGTCCTCGTTGCAGACCGTGTTCAAGGCATAGAGGACACAAGACGAAGTCCCTGTCCTCACAGAGCTCTGTTCCTGAGGAAGCTTACATTTTTCTGGATGCTACCTAGAGGAATTTAACTGGAGGAACAAATATCCCTACAGTTTCTGCTGCTACTGGAATTCTGGGTTGGAGTGACAATTGTGAGGACAGGAATACCTTCCAGAGACACTCACATCTGAACATGTAGGATGAAGCTGCTCAAGTCCATATGGCACCTGAGTCATTTTCTCCCCTATTTCCTGTTCTTCTGAGATGCAATAACTCCCACACAGAGATGAAGGAAAGTAGAAAAAATAGAAAAATAATTCAGTGAGTGGCACTCGAAGGACACTGTGAAACCTAGAGTTAAAAGGTGTCAGCGACTGCAAGGTGATGCCCACACCTCCTATCCAGAGACCAGCAATGGAGCCCATACTCTCTTTCTCCCTGGGCCATGTTGCTACAGCGTGGTGTGTGCTGAGAGTTTGCACACAGGATAACAGGCCTGGGAATGACCAACATAATTAGATATTGGTGGCATCTTTTTTTTTTTTTTTTTTTTTTACTGTGTTAATTATTTGAGAGAGAGGGAACATGGGCCGGCACATGGGTTGGTGAGGGAGGGGCAGAGGGAAAGGGGAAAGCAGATTCCCCGCTGATCAGGGAGCGCTGAGATCAGGATACAACCTGAAGGAAGATGCTTAACTGACTGAGCCACCTGGGTGCCCGGGTGACATCTTTTCAAATGAATAAAAATATTAATAAATATAAGATAGTTTTCCGCATCCCATAAATAACTAGTGGTGCTAAGGAGACAGGAATAGAAGAGGCATTTGAGAGGGGAGAATCATCAGGGAAAATTTCTTAGAAGAAACCAGTTTTGAAGCCAGTCTAGAACGGAAGGAAACTGAGTCCCATCTGTATTGGCCAAAGGAAAGGCTGAAGGCCACATCTTCCTCTACCCCCTTTATCCCTAAGGCTCATCTGGCTTTGGGTATCCCGAAGGATACATCAACAATTTAACATCAAGGTTTTACATAACTCCCGAGATTCTCTTCCCCTCAGATATTTCTGGGAGGCTGCTTCTCGGGCCAAGCCTCAGCAAGCCTGCTCTGGGGCTCACCAGCCCGCAGGGCTCCTCAGGGTGAATTCTACCCTTCTCTGGGCCATGCTGCGTGGTGTTCTCCCAAAGCTGGAAGGGCCATATGAATGTCCCCAGTGTCTCTACTGAAAGGGGAAGACTGCCTCTTCATAGAGCTCCCAGTCTTAGAGTAGAGCGAAGGAGTGACTCTTCTACTGTCTTCTCAGTGATCCTACTGCAATTCTCATTTCAGCTCCAAGCCTCCACTCCAAAAACCAGGCCCCCGCTCCTCGAGGCAGATCGCCTCTCAGCCTGTCTGGACTACTGGTTGCAGCCTAGCCTGCTCCATCTTGGGTAGATTCCTAAGAAGTGAATTGCTGCATCCTATGGTATATTTGTGTCTAATTTTTTAGGACGCTACCAAACCTTTTGCCAAAGTGGGTCTAGCATTTTACATTCCCACCAGCAATGCACAAGGGTCTTAATTTATCTGCATCCTTGATAATACTTGGTATTGTCTTTCAAATTTTTATTTATTGTAAAAAATATTTTATTTATTTATTTATTTAGTTAGTTAGTTACTTACCTAGAGAACAAATGAGCAGGGGGAGGGGCTGAGAGGGAGGGAGAGAATCTCACCCAGACTCCCCGCTGAGCAGGAAGCCTGGCTCCAGGCTCAGCTGAGGTCATGACCTGAGCTGAAACCATGAGTAGGTCACTGAACTGACTGAGCCACCCTGGTGCCCCAAGAATTCTTTATATATCTTGGATACAAGCCTCTTATAAGATATATGATCAGTAAATATTTTTCCCAGTTTGTGACTTATCTTTTCATTTTTTTTTAAAAGATTTTATTTATTTATTTGAGAGAGAGACAGTGAGAGAGAACATGAGTGAGGAGAAGGTCAGAGAGAGAAGCAGACTCCCCATGGAGCTGGGAGCCCGATGCGGGGCTCGATTCCAGGACTCCAGGATCATGACCTGAACCGAGGGCAGTCGTCCAACCAACTGAGCCACCCAGGCGTCCCTCTTTTCATTTTTAATGATGTCTTTTGTAGTGCAAATTTTTAAATTTCAATGAATTCTAATTTACTCATTTTTTTCCTTTTTATGGATTGAAAGCTATAAATTTCCCACTATAGCCTTAGCTATCTCCGATATATTTTGATCTGTTGTGCTTTCATGGTCATATGATTCAAAAAATTTTCTAAGTTCCCTTGTGATTTCTTCTTTGATCTATAGGCTATTTATTAATGTGTTGTTCAATTCTTAAATATTCAAGGGCTGCTCAAATTTCTTTCTGTTGTTGATTTTTTTTTAAAGACTTTATTTATTTATTTGACAGAGAGAGAGAGATCACAAGCAGGGGAGCAGCAGGCAGAGGGAGAGGAAGAAGCAGGCTTCCCGCCCAGCAGGGAGCCCAGTGCAGGGCTCCATACCAGGCCCCTGAGATCATGACCCAAGACGAAGGCATACGCTTAACCAACTGAGCCTCCCAGGTGCCCCTCTGCTGCTGATTTCTAATTTAAGTCTACAGTGGTCAGAGAATATACTTTACATAATTCTAATCCTTTTTATTTATTGAGACTTTCATAGCATAGAATGTGTTCTATCTTGGAACTATTCCATGAGTGCTTGAAAAGAATGTGTCTTCTCCAGTCATTGTGTGGAGTGTTCTGTATATGTTAATTAGGGTGCCTTGGTTGAGAGTACTGTTAAAGTTTTGCTAATTTTAACTAGTTGTTCTATTAATTATTTAAAATTGGATTTTGTATTTTTTAAGTAAACTCTATCCCTATTGTGGGGCTTGAACTCATACCCCAAGATTAAGAGTTGCATGTTCTACTGAATGAGCCATCCAGGAACCCCAAAACTGGGTTTTGAAATCTACAACTATACGTGTATATTTCTCCTTTTAATTCTTTTGATTTTATTTTCATGTATTTTGTAAGGTCCACTTACAGTTGTTATATTTTATGACATAGATGTAAGGGCCTGGTTGGCCAGAGGGAGTCATTTTGTGTTTATGCAGTAAACTTAGATTGACCCTATGCAGTAAACTTAGATTGACCCTGCCCCTCCCAGAGGAACTTACTTGCAAAGCCTAGATACAAGGGCGGGTCAGGCCAGGTGAAGACATCCAATCAGTGGAGCGCGCATATATCTACTAGGGTAAGTTGAAATTCAATTGGCCACCCGTGTATTACCTAGCAGTTTTTTCTGTGTGTGGCAGACCTAGCATGACTGTGCAGTTTTCTCTGTGTATTGCAATCTCATTGGCCACCTGTGTATAGCCCGGCTAAACTATCTCTATAAAAGTAAGTCTGTGAGGCTGGGAGGGGTCGCCCCTTTGAAAGAGACAGCCCTGACCGGTCAGTTTCATTCTCGATGCTTGGCGGGAAATAAAGCTTTGCTTGACCTTTGCTTTGTATCAGTCTCGCTCCTTTGATTACGGACCCAAACAATAGAGACCCTTTTTATCATTTGAAAGGTCTCTTTTTGTCTAACAATATTTTTGTCTTAAAGACTACTTTAAGATAGTAACAGAGGTGTGTATATTCAAATTTTTTTAAGGCTGCTAACAAAATGGGTGGCTTAAAACAACAGAAACTGATTCTCTCACAGTTCTGAAGCTAGAAGTCTGAAATTAAAGTATCATCAGGCCATGCTTTCTCTCAAGGCTCTAGGAAGGAATCCTTCTCTGTCTAATCCTGGCATCTGGTAATCGTTAGCTGTCCCTGGTGCTCTCGGCTTATCTCTTTCCAATTTCTGCCTCCACCATCCCATGGCATTCTGTCTCTCTGTCCTAATTTCTTTCCTCTTCTAAGAACATCAGTTATTGAATTAGGGCCTACTCTAATCTAGGATGACCTTATCTTAACTTGATTACATTTTTCAAAGATCTTGTTTTTAAATAAAGATGCTTTTGTAGGTTCTGGGTAGAGACGAATTTTGGAAGGACACTGTTCAAACCAATAAAGCACTTACTCTCTTTTGGTTCCTGTCTGCGAGGGATAGCTTAAACCCATCACTTTACTTCCCACCCATTTGTGTTTTTGAATCAAGTCTGTGTCTCTTGTAGATATAATTGGGTCTTGCCTTTTTTTTTTTTTAAGGTTTATTTATTTATTTCAGAGAGAGAGAGAGAGCACAAGTGTGAGTGGCAGAGAGAGAGAGGGAGAGAGACTCTCAAGCTGATTCCCCTCTGAGCGTGGAGCCCAAGGTGGGGCTGGATCTCACAACCCTGAGGTGATGACCTGAACTGAAATCAAGAGTCAGTTACTTAACTGACTGAGCCACCCAGGTGCCCCTGGATGTTGCTTTTTTATGCTGTCAATCTCTGTGTTTAGATCAGGGTATGTAGAGAATTCAGATTTAATATAATTATTGATATTAGCTATACATTTGTCATTTTTCTATTTGTTTTCTATCTTCTCCTTGCTTGCCTTCTTTTATGTAAAATAAATGTTTTTAGTATGCTATTTTATTTTACTTTTTAAATTAAGCTCTCTATCCA
The DNA here is from genome assembly GCF_964662115.1 of Mustela nivalis. Lineage (NCBI taxonomy): Eukaryota > Metazoa > Chordata > Mammalia > Carnivora > Mustelidae > Mustela > Mustela nivalis. Next base: position 36,543,023 of record NC_139027.1, on the reverse strand, counting down.
ACGTAAGGCTTGAACTCATGACCGTGAGTAGACATGCTTCTCTGCCTGAGCTAGTCAGGTGCCCCTAGTGTGCAATTTTAATTAATTTTTGGTTAACTTTACTGTTTTTAAAAATATTTTATTTTGGGGGGAGTGCCTGGGTGGCTCAGTCAGTTAAGTGTCCAACTCTTGGTTCTGGCTCAAGTCTTGATCTCAGGGTTGTGAGATCAAGCCCCGTGTCAGGTTCTTACTCTCTACACTCAAGGTGGGGCTTGAACCTACAACTCCAAGATCAAGAGTTACATGCTCCACCACCTGAGCTAGCCAGGTGCCCCTTTTATTGTTTTTTCAGTTATCTTCTTGGTGTTTGCAATTGGGATTATAATGTGCATGTTAACTTTGAAAAAAAAATCTGCTGCAAGTTAATACTATTTTAATTCTGGTAAAATAATGAAAATTTGCTTTAATGTAATTCTATTCTCTCTCTCTCCTCCTTCATGCTCTTTTTCTTGTAAATCCAACAATACAGTGTTATAGTTATTTTACATAATCTTATATTTTTAAATCTGTTAAGAGAAAAATGTGTGTATGGTTTTGATAATAACTTATGTAAGTAACTTTATAGGACTTCTTCATTGCTTTCTGTTGGTTTGAGTTAACATCCAGTGCCATTGCCCTATAGGCTGCAGGATAGTTTGACTTGTGATAAACATAGACTCTCCTGCCTCGGGGAAGTCGCTTTCAATGGTAGTGATCCTGGGTGTCATCATCCACCGCTCCAAACTGAGGGAATCCCTTTCAATGGCAAGAGAGAAGCTACTGGTTCTTCTGGACCTCCCTCTCTAGCTGAACCCCTTGTTGATGGCTTAGATGGAATCAGCCCCAGACTGGAATGCCATAGAGCTCCACAATGTCCAGCAAATGCTCATGCATAACCACTCCTCAGATTGTTTTTTTGCCTTTTGTCAACTTCCACAGTGCTGAAATGGTTGTTTTAGGGCCATTTCGTCCATCTTTGGAGTTGCTTCTGGGGAAGAGGATTTGACCGTCTCCTTAATCAGCTGTTACCAGAAGTCCTGCCTCAGTCACCATCCTTCCCAGTGCTGTTGTCATTAATTCCTTGAACCAAATTCCCTCTATTTTAAATACCTAAAGTGGTTTCTGTTTTCCTGACCAGACACAACTCAAACATAGTAATTTCTAGGAACTTACTAAAAGTCCAGTAATTTGAATAGGAAATAATTCTCAGAAACTTGGTACTATTCTTATGCCCCAGTCTTCAGTTTCTTCACTCATAAAGTGAACTTAATAATACTTACCTAGGGCGCCTGGGTGGCTCAGTGGATTAAGCCGCTGCCTTTGGCTCAGGTCATGATCTCAGGGTCCTGGGATCGAGTCCCGCATCGGGCTCTCTGCTCAGCAGGGAGCCTGCTTCCTTCTCTCTCTCTCTGCCTGCCTCTCAGTGTACTTGTAATTTCTCTCTGTCAAATAAATAAATAAAATCTTTAAAAAAAAATAATACTTACCTCATTAAATTATTCTATGGAATAAGTGAACTGATATGTGGAAAACACCTGGGACACAATACAAATTAATATAAAGTCTATTTTTCCTCTAGTTTAAGCCCCAATTCCTTTTTTGTTCCAAGAAATAGCCAGAATATTCCCTCAGCAAATTCTTGTGAAAATCCACACAAAGGAACTAGAAAGAAGCCAAGTTAATTCAACTGCTCAGTGATTCATCATCTGCCTTTTATTAGCACTAGTGCCAAATTTCCTTTTTGTTGCCCACAACAAAACTGTCCAAAGACTCATAGTTGAGTTTTATTTTTATGACTGGATTGACTAAAACAAGTTAGCTTTTTTCTCATACTTGAACCTTGTTCTTATTCTTGTGGATAAGCAGGACTTTTAATACTGCAGAAACAGCAGACCCTCTATAGCTGCATGCATAAATTATGATGTTTGCTTCTTAGCAATCCTGCCTGTGACGTCAGTGGCAGAGTCAGCTAACAGTTGCTGGGCAATGCCACAGTCTTGAACTGTACTGTGGATGTAAATAGATTCCTGTTGCTGAATTTAAAAAAAAAAAAAAAAAAGGACTCAAACTGGGTTTCTTACATTTAGAGTGAATTCGGGGGTCTTCTCTTTGGCTTAGAGAGTGGAAAGTATCTTCTCATCAAGGTAAGCAAAAATGTCCATGTTTTTCTCCCTTGTTGGCTCCCTATGCATGGCTACACTCTTGTAATTATTGATCAAAAACATTTCAGTACTGGAATTTGTCCATTTGCCCACACGATGCTTGAAATTTCTATATACTATCCTCAAGTTGTCATTCAGCCTTGTATAATGCCAGGGAAAGGAAGTTTATTTACCTCCAAGTAATAGGACTCATAGGGTCTTTGAGAATTTTTATTTGAGATGTCCATTCAATCTAAGTGAGAACTTTCTCTTGCCATATGACTTTCATCCCTTGTTCTGAGAAGCTCCATAGAATAAAAGTCAGGCAAAATTTCTTTCTTTGAGGGATCCCTGGGTGGCTTAATCAGTTGGGTGTCTGTCTTTGGCTTGGGTTGTGATCCCAAGGTCCTGGGATTGAGTCCTGAGTTGGGTACTTTGCTCAGCGGGGAGGCTGCTTCTCCCTCTGCCTGCAACTCCCTCTGCTTGTGCTCTCTTTCTCCAAAAAGTAAATAAAAATCTTTAAAAATTTTTTTTCTTCTATTGTATGTAGTTCTCCAAATAATGAAGACCTCGGTCATGTCTTCTTAATCAGATTAACCACTGCTTAAACTGGTCTTTTTGCCATACAGTTTGCATGAGTGACTCCGTTTTCCTTCCTATTTGCTCTGAACCTGTCTCAGGTGTCCTTCTTTTACTTTTTTTTAGCATGTTGCTGCTAAGCTACAATATATTCTATACTTGTAGGGTCCTGAAAATTACCTCCACTTAGCCCTTTAATACTTTGTAAATTTCTTTCCCAGTGTAGAGGTAAAATTAGATGAACATGGGGCACCTGGGTGGCTCAGTGGGTTAGGCCTCTGCCTTCGGCTCAGGTCATGATCCCAGGGTCCTGGGATCGAGCCCCACATCGGGCTCTCTGCTCTGCAGGGAGCCCTCTTCCTCCTCTCTCTCTGCTTGCCTCTCTGCCTACTTGTGATCTCTGTCAGATTAAAAAAAAAAATTCCTTTGGAAACTTCCTAAATTAGATGAACATCAAGTCGGAGAAATATTTATACATGTCAGTCAGCATGGGCTCAGATCACGTCATACTTCTGTTCACAGACTGGAAGAGATGGAATCTTTCCTCTTGGAAGACATTGGCTCCATGATACAGAACAGGGCCATTGAGAGAATCATCTCCCCAATGACTGTCCAACTTTGCCATCTGATCATTTCGATGGAGAGGAAAGATATGGAAAATGAAGTATTCGCCTCTTTGGAGAAGATGGCAGAGGAATTGGCTCAAGCTAGTGAAGACTTTGTGCAAGTTGCCAAAAGGTAATAATTTCAAAGAACTCCAGCCTTTTTCCCTGACAGGATTGCCAAAGTAGAGGAGTGTTAACTAGAGCCTGTTATAGTCTCATTAAATGCTTTGGAAAGAAGTCAGTTGGGAAAATAAATCAGTATAACATAAAGCAAACCTAGTTAATATATTGTTACTTATTAGTTGGGGTATACTTTTAAAAAAAATTATTTATTTGAGAGAGAAAAGGGAGGGACAGAGAAAGAGGGAGAGAGAGAACCTCAGGATGGAGCCTGATGCCGGGCTCGATCACATGACCCTGAGGTCATGGCCTGAGCCAAAACCAAGAGTCAGACACTTAACTGACTGAGCCACCCAGGCATTCTGGGGGATACTTTCAATATACAGTCATTTCAGGATTAGTTCCGTTTTGCACTAAGAAGCCATTGTATGTTCCATCAAGAGGTTTCTTGATTCTTCCTTTTTTACAGGTTATTCTGTATGATAGAGATAAGAATTTTCAGAGTTGTCTAAACAGGATTTTCATTATCTATTGTTTATTATCTGCCTGATTATTAGCAAACCTGAATGCAAATTATTTCCATATTAAATTTAGTTCCAGGGTCCACATAAAAAGAGCCAGTTGTAACAGCAAAACTAAATTCTATAAATGAAACAGAGGTAAACACTGCAACAAAAGATTTACATTTCACTGTCCCAATCAACATACGCACAGCAGCTAGACTGCCTGTGTTTGAATGCCAGCCCCAACCTCTTGCTCCTTGTCTAGCCGTGGTTAACGTCTGAAATCTCTGGGTGCCTCATCTGGGTAGGTAGAGGAAATAACCAAATCTCCCTTACAGGACTGTCATCAGTGTACGAGAGTGGACTGTCCAAGTCACTGAGCACAGTTCCCAACATATGGTGGCTGATGACCAATTGCTTCATGTAGATCTTTACAATAAAAAGAGGCATCATAAATATTTCTCTCTCTCTCTCTCTTTTAAGATTTTATTTATTTATTTAAAAGAGAGAGAGAGTGGGTAAGAGAGGGAGACAAAGAGAGAGAATCCCAAGCAGGCTCCCAGGCATGGGGCTGGACGCCACAACCCTGAGATCATGATCTGAGCAAAAACCAAGAGTCGGTCACTTAACTGACTAAGCCACTCGGGTGTCCCAGTATTCTTCTCCCTCATCCAGTAAGTATTTATTCACCACGTGGGAAGGAGGCAGGTCCTATCCTAAGTGCTGAAATGAGTAAGTGAATAGGACGTTCACAGTTCCTGCCTTCAGGAGCAGGGGAGCAAACAGAAAAGAAAAACATACAAACACATAACTAGGGGCGCCTGGGTAGCTCAGTTAGTTAAGCGTCTGCCTTCAGCTCAGGTCATGATCCCGAGGTCCTGGGATCAGACCCTGCATCGGGCTTCCAGCTTGGCGAGAAGCCTGCTTTTCCCTCTCCCCCTCACCCCCCCGCTTGTGTTCCCTCTCTTGCTGTCTATCTCTCTCTCTGTCTCGCTCTCTCTCTCTCTCTGTCAAATAAATAAATAAAATCTTTTACTTTACTTTTTTTTCTTTGAAAGATTTTATTTATTTATTTGACAGAGATCGCAAGTAGGCAGAGAGAAGGAAGCAGGCTCCCTGCTGAGCAGAGAGCCCAATGCAGGGCTAGATCCCAGGGCCCTGGGATCATGACCTGAGCCGAAGGCAGAGGCTTTAACCCACTGAGCCACCCAGGCACCCCAAATAAAATCTTTTTGAAAAAGCACATCACTACATCAAGAAGGAAAGAACAAATACATAAATAGAAAAATGGGAAAAAGATATTTCACTGAAGAAGAAATTAAAATGAATTTTTTAAATGAAAAATATATTCAATCTTAGACTCAGTAATTCTATTTATTTATTTATTTATTTTGAGAGAAAAAGAGAGAGATAGAAAGAGAATCTTAAGCAGGCTCCATGCCCAGCACAGAACCCAACATGGAGCTTGATCTCGTGACCCTGAGATCATGACCTGGGCTGAAACCAAGAGTCACGCTGAGCCACGCAGGTGCCCCAGACTCAGTAATTCTTTTACCAAACAGTTTAGCAAACAACAAAATGCAAATTACAATGGTAAGATACTATTTCTCTGACTCCACATAATTAAAAACTGTGACCAAGCAGAAACAAGCTAAATGCCCTTGTCCAGTTTATGATGAAACCTAAAACACAAAACAGATGCTAAAATTGTTAATGAACATTAGCTAATTAGGGGCAATCCGTAGCATTGCTTTATGTGGAGAAGCTGGCTACCAAAGAAAAAATGTTAAGCTAATAGAACTAGAATTGATACTGACAGAGCGTGCAACTGTCATAACAACTCTTCCTGGCAAGGATCACCTGCGGATGTTGATTGGTGGGCAAAGGTTTAAGAGGAGCAAGATATGTTTATTGTCTCAAGATGTCTTCTGGCAAAGGCTTTTATTAACTACAAAGGGGACAGTAGTGGTTTTAAGGAAGAGAAGCCTGGCAGGTGTAATCAAAGTTAACATCACTATATTGGGAGAAAAACACAGTGTACCTGCTGATGTGGTGCCCGGCACCATTGTTTGGAATCACTTCCCAAATTGTATAATGAGAATCTATTCATGAAACAGACAATAACTACGAATAACTGGCTTGTACTCGTCATAAAATGTCAGGAGTCAAGACAGAAAGCCTCAGGAACTGTTCCAGAGTAAAGGAGACTGAGGGGACCTGAATTAGTTTCCTGCGGGGTTCTCACAAGGGACCACCAGCTTAGGGACCTAAAACAACACCAATGTGTTGTCTCACAGTTTTGCAGGTTGGAAATCGGTGGGCTTGGCTGGTTCCTCTGTTTGGGGTCTCACAAGCCAAAATTGAGGACTCTTATGTAGAGGCTCTGGGAAGAATCCACTTCCAGGCTATTCAGGGCATTGGCCAAAGCCAGTTGCTTGTGGTGATGGGAGTGAGGAATTCATTTCCTTGCTGGCTGTCAGCCCGAAGCTGACAGTCTTTGCCCTTCAAGTCTGCCTACATTCCATGTGTCCCCTCCAGTGATGGCAGGTCAAGTTCCTCTCATACTTCAAACTTCTCTGACTTCTCCATCTGCCTTCTTCTATTTTTAAGGGCTCATGCGAATACACTGGACCCACCTGGGTAGTTCAGGATACTCTCCCTGTTTTGAGTTCAGGTGGTTATTAACATTATTACTTTCCCAAAGCCCCTTCACAGCAGTACCAGATTAACACATGATTGACTAGCTGGGGGATGGGAATTTGGGGGTGGGGGAGTGCATTTAGAATTGCCCACCACAGGGGGCGCATGGGGGGCTCACTGGGTGGCTCCGCTCAGCAGGGAGCCTGCTTCCTCCTCTCTCTCTGCCTGCCTCTCCGCCTACTTGTGATCTCTGTCAAATAAATAAATAAAATCTTAAAAAAAAAAAAAAAAAAGAATTGCCCACCGCAGGACTTGATGGTTAAATTTCATGCATGTTCTCAGACTGGGGACAACTAGCAAAATTTGAATATTGATTTTGGATTAGATAAGAACATTGTACCAATGTTTAATTTCCTGATTTTGATGATAGTTTTGAAAGTTAATGTCCTTGTTCTTAGGGAACACGCATTGAATCATTTTGGGCTAAAGGAGCATGGTATCTGGAACTTTCTCTACACACATGCACACATGCACACAGACACAAAGAGAAGAGAGAATGATAAATGTGGCAAAATGAGAACAGTGAGTGAATCTGGTTGAAGGAAATATTAGAGTTCATCATATAATTTTTGCAACTTTTTTGGAAGTTTGAAACTATATAAAAATAAAAAATTACAAAAATATTGTTGAAAAATGTCCATGTTCAAAAGTCAACTGAGGGACGCCTGGGTGGCTCAGTGGGTTAAGCCGCTGCTTTCGGCTCGGGTCATGATCTCAGGGTCCTGGGATCGAGTCCCACGTCGGGCTCTCTGCTCAGCGGGGAGCCTGCTTCCTCCTCTCTCTCTCTGCCTGCCTCTCTGCCTACTTGTAATCTCTCTCTGTCAAATAAATAAATAAAATCTTTAAAAAAAAAAAAGTCAACTGAATTAGAAACAAAGAGGATTCAAAATGGTACATGAGCCCTCAATAAATTAAAAAGGGAATTACCATGTGGTCTAGCAACTCCACTTCAGGGTATATATGCAAAAGAATTGAAATAGCTAACAGATATTTGTACACCTGTGTTCATACTAGCATTTTTTTTTTAAGATTTTATTTATTTATTACACAGAGAAAGAGCATGAGAGGGTCAGGAGGAGAAGCAGACTCCCCGCTGAGCAGGGAGCCTGATGTGGGACTCGATCCCAGGACCCTATGATCGTGACCTGAGCTGAAGGCAGACACTTAACCAACTGAGCCACCCAGGCGCCCTAGCATGATTTTCAATAGCCAACAGGTGGAAGCAACCCACGTGTCCATCAACGGATGAAAGCATAAACAAAATGTGGTGTACATATCCAGCGGAATATTATTCATCTTACAAAGGAAGGAAATTCTGACAGCTGGGATGAACCTTGAGGACTTTATGATAAGTGACATAAGCCGTTCACAAAAAGACAAATACTGTGTGATTCCACTAAGATGAGCCACCCACAGTAGTCACATTCACTGAGACAGAAAGAATGATGGTTGCCAGGGAAATAAGCAAGAATAGGGGGAATGGGGAGTTAGTGTTGAATGGGTACAGAGTTTCAGTTTGGGAAGATGAAAAAAGTTCTGGAGAAGGTTGGTGGGGATGTTTGCACAGCAATGTGAATGTACTTAATGTCACTCTAATGGTACACTTAAAAATGGGTAAGCTGGTGAATTTTGTTAAATTTGTTATATATTTATATACATTTGTCATATGTATTTCAAATGGATACATATATTATATATATTTTAACACACATATACAAAAAATACAGAGCCGAAGACTGCATATATGGGATTGGACTCCAAATACGTAAAAAGAAAAACATTCACAGAAAGAAACTTGCTGGAATATTTATAACAATGTACCTAAGTGTTTTATAGTAATTTAGTACTCTTTGGTACATTTCAAGTTTTTTTTTTTTTTTTAATGCAATGCATTTATAATTTCCCCAAAAAAGCACACAAAATTTTGGGAGTAGGTAAGCTTTTTTGTCTGTTTCAGTATGAATGTCTTTGTTGTATGGTCTGTTTTGAGCAAATAAATTATTTATAAAGAGAATTATCCATGCTCATGACCATGGGAAATGGTCCAGCTCACCCATCAGGACAGTACTGCAAATAATTCATATTCTGACTTGGGTTTGGCTCTATTGGCTTTCAGGGCAGCTCCTTAAGCACTTCTCAAGATAGGCCAAAAGGAGACAATCAGCACAAAACGTGGTTAAGTGTTTGGCTGGCAAGTTCCTCTGTCTCTGTCTGCCAGGTAAGCTCTCAGGAAGCCAAAAGAACTTGCCACATCAGTGGACTAGTGTTGGCAGGAAGCTAGGGCTTCAGAGAAGACCCCACAAGAAGAGGTCAATATAAGTATATGTTTCCTTTTGCTTAAAAATGTATCTTATGATGAATATTTAGAAAATATGAGTGCAATGAGGAAAAAAGTAATTGCCCATAAGCCTCCTGCCCAAAGATACCCACTGAGAACATCTTGGTACATATTGTTTACAGGGAGTTTCCCTTTCTCTCTCTCCTTTGCACTTCCTCTTCCCATCCTGTTTTCTTTCCCCATCTCTCCCTCATCCTGTGTAAGTCAGTCTGTCTGTCTGACTATCTATCTCATACTCATATGAGATATAAGACAGATATGAATCCTGACTCCCTGTCTCCACAATATGTCCACTTACCTGTTCAACCCAGGAGTACTCCTATGTAACCATAGGAGAAATAAACTGACTAACTAGAGAGCAGTATTCCAGTTCTTACTGTCTTTAACCTGCCCCTAGCCAGGAAAAATACTGTTCTCCAAAGTTGCTTAGGTTAGTTCTTTCCCTTCCCTCTTGGAGTTGTTATGTTACCCATCTGTATTCATATTAGTTTTGTACTGTTGCATTACAAATTGCCACAGTCCAGGGGTGCCTGGGTGGCTGGGTGGGTTAAAGCCTCTGCCTTCGGCTCAGGTCATGATCTCAGGGTCCTGGGATCAAGCCCCGCATCGGGTTCTCTGCTCAGCGGGGAGCCTGCTTCCCCCCCTCTCTCTGCCTGCCTCTCTGCCTGCTTGTGATCTCTCTGTCAAATAAATAAAATCTTTTTTTAAAAATTGCCACAGTCTAAAACAGCACATACCTATTATCTCCCAGTGTCTGTGGGTCAGGATTTGGTCCACTGCTTTGAGTCTCAGCAGATGGGGTGAGCTGTGTGATGGAGGTGGTGGCTGGGGCTGCAGTACCTGGGGCTTAGATCCCTTTTCTAAGCTCACTGGTTTTTGATAGAATTGTTCCTTAGGGCTGCAAAACGGAGGCCCTGACAGATGGTCCTCTCCACAATGTGGCAGTTTGTTTCTTCAAGGCCAACTGGAGAGTGTTCTTGCTGCTTCAAATCTATCTCTTCAAGAAGGACCTGCACACCCTCTTTTGAACGCTCACCTGATTTGGTCAGGCCCACATAAGATATTCCCCTTTTGATTAACCAAAGCGAACTGATTAGAGGCCCTAATTACACCCCCCCCCAAATTCTCCTTTTCCATATAGCATAACTTGATCATAGAATAACATCCCATCCTATTTTTAAGTCCCACCCACATGTAAGGGGAGGCCATTATACAGGTGTGTGCACCATGGGATTAGAATTTTGGGGCCATCTTAGAATTCTGACAACTTTATTAATAGTTAGATTCCTTTTCATATTTCATTTTGGGGTTTCCCCCCACATGCCAGTTAATTTTAACACGTGTATTTTCTCAGGGGCTCATGGGTGGCTCATTCAGTCATCCAACTTTTGTTCTCAGCTCAGGTCTTGATCTCAGGGTTGTGAGTTCAAGCCCCATGTTGGGCTCCACACTGGGAACAAAAGGTAGCATACTGTAGACATTGTTTGTACTCTAATTATTTTTTTTAAGATTTTATTTATTTATTTGACAGACAGAGATCAGAAGTAGGCAGAAGGCAGGCAGAGAGGATGGGAAACAGGATCCCTGCCGAGCAGAGAGCCCGACGAGGGGCTTGATCCCAATCATGACCCAAGCCAAAGACAGAGGCTTTAACCCACTGAGCCACCCAGGCACCCCTCTAATTATTTTACTTAAGAATATATCGTGGAGATCACACATATCACTTCATAGAAATTTTCTTTGCTTTTTTATATAATAGCATACCACTCTGTTGTGTGTATGAGTATACCATAATTTATTTAACCACTTTCCTATGAATGGGCATTTAGGTTCCCAATATTTGAAGTTACAAACAATGTGGCAACAAATAACTTTGTGCATATTTACTTTCATATTGTTGGAGGTGGTAGTTTCCTGGTAGTGACATTGCTGGATTAAAATATATCACATATTATATATTGAATATATTGAAATCTATAATATGGGTTTTAAAAAATTATTTATTTATTTACCAGAGAGAGAGAGCACAAGCAGGGAGAGCAACAGGTAGAGGGAGAAGCAGGGTCCCCACTGAGCAAGGAACCAGATGTGGGACTTGATCCCAGGACCCTGGGATCATGACCTGAGCCAAAGGCAGACACTTAACCAACTGACCATCCAGGCATCCCTATATAATAGGTTTTTGTAACATATTTTGGGACTGTATTATTAACCCAATACTCACATACAGTATTAAGTGGTAAAAGCAAAGTGTACAATGCAAAGTTATATTACCAGGTTTATAAACATTGGTTATATTATATATTCTAAAGCTATTACTGTCATATATACCGAAAATATCTTTTCCTGGCTTGCCATGTCATTTGACTTAAAAAAATTATTTTGCTATGCAAATTAAAAAAATTTATGTAGTTAAATTTATCAACTAATTTTTATTGCCTTTGAATTTTTGAATCATAGTAACAAAGGTGCCCTATACCAAGATTAAAGAGGCATTCATTGGTGTTTTCTTCTAGTACTTGTATGGTTTTGACTTTACATTAGATTCCTTAAACCACTCAGAGTTCAATCTTGAATGTATATATATTTTAAAAGATTTTATTTATTTATTTGACAGACAAAGATCACAAGTAGGCAGAGAGGCAGGCAGAGAGAGAGGAGGAAGCAGGCTCCATGCCTAGCAGAGTGCTCGATGTGGGGCTCGATCCCAGGACCCTGGGATCATGACCTGAGCTGAAGGCAGAGGCTTTAACCCACTGAGCCACCCATGATGCGCCCCTTGAATGTATCTTAAAATAACAATCTGACTATGTTTTTCTGATGGCTATTTAGTTTTCCCACTATTTATTATAAATTTATTTTCCCACTATTTATTATAAAGTCTATGTTCACCCAAATAACTTGAGCCACCTTTATTTTTTGATGTGGGGGATAATTTTGAAAAATTAGCTACAGTACATTATGAATGAAAAATTTTAGCTCTTCTTTGAAGTATTGTCTCCTTCTAGAGAAAGTTCAATTTATTCTGGTGGGCAATTAACATAGGGAAATGTCACACCCAGTCAAAGCCTTGAGACGATTCAGAACTAATTTCACTCTTTGTACGAAGATAATTATTTCTGACTTGTTCTTATTCCCAAGGTGTAGCCTTTTGGGGTCTCAGCTAAAATCCTGGGGGTGTTCATCAGGTTCCCTTCACAACAACAAGACCCAAACTCAAATTTTTGTTTTCTCAGAATTGTGTTACAGCTGCCATTTTGTAATGGCTTTTCTGTTTTTTGGCCTGTGTTACTCAGGGATAAGTCCTGGTTATCTTGGCTGTTCTCTGGGTTTAGTATACTGTTTTATTCATCTTTTATAACTGTTCTTGATGAGCAGGTTACTCTGATACTCTCATGACTTGACACAGAAACTTGAGAATGTTTATAGTTATCCCTCTAATCATGATCTGAAGGATTGCCAATAATACAATTCAAACCAGAGAGCAAAAGCAGAAAGATAGAAATCATGCATGAAGAAACAGTAGAACTGGAGGACAGATCCAGGAGACCCAGCTTGCATTAATGGGGCTTCTAGAAAGAGAAAAATGAAGACATTGAGGAGAAGCAGAACTTCAATAATAGAAGAAAATTTCTCTGAGCCTGTTAATGACCCAAATCTGTCCACAGAAACTGCTCCCTCGGTTCTCAGTGAGACTGTGGAGAAAACATATATCTAAAGCATAGGTAGTAAAATTCCTGAACTCTAAGTACATTCAGACACAGGAAAAAAGAATTACTCACAAAGGAGAATCAACTAGACTGGTATCATATAGACTGGCCTCAGATTTTTGACCTGTACCTCTAGAGGCCAGAAGGTGCTGGAATCGGGTCTATGGGCTGCTTGGAGGAAAGGACCACCACAAAGAATGGTCACGTATCATTATATTTCCTGCACCCCCCACCCCCAGTGCAAGAAGGACATAAACAGTGCAGATGTGCAAAGACGTGGTGACTATTACCACCATGTACTCCAATTCCAGAAACCATGAAAATCAAGAAAAATAATGATTAACAACACTACACAGAAACCCACAAACAGAAACCACAAACAGAGACTTCAAGGTAAGGGAAGATGAAAAAGCCAAGAACTTTGTACAGGACAGTAGGATCGTATCTTGGAATGCCTTGATGATCAAAATTCTTGGAAGAGAAAATGCAATGCTAAGCGAAATTCCAACTGTAGCTTCAAATGAATAACATTAAACTATCTCAGCCGGATCTGAAAGTAGGGATAGGAGTTCGGGCTGAGGGGAAGAGAGGAGCATGTTCCCCAGGTCTCAAGGAAAAGGGAGGAGCGCAGGGAAATCTGACAGGTCATGACAGGTGTCTACTGACCTCTGTGTGAAGCACTTTGGACTCAAGCTTATATTGGGATATAGCCATTGAAATTTCCTTAACACAGTGCTCCACAGCCTCAATTAACATTGACAGGCTTGATGTTTGATAGCTTTGTTTCTCTCCTCTCCTTTTGACATTGGGAAGTGAGAAATGCCAGGAGGCCAGGCTGCATTGGGGAAGGTCCCAGCTCTGCAACTGAACAGCTGACAGGATGTGGCGAGTCCTATTTACGGGCTGAGCGGACTGCATGTCAAGTGCAGCTGAGGAGTATGTTCTCCAAAAGGAGTGAAAAGTAAAGTAAGGGAAGGAGACGGCTGTCACACATTCCTCGCCCCTAACGTTTCAGCATTTCGACATGCTGGGTTGTTTGGCTTATCCCAGTCTGCACGAGGGGAACTCAAGGGTTGCTGGGATGTTTGGAACAGGCTGGGATGAAGGGGCTTTGAAATCGGCTGCCACTATGTAAGGGACCAAAAGCAGAGAGGAGATTCTCAGTGACTACCCCAGCTGGCACTCCTGTGTTCTCTCAGCCTACAATTCCAAAGGCACAGAGCTCAGCTTCATTTACAAAGAATAATCACAAGGGGGCCAGAGGACTTGTTCTGCTCTGTGTAATCAGGGATTACTGTTGAAAGGGAAATGTTTGCATCACATGAAAACAGTTGCTGTGGACATCTGTGTTCATGGAAATTGATTTTTGTTATGTAAAACCTTTCCTCTTGATAACATGGATTGAAATGAGATTCTAGAGATTCTTTCTTACAAAAAGAGGCTTTGGGTTTTTGTGTAATTATACATGTTCAGTGCAGAGAAAATGAGGACAATTCAAAAAGGAATGAAGCATATTTTTTTTTTAGATTTTATTTATTTATTTGACAGAGAGAGAGATCACAAATAGGCAGAGAGACAGACAGAGAGAGAGATGAGGAGAAGCAGGCTCCCTGCTGAGCAGAGAGCCCAATGCGGGACTCGATCCCAGGCCCCTGGGATCATGACCTGAGCCGAAGGCAGAGGCTTAACCCACTGAGCCACCCAGGCGCCCTGAAGCATATTTTTATTTTAAAGATTTTATTAATTTATTTGTCGGATAGAGAGAGAGAGGGGGCACAAGCTGGGGAAGAGGCAGGCAGAGGGAGAAGCAGGCTCCCAGCTGAGCAGGGAGCTTGATGCGAGACTGGATCTCAGAACCCTGGGATCATGACCTGAGCCAAAGGCAGACGCTCAACTGGCTGAGACACCCAGGCATCCCAATGCCACAGTTTGATGATTATCCATCTAGATAGATAGTTCTTTATGTAGATATGTACATAACTGAAAACTCATGAGATCTTGCCATACATGCTATTTTATAATTTGGCTTTATTTACTTAACAATATGTCTTGGAGAGGCTTTTATCACCATTAATATACACCTACCTTACCATTTTAAGAGCTCCATAGTACTCTGTAAATTCTATGTATCATAATCTGCTTATGGGTATGTTTCTTTTTTGTATCATTCCATTCATGGACATGTCTATATTGCTGCCTGAAAATGTGTCTGTCCAGGCTGGCAGAAGACCCTGAAGAGGAGTGGCTCTGGGAGGAAATGGGGCCTACTGCTGAGTCTCTGAACCTGTCTGGGAGGACCATCATGCTGGTAGCTCAGAAGCTCCATCTTCAGCCCGAATGTCACAGCCACCAGGAGGAGCTAGTGACTACAGCTCAGCAGATCTTGGTGGATACTACCAAGGTGAGGCTGATATCAGACCTGGTTAGCTGGTTAGTGGGACATAGCTCATTGCAATGAACCATGGGTTGGGCACTTCATTCCCACAGTGGATGACCTTTGCAGAGAAATCCCCTACCCAAGCTTCCAGTAAGATCACAGCACGACTTCATTACCAATTTAATAAAAGCTAAATGTGGGAGATGCCATAGAGAGCCAGTAGACCTACTAAATTAGGGTCTATGGTCTTTTTTTTTTTTTTTAAGATTTATTTATTTATTTGACAGAGAGAGACACAGTGAGAGAGGGAATACAAGCAGGGGGAGTGGGAGACGGAGGTGCAGGCTTCCCACTGAGCAGGGAGCCCAATATGGGGCTTAATCCCAGAACGCTGGGATAATGACCTGAACTGAAGGCATACAGTTAACAACTGAGCCACCCAGACATCCTGGGGTCTATGGTCTTAAACGCATATGTACCTCCTTACCCCCCACACTTGGTTTATCAACCTCTAATAAAAAGGTGTCACTGAGGGGTTCATTTTTCACCTGGCTCATGGCCAGGAGCTCTGCGGAGAGAGCCTGCTGAAACCTCTGTGAGTCTTAACCTATTTGGCAAATGTGGCTCCAAAATGAAAGCTTTCCTGGAAGGATCTTGAAGGCGGAGGGCAGGATAACCTCTTGGCTTCCAAATACTCCCCATTTTCCTGACATTCTACTGTATGGCACAACTCTTGTAAGTTGGGGCATTGTTCCTGAGTAGGATCTCTATGTCTTAAACATTACAATATTAACATTCATCGTTAAACCTTTAATGATGGGGGTAATTCCTTGGGGACAGCATTGGCAACTTAACACACCCTCATTAAAGTGAGACTGGACATGGGGCGATGTGAGAGGCAAAGCCATAAGGCTTTTGGGCACCTGCTGATGGGAGGAGCAGAGGGGAAGAAGGGCAGTCTGTTGGAAGTGTTTGGGTACCTGCTCTGTCACTTCCTAGACAGGCCCTTTCTCCAGCCCCCCATCATCCTCATCCAAATAGTAAGTCTCTCCTATAGTCCCTCTTATAGTCCTCCCAACAGTAGGTCCCTCCTAAACACTTTCCCCTTAGTTAGGTGTCAGTTACCACATAGACAGTTGACTGCTCCTCTTCTAACCTAGAGATGCCCACTCCAAACCCAAGTTTGACCTCCCATTAAATGGAGCTCAAATTTAGGAAGCCTCACATTTTCAGCCAAGTCAAGTATTTACTTTAAAGGTCACTCCTAGATACCTCGCGTTGTTTTGTTTTGGCCCTGAGATTCTATACTCTGCAGCCTTGGGAGGTTGGGGGGAACGTCTATTCGTAAAACTGGGGCGGGGTGGGGGTAGGGAAGCAGCTGCCGCTGTCTGCTGTCGCTCCTGGAACGTGCCAGCGTTTTTAAGCCCCCCCCCCCCCATACATCTGTCCGAACAGGTCCTGCTCCTTGAAGACGCGGTGATGGCGAGGAAGATGGTGCAGGCGGCGGGGTGGTGCCTGACCTGCCTGGATGCGCTGGAGTACGGGGAGGACGCGGCCTCGCTGCGCGGCCCCTTCGCGGACCTGGCCTCGGCGCTGCTCCGCCTGGGCGGCCTGACAGCGCGCCGGCTTGGGGAGCACCTGGGCCGCGCTGGCCACCTGCTGCGAGGCTGTGTCCTCGCGCTGCTTGAGGCCGCCCGCGGCCACCTGCAGCGTCCGCGCGACCCGCAGCTGGCCGCTTCCCAGCGTCACACTTTGGCCCAGACCAGGAAGATCCTCGGCGAGCTCCTGGCGCAGCTGGAGCCCCGAGCCGCGGCCCCAGCGGCGGGTGCGCTCACCTGGCGCCTGCGGCAACTGCGCGAGCTCTTGGCGGCGCCCGCGCCGGAGCGCATGCGCGGCGGCCCAGTGGACGCGCTGCTGGCCGCGGTGTTGTGGCACTGCATGCGCCTGGCCGCCTGCTCAGCGCCACCAGAGAGGCTGCGCCTGGTGGCCCCCTGCGGCCAGCTGCTGGAGCTGCTGGGCGCCCGGCGCCTGGGTCGGATCCAGGGGCCTCCCGGGAACCCGGAGCCAGGGCGGGAGTGCGCGGTGCTGCAGGCCGCGACCGAGGCCCTTGCCCAGGGAGTCCGGGCTGGGCTGCTGCACCAGATCCTGGACACGTTCACTGACACGCGAAGTGCCCTTCAAAGACTGGTCCAGACCGCCTTGGCTGCTCGTCCATTCGGATCCCCGTTCCATGCTGAGGCCTTGTCGAAGAAACTCCAGCTTTTCCATGTTGCTTTCCATGACCAGGCCAAGCAGATGCTCAGAGTGGCTCACTTGGTTTTGGTTTGCTGCCCCCGACAACAAACCAGCAAAGACATGGAGGTCGCCATGGCAGGACTTTGGGGGCTTGTGGTCAGAGCACAACAACTTTTTTCACAAAGCCCCCAAGGGTCTGGTCTGGACTGGAGCCCTGATGCCTTGCAGGCCCTGCTTCATGCATGGACCAAGGCCTCCGAAGGCCTGTTGGCATGTTTCGATGACGTTCTCCATATTCCTGAGTTCCTGAGTGTGTCCATTCAGGAAATGACCAACCACTTGGACTTGTTTACATGGGCTTTGAGGAGTGGAGATTCCAAAGAGTTTCCCGGCCTTGTGGCATATTTACAGGGTCGAGCCACACATATAGTGCAGGTGATGAGCAGGTATGTGGACCAACATCGAGATCCCATTTTCCGGAATGGCCTGAGAGTCCTGATCCAGCAGCTGGAGCAGTCTTCCCTGTTCTTGAGTGCAGCTGCTGAGTGCTGTTCAGGTGCGCACAACGCTCAGAGCACAGATGCATTTCTAACCATGGCAAAACATCTGATCTCTTCAGCCCAGAACATCCAAGAGGGGCTGGATGGGACTAACCACCCAGATATCCTCAGCCCTCTCCGGGACCAGGTCCAAAGGTTTGACCCCACTAAGAAACGACCTTACTTTTTTCTCCCCAGCCTTCAGGACTCTACAGATCCTGCACCCAAGCACCAGGAGGAACCTCGGTTGGAGAAAAGCAACTCAGGCACTTCCTATCCACCTAGGGACAATCTTTCTTGCTCCCTGATTCCTGACACCCATCCACAGAGGAGGGAGTCTCTGTTACCAGCCATCAGCAAACTCATCCTTCATGTAGAGAGCCAGGGCCACCAGGCAGTGACCTCAGCTAGCACCAGCTTGCAGAAGCAGGAGGCAGCTGTGGAGGTACCTCAAGAGGCCCTGGCTGGGGAGGGACCAGTGAGGTCAGAGATGATGCTTGGATTCCAAGAAACCCCAACACTAGCACCTTCTGTTACTGACCTAGCAAGGGAGCTAGCACACTGCACAACTGCTAGAAGTGATGGGCTTCCGGAAGTGGCTCTCCAGCTGTCTGGGAGACCCAGGGAAACTGGGCAGGATTTGGTGGCCAGGGCTGGTGACTGGTACCTTCTGTGTCAACAGCTACTTTGTCGCAACCCAGCAGCTGATCTTCCAGGGAACATGGCAGTGTTCATGGAGCTTCAGCAGAATTTAGCCTCAATGGTTCAACTAGCAGCCAAAAGTGGGCCTGTGGGCTTGAAGAAGAAGGACCATGCCTCGAATGGGCATCCAGAAACACTTTTACAAATGCAAGGCAGATTCGAGGAGGTAGAGACCCAAGCTAAACAGCTGTTGGACAAGATTCTGGCTTCTGATGGTCTTCAGACCCCTAAGTCATGCAAGGAGAGCATGGACGATAGGTGCCTTCTATGGTCAGTGGCTGTCCAAGACCTACTCCAATGCATGGAGAGACTCAGCAGGAGACAAGGCCTGTTCTTACTGCCCCTGAGACAGGCCATGGAGGACCAGCAGGGACTGCAGGAAGGGTTGGCCCAGGCAGTAGATGGTTCTCAGAGGCTACAAGAGGCTGCCAGGCTGTCTAGCCTCCTGTGTGGGGATGTGCATGTAAAAAGTGAGGTCTCCTTTTTGCTCAGGGAAATTCACGTGCTCACAGATGCTGTGCTGGATGTGGCCGAGATCCTGGCCTCCTCCCCCAAACCATCTCCCAGCCTGTCCACACGCTTTGAACTTCTCTGCTTGGAGCTATCCTTTCAAGCCAAGGCCCTGACAGGCCACCTCAGCATCATCAATGCCGACTATGAACATGCCTTCCAAGATGCCGTCTGTCCAAGCCTCCCTATCTGTGAAGAACCTCAGACCAGACCAGAAAGCTCCCTGGAAAGAATGGTGTCTGCTATCCAAGCTGCACAGGGAATCGTGGCAGGAAGTCAGGAGTCTGGGCCCGGCCAGGAAGATCTTTTTATGGCTCTGGAGAGCATTCTCATCCTTACCAAGGAGGTGGCCCAGAGGGTCCCAGTACTCCAAGAACTCCCAGAAGAGTGGAGAATACACACCCTGGACTGGCTTCAGTGGGAGTGGGCAGCCAAGGCCCATTGTGCTGTAGCCCAGCTCCAGGCCTGGAAGGGTGGTCACACGGAGGCCTGGAGACTCCTGGCCCAGTGCCTGAAACCCATTGAGGAGACAACAGTGATGAAACCCAGGGATGAACAGGACGCTGCCCAGCCCCAGCTCCGCTGTGATGAGGGTGCATCAGGAGCTGTTGCAGTGGGTAGTGTGGATTCTCAGGGTGCTGCCCCCCAAAATACCCCAGGGATATCAGCAGGGACCTGGGCTGCCGATCCAGCCATCCCTGGGACAACCGCGGCAGAGCCGGAAAAGGTAGGGTAGTCAGCATCTTTCTTTCTCCCCCACCACAGCCCTCCTTCTAGTAACCACAGACCACTGCCAGGTTCCAGAAAAAGCTGTCTTGGTGCCCACTTGTGTAATTCACATCTGGCAGGCAGTACAGAGTAGCGCAGCCTTTGGAATCTGAGATCAGGAGTCTCACTGCCCGGGGCTCTGCCTGCCTCCAGCATTTCGTAGCTCTGAGACCTCACCGAAGCTTCTGAGCTGGGATGGGAACATTGATGTTCTTCTGGCAGAGGGTTAACGAGAGCTTCCACGTAAAATCCTCACACTTGCCTGGAGGGACATAGAAAGTGTCCTTCCTCTACGTGGCGGCTGTGATTGTGGACCTCTGTGAAGCTTTTCCCCATTGCCCCGACTGGAAGTGGTTCCCCTCGCTGTGACCGACAGCACCCCTCCTGTGGGTCAGACTGCCTTGTGCCGCCTTGGCCTCTGTGATCTTACCTCCCCGCCCCAGTCGAGGTTCTTCTGTTGGCAAATGCTAGGGACGCAGCTTGAAGCAGTCTAGGCAGAAAGTTTGTCGGAAGGGTGCTGGGTCTGTTGGACACCTTCCACACGGAGACATTTCCTTCTAGGGCACCAGACAGGACATTCAGCTACTGGGGAGCCCAGATGTTTGATTTACTTAGACCTGCTGTGACCAGAGTCAGTGGTAGGTACAGTAAGTAGGTTGGTGATGGCCAAAAAATCCCCTAGCAGGTGTGCTCAGCCCGGCGTTTTATGCACAACTTGATCCATCCCCTTCATGACCTTATGCTTAGCTGCGTGGGGCCTTCCAAGCCCTTCCCGGGGCCTTCTCTCAAGGCAAAGCTGACCAGATCATGTGCCTCCACCCCCTTCCTCTTTAATTCCTTTCTCTCCCTGAAGGGTCATTACCATGAGAGGGGACCCTCTTCCCAAAGTAGCTGGGAAGAGAGCAGGCACAGTGCCTTTTCCTCTACCGCCTAAGGTCTCTCACCTCGGATTCCAGCTGTCTTTTAGGCCTACCTTGCTCCATAGCTGTTTGTCTCATGAAATCAGTAGCCTGCAGTCTCCTCCTTACCTGTTTCTGCATATGGTCTTTCTGACACTTACTTGTTGCCACTGGCTTCAAGAACATTCTGTTTCTCTCCATTCCCCTGATGCATCCCCTTTTGGTCAAAACCTCCTGTCAGGAGCCTTTTGCACAATTGCAGCAGGGCAGGTGAGGCCTGCCGCCCAGGTCTGACGCCCCCTGGTGAAGAGAACCGTTCAGCCTTCATCACCATTCCTCCATGAAGGTGCGTCATCTTTCCTGTTGGAGGCTGGTTTCCCCCGTGCGAGGAGCAAGGCCTCATGTTCCAAGGTTCCTATCCCAGAGGAAGCACGGTCCTACACACATCACTCCAATAGGGACAGTGGCTCTGCCTTTAGCGCCCCCCCCCCCCGCCCCACCATGCGAGAGCCTGCAGAAAAGGGAGAATCACCATGCATAGTATCTGTCTGGGCCACTGTCCCACTCCCGGGGGGGGGGGGGCAGAGACACACCCGCTGTCTAGCCCAGATCAACACCTCAAACACTGAGCCCGAGAGAACCTGCTGAGGAAGGACGTGGGTTTGGGAAGCGGTTCTGTGTCTTCTGGGCACTTGGAAGTCACAAGTAGAAATTCCTCATTCCAGGTAAGGGGATCTTACACACAGTGCTAGGCCTTTTCCCTTATTGCAGAGCCTGGAGACTCTTCAAAGCCAGACATCTGGCTTTGGGTGCTTAAAGTCCCTGGCAGTTGAATATGAGACACGAGTTGAAAAGAATTCTTTTCTGCTTTCTTAACCTTTGACTCAAGGACCACAGATCGCACATTTGCCATTTTTGCCCTTGTTTGCAGTCACTGTGGTTGAGTCTTGGTCTAGGGTGGATTCTCTCCCTTCCTCTCTCTTCTTTTTACCTACTCCAGGGCCCCATCTGGGTAAGCTGAGGACCTCAGTGTAATTTGGTCCTTCTCCAGAAAAGCTCACACCTCCCAGCATTCAGGGGACATCCCAGTCTGTCTAAAAGAAGGCTGACAAACAGTTTTCAGAAGGCAGGGGACTTTTTAACTGAAGAAGCAGCATGAAACAATAACGAACCAGATGATTCCTCCATGTGCACAGACACAGAAGACCTCAGATAGATCTGTTACTAGCGTTCAGGCCTCAGTCTTACTCCTTCAGATCCTTCAAAGCAAGCACAGATGCTGCTGCTTTGCAGGGCCCACTAAGTGATTTTACCTCTTTGCAAGGATGCTAAAGACAGACTACAAGTGTAGAAAGGGCTCAAGTTCAGGGCAAAGTGGTCATGGAAGGAATGAAACAGAAGTTCTAGAGGTCTCCTAAGAGGAAGGCAGTCTCCAGTTGAGTTTCAGAGGAAGCAGGGGATCTGTCTTGTTGCAAGAGTGGCGAGGACTCTCCAAGCAATAAAAGCTCTAAGGTGAGCTTGTAGCCGGAGGGCCTCCCAGTGCCTGTGCTGAGATGTGCTCCTGGTGTGAAAGGGAATACTTGATGGCTGGAGAGAAAAGCAGCTTGAACCTAAGTCTTCACTACGGAACTCTGTACCACCATCAGCCACGCGGCTGGCTGGTTGCTGTTTTCCTCACCTGGACAGCTTCTGAGTCGAGCCTGAATTGAGATATTAGGATGCTTCCCACAGCCTTAACAGCTGTTACTTCTGCTTCCTCCTGGGCCAAGCTTGGGGCCAAATGCACAGCTTTGGAACACCCAGATCCCAGGGCGGTTCCCCTGGATCTTGTCCTCTGCGGTCCCCTGGCCACAGACTCATGCCCCCTCGTCTGTCGCAGGGCAACTTCTGTACCCGCCTGAGCTCTGTAGCAACAGCCAAATGGACACAGTTCACCCCATGCCTTCCTGGGATGGCTGGTCTCCTGGTTCCACACCATTAGCTGTAGACCCCTTCCTGTGTGCTTAGCAGTGGGGGAGCATGACAAAGACAGAACGTAGCCACCTACCAAGGCGGGAGTGGAAGGGACACGGGGAGGTCTCTCCACAGGACTGGAACGCTTAACCTTTGATTTCTATTCCTCTTTTGCCCAATCATTTGTTACATTAACAGCCTGCGACCAAACAGAATCAGGAACTTCTATCTCCCAATTTAGATAGAATTTATCATGCTCAGGACCTCATACTTTTCCAAAAGCGACATCTAATAGTTCTATCCCTTCTGAGGCATTAGGATGCTACTCCGGGGTTTTGGGGAAGAACAGCTATTGGGGGCAAGCCTGGAGGTCCCTCCCACCCTGTTCCCTGCTCACCTATACCCTTGCCCTCAGTAGCTCAGGATCTGGTGGGTGGGGTGGAGAGACATCAAGGCCAGTCCTGATCCTCTGCTCTTGGATTTGGCTCGAAGCCAGAACAACTTGTCTCAATTTCAGAGTCTGGAAAAGGCTAAGGAGAGGCTCCACAAAGTATCCAATAAAAAAAATTACCTGGCCTAGCTATGCATGTCTGCTCACTTCTGGGTGCCAGTGGTAACTCTTTTTCTCACTTGAAAAAATAACACGTTCATAGGAGAATATTCCTAATTATTCATATCAGAACTTCAAAGTCCTTTCACATGGAGTGATTGGTGAGAAAGTGTCTGGGTCCCCAAAGAATACTCAAGGCTTCCCAAATTTCCTCTAGGAGCTATAGAGTCTCCCTTCTCCCATGTAAGGCCTGACACTTCACAGAAGGAAGGAAAAGGGGATATTGGAACCATACTGGGATCTGAGTATACCAGCTTCCGGTTTATGAAAGTTCTGGATGAATGGAGCATCTAGTAATAGGGATTCATGGTTTTCCTATGTACTTGGAGAAAACCACCTCGAGCTGCTGGCATGCGGAGAATCAGGAAGCCGTCTGGACTCCCACTCTTCCTTGAAAAGTGGTGAGAGGGCCATCCACCCGGTAGTTGAAGGCCTGGGCATCTGGAGTCTCATTAGGTGTACCTGTCCTCTTGCAGGAGCAGCCCGGCAGCCCCACATCCAGCTCCCTGAGTGCCCTGGCCTGGCTGAACCCTGAGCTGGACCAGCCCCTCCTGGAGGATGGCGGCGCAGACGGGGGGAGCAGAATCATCCAGATTACCCGCGAGATGGCCGCAGAGGTCCTCCTGATGGCTGAGAGTCTGAGGAGGAGAGGACCCACCTTGGTACTTGGCCTTTTGCCGAGGTGGAGGGGCTGGGCACCATGGGGGCAGTGCACCCCCAATGTCTGATGTGGGAGCTGGGACAGACCAGGCTGGGCAGCTCCCAGAAGAGAAGGGCCAGGCTCTGGGCTGATGGGCACATAGCGCTCTACCGTGCTCCCTTCTTTCTCTATCTGGGTGTGTCCTAGAGTTCACTGCTCTCTGCCCCTCATCTTTTGGGCTCGATCCTGAAGTCTAGGTTTTACTGCACCAGGAAAAGATCATTTGTCAGAAACTGCAACTCACTAAAATCAAGGACTCGTTCGTATCCCCAAAGGATGAACTGAAGGGGGCTATTGACATCTTTAAAAAATTCCCCCAGATAGGGGCGACTGAGTGGCTCAGTGGGTTAAAGCCTCTGCTTTCAGCTCAGGTCATGATCCCATGGTCCTGGGAATGAACCCCGCGTTGGGCTTCCTGCTCAGCGGAGAGCCTGCTTCTCCCTCTCCCTCTGCTGCTCCCCCTGCTTGTTCTTTCCTGCTTTCTTTCTCTCAAATAAATACATAACATCTTAAACGAAATTCTCTCAGAAGTAACAGAGCTGTCACCTTCCGACGGATAGCCATTCAGGGCCAGCACAGCCTGAAGAGGAAGGGGCTGCTTTCCACTGGCGTTTGGAGGCCAAGTTCAATCATGTGTGGCTGTTCTAGTTCTCTTTATCCCACGTCTTGATTCAATCCCAGCAGCCCCACACCACACCCAAGACTCGGACTTTTCATTGCCCTGCTCAGTTCAACCAGCTTCTTTCTCACTGACTACCCAGGGGTCATTCCCTCAGAAGGGGAAGTGGTTACTTTTCACTGACTCCCATTTTCTTTCCAAACATCTCAGACAGTCTCATTTATATAGGACTTGGGTGCTGGCCATGCCGTGTGGCTGAGGGACCAGGAATATGCTTGACCTTCCACCTCGTGGAGTTCCCTGGGGAAATGTACACGTAAGGGGAAATGACAGAAGAGTCAAATGATGGTCTTTACGGGCGCCTGGGTGGCTCAGTTGGTTGGACGACTGCCTTCGGCTCAGGTCATGATCCTGGAGTCCCAGGATCGAGTCGCACATCAGGCTCCCAGCTCCATGGGGAGTCTGCTTCTCCTTCTGACCTTCTCCTCGCTCATGTTCTCTCTCACTGTCTCTCTCTCAAATAAATTTAAAAAATCTTAAAAAAAAAAAATGATGGTCTTTACTAGTGAGCCCAGTGCCTGGGAAGATGGAGTCCCTCTGCAGAATTCTCCCACAAACTTCCCAAATCTGTGTTAATACCTTCCAGATTTTAACCACCAAACTCAGTAAGAGAAAACAGTTTAAAATAGCTGGTGAGGGGAATACCGGCAGCCCCAGAGCGGGGGACCTAGGGTTTCCTGAAGCAGAATGTTAGACCCGTGACACTAACCTAGAACCAGCCATGTCAGCCACGCTTCAGCCCAGAGGCTGGGGTGGAGGTAGAGGGAACAAGGAGGAAGGTGGGGTCCACTGGAAAGACAGAAAAAGGACACACCTCCTTTCATGGTGGGGGTCTACACAAGGTTATTCT
Source organism: Mustela nivalis (assembly GCF_964662115.1). Taxonomy (NCBI): domain Eukaryota; kingdom Metazoa; phylum Chordata; class Mammalia; order Carnivora; family Mustelidae; genus Mustela; species Mustela nivalis. The sequence continues at coordinate 36,517,487 of NC_139027.1, read as the reverse complement.
CATGCGGTTTGTGGTTGCTTCAGCATTTACTGTGATGTCTAAGATTTTATTTGCATTAAAGGTTCTGTTTTCTGTCTCTAGCCCATTAGTGATTGTTTCCCAGCTCGGAAGCTCTACACGGGACTGTAGCCCTTTGCACCTTTGCTCCAGCCGAGATCCCCTTCAGCCTGGATGTTCCCCAGACCTGGCTGACCCTTCTTAGCGGCCTCATCTCTGCCCTGGGTCTGCTGAAAGTACCCCGAGCCAGTGAAGGCCATGGCTCCTGTGGGAAAAGGGCTAGACCACGAGGAGGCTGGGCTGCCTTCCCTACAGCGGTTTCCCCCCAGGAGCCTGGGTGCCGACTGCTTCATTCCGCTGGCTTTCAGGAGAGTGAGCTTCTGCGTGGCTGGTCCCGAAGCCTTTGGAGGAGGTTCTGGAGATCATGGATTTAGACCAAGCTAAAGTGTGCTCATTCTGGGACGGACGTACCTTGCAGACAAACAAGTTTTGGATGCTATATAGGCTATATAAAAAAATAAAATATTTTTATTTGTTTTTATTTAGAGAGAGAACGTGCAAGTGAGTGTGGACAGGGGAAAGGGCAGAGGGAGAGGGAGAGAGAATCCCAAGTAGACCCCGTGCTAAGCGTGGAGCCTGACTCAGGGCTTGATCTCATAACCCCGAGGTCCTGGCCTGAGCCGAAACCAAGAGTTAGTCGCTTAACTGACTGAGACACTCAGGCGCCCCGTTGGATGCTTTCTAATTCGCCACCGATTTCTTAGGGAAAACCTGGGAGGGCGCTGTTGATCGACTTCTAACCCTCCCATTTCTTTGATATAGACCAAAGATCAGCTCATTACCTCTGCCAGGAAAATTGCAACTTCTGGAGAAAACTTCGCCAGACTTATCCGCATCATTGCTAAGAACTGCATCGATCAAAGATGTTCGCAGGAGCTTTTGTGTGTGGTAGAGCAGATTCAGATGATGAGCAACCAGCTCCGCATCATCTCCAGGTAGGAAATGGTTTTGGGGGCCACGGCTGTGCTCTGCCTTCTCGAGAACCAGAAGAAGAGCTTAGGAAGGGGGGAGATTTTCTTTTGCTTTTTGAGTTTTTTTGTATACTTTTAAAAATGTTTCCTCCAAGAGTCTACATTTATGATGAAAATGTTAAACAGAAGTTGAAAATACAGAAAATTATTACAGAGGACCAAAAAATATATTTTAAGTCACGGTCATTTCTCCTTTTATCCCCCAAATAGTAATATACTTAAGAAAAAAAAAAGAAGAAGAAGAAGATTTAACATGCCAAGCTAGATCCTGAGGAGGTGTGAACATAAAGTAGCTATAAGGAATGTTTAAAAATCAGACACATCAGAACATCTGTTCCCCTGCACGGATCCCCCTCCGGTCACGGCACCGTGCACCTGCTCCAGTCGTCCCCCCTTGCTCACATGGCGTCAGAGTTCCTCCAGAAACAGAAATGACTCATCTCTACTTTGTAATCATGTTTACGTTTTGAGCATTCATTCTCTATTTGTTTTTATACCAATCATATCTAATAAAAAAACCGGTTGTCTAAAAATGCCTTAATTACAAAGTGAAAGCACTGTGGATGTCATCAGCCTAAGGAAAACTGTAGCAGTACAACACTTACGTTAAGATCTATTCATTAGGGCACGAGGGTGGCTCCGTCTGTTGAGCATCTGCCTTTGGCGCAGGTCATGATCCCAGGGCCCTGGGATCGAGCCTTGCGTCAGGCTCCCTGATCAGTGGGGAGTCTTTCTCCCTCTGCCTGCTCTGCCTGCTGCTCTCCCTGCTTGTGTTCTCTCTCTCTCTCTGACAAGTAAATAAATAAAATCTTAAAAAAAAAACAAAAAAAAAAAAAACCCCAAACATCCTAATGTAAGCATGGGACGTTTTCCTTCCAGCCCAAGTCTTCCAACACCCGCATTGGCATATTTGTCAGTACCAGACCCATACTCGTAATATTCTTATATTATGGGAAAGCTTGATAGTTAAAATTATTATCAGTCGCTAGGAAGCATAAAAATAACATAGCCAAGAACAGGGTATGCGAATTTTTTTAGACAATTCTTTAAAAATAAAACGTGGCTCCTGTTCTCTGGGAAATACTATTTCAGGTACACAGTCATTTCAAGGATAGCTACCCAACCCTTTGTACTTAGGGTACAGGAACTGCAGTTAATTTCAGCATTTCAGTTATGGGTACTGTTATAAGGGTACTTGGGATTTGTTTCTATCAGGTACGGTAAGATGTGGAAATGTGGAAAACACTGGCTTGGAGGAAGAAGGTCCCTAGAAACAAGAGGCATGGCACACCAGGCAGGGCCGCACAGGGAAGCACCATGGTTGGTCAGAAAGCAGCGGGAGCCAGGGAGAAACACGATGAAAGCCTGTACTGGGGTTTTCGTGGGAAGAAATAGGCAAGGCAGGGAAAGGAAGCAAACAGGTTTAAGACAGGTTAGATTGAGTATTTTCAAGGGGCCCCAGGAATGTAGAGATGATCTCTAATTGGTACCTGGCCCTGGGGTGATAAGGGGCTGCAGCCTCCAGGGAGAGAGTGCCAAAAAGGCAGTGTTTGGGGCATGGGCTGGTTTGCCTGTGTCCGGGTCAATGGTTTACTCTCTCTGGCCAGTGGCAAACCCTGGGAGGGGCGGTCATTCCAACGTCAGCAGGGCTCTAAGAGTCAATGCATCTGAAATACGGAAAGTCCACAGGCATGATGAATACAGATGTATTTATCAAGCTCCCAGTCTTCCAAAGCACGTAGGTCTCGAGATTTTACCAAAGTTAAATGAACGTCCATTTCACATCTGTATTTGCCTTTGTGGAAAGCCAGCTTGTCTAACTCAACCCAGTTACACGCAATTTAAACAAAAATCATCGAGGTGTAATGGAATTCGTGTGATCTTGGAGAACATTGAAGTCCTGAATGCAATCCAGTGCGAAATCTCTTGCTCTGCTCAGCATCTAGAGATGTTGCCACGCACTCTGCTGCTTTTCTTCCATTATTTTCTAGAAAAACACACTTGTTGAACTGTAGGTACTATACGGTTCATGCTTTTTAGTGTTAACATATAGATTTTATTGTAACACGTGAAATTTTGCCTTTGGGGTATTTTCTTCTCAGAGTCCCAATAAAAAGGCATCCCAGCTTTCCAGAAGAGGCTCCCAATGGTAGAACCTTCTGGTATGGGTGTATTTGAGATCGCTCCTCTTACCTGGTGTAACGTTGTCTGCTTCCCTCCCCTAAACGCTCCAGCGTGAAGGCCTCGCTGGCGAGAAGCAGGTCCTCTGAAGAGCTCCTGCTGGAAAACGCAGAGCAGCTCCTGCGGGCTGTCTCCAAGACCGTGAGAACCACGGAAGCTGCGAGTCTCCGGGTAGGTGCTGACCCCCAAAGCTGGCATTGGCAGAGACTGCACACGCACGGCACCGGGGCTTAGGCTCACCGGTTGAAGGGAATATTTATTAAAATGTAAACTGCAGGGACGCCTGGGTGGCTCAGTTGGTTGAGCAGCTGCCTTCGGCTCAGGTCATGATCCCAGCGTCCTGGGATCGAGTCCCACATGGGGCTCCTTGCTCAGCAGGGAGCCTGCTTCTCCCTCTGCCTCTGCCTGCCATTCTGTCTGCCTGTGCTCGCTCTCTCCTCCTCTCTCTCTGATAAATAAATAAAATCTTTAAAAAAAAAAAATGTAAACTGCACGTGCCCTTGTGATGAGCCTTGGAGATGGATGGAAGTGTTGGATCACTCTATTGCCCCTTGCAACTGAAATTTTTTAAAAAGTTGACTCCATGAAGCCACTGACCTAGAATTGTGGGCTGCTGCATGGAGGCTAACTAAATCGAAGGAGAATGTTCATGTTAAGTTGAAGGAAACCTAGTACCCGTTACGCACAAAGAGCACGTAGGATACGCACACCCAATGTAAAACATTTGAAAAATGTGCCTATTTTAGCTATAGGCTCCAGTCTCTTGGATATAAAGAATGCTGACAGAAAAGCTCAGGCCTGGCCCCTCGGGAAGCAGTGTCTGTCCCTCCCTGCTGGCTTGGCCATAGTCCCAGCCCCACAACAGCACCCCACAGCGCAGCCCTCGGGCTGCTTGAGTGCTGGAGAACTTGAGAGTGGGACTGGGTCCTGGCAGCGTGCGCCTGTGTCCCAGTTCCGCTTAGGCCATGGGCCCAAGACCCACGGATAATTCGCATAAAGCAAAATGAATAAAGCAAAATCCCAAAGGAGGCAGAATTTGGGATAGAGAGAGAAATCTTTAATTGGCTACGTTCTCAGAACCTTTGATGGTGACCAACATAGGATCCTTTGCTCTGTTGCACTTCTTTCCCGAGTGAGAGAACGAGTGGGCTCTAATTCAGAAGACCTCTTCAAACACAGTTCCTTGACCTTTAAAAAAAAATTTTTTTTTAAATTTTATTTAGTTACTTGACAGAGAGAGAGAGAGAGTGTGTGTGTGTGAGCACAAGCTGGGGGAGTAGCAGGCAGAGGGAGAGGGAGAAACAGGCTGCCCACTGAGCAGGGAGCCCGACATGGGGCTTGATCCCAGGACACTTGGGATCATGATCTGAGTCGAAGGCAGTCGCTTAACCAGCTGGGCCACCCGGGTGACCCAACCTTGATCTCTTTTAAATTAGGGCCAGTGGTGCCTGGCCTGGCTCAGTCGAAGAACATGTGACTTTTGATCTTGGGGCCATGAGTTTAAGCCCCATGTTGGGTGTAAAGTTTAATAAATAAATTAATTAATTAACTGGAAAAAAAAATTAGGGTTAGAATGTCAGAAAATCAGCTCCACCCTCTCTCAGCGGAGTCCCCTAACTAAGCCAGAGCTCCAGTGAGTGTGCACGGTGCCCCCTAGTACCCAAAGTTACCTCTCTCTCCTCCAGGGCTTGAGACCACCTTCCTCAGACCCAGAAGAATTGGAAGTTGCCGCCTTCTGCGTGCAGTGGAGAAGAAAACTGCTGAGGCACCGACTTCGAGAAATTTCAAAGCTGGACTGTGATGAGCTAGGCCTGTGGAAAACTGGTGCGTGAGGGCCCCTGTCGCTGGCAGCCCTGGCTCAGGAAGGCTTATCAAGGCTGAGAAGTATTCCCTGAGTCAGACCCTCTGTCGATGTGGACCTCAACCCTGAGATGGGCGCCCACAGTGGGGAGTGCCTTTTAGGCGGAATCAGCCTGTGGGGTCACAGGGTGACATGGTGGGTTGGGCAAGGGCCAGGTGACCGGGGCCGGGCTTTGCAGAGAGTTGCCCTGGCTGCGTTCCTGGTTCAGGGGGACTGTCCCTGGGCCTTTCATGAGGCCGATCGCCTCCTGGGCAGAATGCTGTTTCTGGGCTTAGAGGGAACATCAAGTATAGACTGTGGAAAGAGGGGGAAAACATCCAGGCCGCATCAGCTTGAGCCCTTATTAAGGCATTGCAGAGTGAGAAGAGTCCCAGTTATATGGAAGTGGGGTACGGGAAGATACATAGGCTAGACTGGGGAGGTCGGTCGAGTTCAAGGTACGGGAAAGCTGAGGTGGTCTTAGCCTGGGATGGGGTCCCTACAAGGGCTGCTGGCGTTGTTGTGTGAAGATCAGTTAGCATTCTCTAGGATTTTTTTTTTTTTACAGTTTATTTATTTATTTATTTGACAGAGAGAGATCACAAGTAGGCAGAGAGGCAGGCGGCAGGGTGGCGGGGGGCCCAATGCGGGGCTGGATCCCAGAACCCTGGGATCATGACCCAAGCTGAAGGCAGAGGCTTGACCCACTGAGCCACCCAGGTGCCCCACATTCTCTAGGATATTTATAAACCTGGGATCCCGTAGTAACATTCTTTCTTTCCCCTCTGGCTTCTTTCCTTCAGCATGATGACTGTGATGTAACTCTTTCCAGCTCCCAAGGGCTCTTTGCAGCACGTAGGTCATAAGATTTCCTCTGATGTTTTCTTCTGAAAGATTGATGTAGAGATTTCTCCATTTTATGTGCGTTTTTAAATAACCAATTTTTAGTTTTATTGACTTTCTCTCTTAGATTTATGTTTTCTACTTCATGGATTCCTTCTGTTTACTATTTCTTTTCTTATCATGACTTTGGGCTTAACCTGTTCTCCTTTTCAAGTTTCTGAATGGGGAAGGGGGGATTGTGGTTCTGTAGTGTTCTTTTCTTTTTTGAAGATTTTATTTATTTGAGAGAGAGAGAGAGAGCACGAGCTGAGGGAGGGGCAGTAGGAGAGGGATAAGCAGATTGCCTGCTGGCGCGGAGCCTGAGCCTGATGCGGGGCTCTATCCCACGGCCCTGAGATCATGACCTGAGCAGAAATCAAGAGTTGGACTCCTAACTGACTGCCCCACCCAGGCGCCTCTGTTCCTTTCTAACATAAGCTTTTAGTGCTCTAATTTCTAAGCATGACTTTAGGATTGTCCTCCAACTTTTATTGTTTTCTTTCTCATTATGCATTCTAATTTCCCTTTTGAATTCTTTGTGGACCCACGAATTATTTGCAATTGTGTTGTTTAGTTTCAGAGTATTTGACGGGGGGTAGGATTCCAATATTTTTGTTTTGACTTCTGATTTGATTCCTTCGTGGTCAGAAAACATTCTTTCTTTATTTTTTTAAAAGATTTTTTCATTTATTTATTGGTCAGACAGAGATCACAAGTGGGCAGAGAGGCAGGCAGAGAGAGAGGAGGAAGCAGGCTCCCTGCTGAGCAGAGAGCCAGATGCAGGGCTCCATCCCAGGACCCTGGGACCATGACCTGAGCCAAAGACGGAGGATTTAACCCACTGAGCCACCCAGGCGCCCCGGTCAGAAACATTCTTTGTGTTATTCGAATCCTTTTAAGTTTTTTTAAACTTTGTTTTGTGGCCTGGCTTAGAGTCTGTCTTGATAAACGTTCCATGTGTTCTAGGTAAGAATGTCCTCCCTGATGTTCCCTCTACTTTTTCCATCGATTTTGGGAGGGGGTTGTTGAAACTGGCAACTAGGAGTGTGAATTTGCCTGTTGGATTTGTTTCTTAGGGACAACTGTTCTGTGCTGCCTGGGGTCCAAGGCTGAGGCTACTGGTTTTGTACGTTTTCATCCGGTGGTTTTGTGCCTCCGGATGGGGTGTGTGTGCACGGACTTGGTCTCTGATACTCCATCTCGGCCAGCAGAAGTACTCACTTCTCTTTCTGAACTACCTTTTCTCTGGCTCATGTTCACGTCTCTTTTTTTTTCAGAAACATTCCCTGGATGTTCTCCTGCTATTCAGAACCAAGTTCCTTTAAATAATAGTCTCCCTCCTGTTTTGTTTCTGTACTATCCACTAATTCTTCAAAAATCTGGCTTCGTTTTTCATTGTTTTTCCGATGTGCCAGATGCAGTGGGCTCTTCGCAGAACTCAGTCTCCCGGAGTTGTTGACTTCACACTCTCTCCTCCGTGGGCCTCCTCTCTGTAGTTTTCCCCTTGGTTGGCGGGGCCTTTTTATGACTTTTGTCCCACCCCATCTCCCCCTATTCTCTACCCCGCACTGTTGCCATTTTATTTTATTTTATTATTTTAAGTAGCAGTGTGGAGCTCCATACAGGGCTTGAACTCATAACCCTGAGATCAAGGCCTGAGCTGAGATCAAGAGTCCGAGGTTCAGCGCTCCTGACACCAGGCCACTCCAGGCTCCCCCTTGTTGCCATTTCACCTCTCTGATTTGCAGCGTCAAATCTCTTTCTGAGGACAGGGGACAGAGCAAGAATGAGGAGTCAGCCTGCAGCCCGCCCTTTAGTCCCCGCTGAAGCAGCAGCAGCCCTGGGAGGCCAGGCTTGTCTCCTCAGGGAGACCCCTTCAGGGTCACAGTGAGGAGGCAGAGGGCCCTTCTCCGGGGGGCTCCAGACACTCGGGAGGGGTGGCTTTTGGAAAGGCGTGTGAGGGAGTTACCAACTTGGGGGTGGGGTGAAGCCGGGGTGAATCTTGCCGCAGGCTGGGATCTGTCTGGTGTGGGTCTAATCAGTTCACCCCTAAGACCAAGCCCAGAGCCCAGAGCCTTCCGTGTTGCGGAAGACGGGGGTGGGGATGGATTCGGTACTCGCTCCGTGAGCCGTTACTCGGCATGGCCTCCAGATGGCGGGCAGACTCAGCTGTCCGGCCCTGAAGGGGTTGAAACAAGTGCAGGCCAAGTTCCTCTCAGGAAGAGAAGGAGGCTGGCCGCTGTGTCCTTCCCCCAGCACCCTTGGGCGCAGCAGCCCTGAGAGATGGCGCTCAGAGCCCTGGAACTCCATGTTTACTGCGCCTCAGGCTCCTCCGTTCCGCTGTGAACTCCAGGCCCATCTGCCCCAGTCTGACTCCCCAGGGCCCCACTGCTGAGCCTGACAGACAAGGCGCTTCCTATTTGCATGAATACATAAAGCATGTGTAGTTCTTTACAACGAGCTAAAATATCTTCCTGTTCAACAGGCTATGCACAAAGCACAGAAAGCTGTGCAGATAGACGCACCATTTTTCTTGCTGATGCAGATATATAATTAACCCTAGTGAAGATCCAGGTTTATAGAATAAGCCCAGTTTCCTCCCTTCCAGGATATTTCTTGGTTTTCAATTCTGGATTGGAAGCAGGGCCCCATGTTGACCTCTAAGTACTCTCATTTCTTAAGAACTCACTCTAGCGTCATCAGAGCACCCATCTTCCTTCCACACTGTGTGTGCGCATACATACATTTATGGATGTGCTTATACGTATGTGTAAAATAGATACTTGTATAATTATTCATTATAAACATGAAAATATTTGATAACTTTGCTTTCAAAATTAAACATTTCACTTTTACAGTTGCTTATAGCATTTTGAAACTGAAATTCTTTTTCAAGTCTCAAACATTTCTGTAGACTTGTGAAAAGGCTGTGTGACCTGGGAGTGTGCCACCTATATGGATAAAGGCCTCTGATTTGGAATCCTGATCTGTTTCGTTCCCAGCGATTACTGACGGAGCTCCTCCTGGGGAACAGAGCCTGTGTCATCCCTTGTCCCAGGGAGATAGAGGCAAATAGAAAAAGAGCTCACGGTGCAACAGAGGACAAACTTCCAGCTCATTCACGGAGAGGACAATTCATCCTCTGCTGACCCAGCGTTGTGACAGCAAGAGGAAGGAAGTCATCAGGAAAAGAGCCTGGACTGCCAAGCCACCGAGTTTGGACTTTTTGGTGCAGATGAGGGAAATCCTGGAGGGTTTTTAAGGCAGTGAGTGGCAACGTGATAGCTAAATTTTACAATGAGAAGGTTGCCATTGTGGGGGGAGGGATTTAGATGAGGGCTCTCACAGGCGTTCCTGTTCCTTTGAGGTGATGTGCATGTTGGATCCAGCATGCCACCCCAACTTCAGCCAGAATGTCTCCACTTGTATTCATTTTGCAGACTGGGTTTCCATTACATTTTTCTCTGGGGAAATGTAGGCTAGAAAAGCCGTCCATCCTACCCATCTCTGTAACCCAACACCTAATAGCATATGCTACGTGTTCAAACAGTCTTTCTTCAATGACTGATGGATCCCGATTTTGTCGATGAGGAAAGTGAAGCTCAGGGAAGTCCTCACTTGCCCAGGGTTCGACGCTCAGGGTAGTGTGTGCCAGGACCAGACGGCCAGCTCTCAAAAAAGACCTTTCCATGGAGTTGCTCAATAACTAAATCCGGGAATCTGCTAGGCCTCCTTATTCGAGATAATGTTTCCTTGACCATCGAATGTTCTAGAATAGAAGCTAGAAAACCTCTTTTGATGAGGCTTCCAGACCTTTGAGGGATGCAAGATCAGTGAGTTCTTTGTTGCTCCTGATCTGGAAGGGAAGGGCAAACCCCATTCCTTCCTCTGCAATGAGATTTGTTCTACTCTGGTCCCGAAGAGCTCCTGCTCTGCTCTAAGCAGACCATTTGCCAGCAACCTCTTGGAGGTTTATTTTCCTTTAGCTGAAAATTAATGTAAGCTAACGTACAAGCTGCTTGCATATCAGAATGAAGGCAGCATCAGGAAATAGGACTTTAGATATTATTAATCTGTGTGGCTAAGTGAAGCATAATCTTTGTGTACTAACGGTATGTTGAAGGACTGCCATCCCGTTTTTAGGAAGGCCTGCAATAGGCCCCATTTCTAGGTTCTTATATGAGTACATGCTCCCCTGTATTCTGTATCTTTTATTATTTTTTAAAGATTTTATTTGAGAGAGAGAGAGAGAGAGAGAAAGAGCACAAGTGGGAGGGGAGAGGGAGAGGGAGAAGCAGACTCCCTACTAAGCAGGTAGCCTGATGCGGGGCTCAATCCCAGGACCTCAGGATCCTGACATGAGCTGAAGGCATATGCTTAACCAACTGAGCCACCCAGGTTCCCTGAGATTTATTTTAGAGAGCGAGAGACAGCAAGAGCATGCATGAGCTGGAGGGGAGGGGGGATTCTCAAGCAGACTCCTGGCTGAGCACAGAGCTGACATGGGGTTTGATCTCAGGACCCTGAGATCATGACCTGAGCCAAAGTCAAGAATCAAACGCTCATTCAGCTGAGCCACCCAGGTGCCCCTGTATTCTGTCTTTAAATGATAAAGATTTGTTAAAGAAAAGCAACACAGTGCCAGACAGATATTATCAGAAACATTTTTATTTAAAGTCAGACGATAGAAAGGTGTCACAGAAAAAAATTACAGAAACTTGCAACAACAGAACATAACTTGGAAAGTTATTAGTAAATGAGAAGAAATAATATTCCTGATTTTACCAAATGATTTCTTAGTTCTTAAGTAGAATAATTTATCAATTCAGCAAAATATACCCTGCTGGTATCTTTTGAACAGGGAGGAGATTGACAGTTCAGTTAATTTACTAAATTGGTATCTACTAAAACCTTGCAAAGTGAAACAGTCAAGGCAGCATTTCCCCAACATTTGAGATACAACTTGGGGAATTGAAATAATACCACTAAAAATTTTTGCTTTAAAATCCCACCTCATTCTCAATAGGTTTAACCTGCATTTTAGCCCACAGATGGTGCTTGTGGGTCTGACAGAAAATGGATGGTCCTAAGCCTGGACATAGAACATCCTCCCCCTGCCCCCTGGCACACACTGCATCCTAGGACACAAGTGCCACCCATGCCTTTGCCAAGTGCAGGCATAGAAGCCCTGGACTAAAACCAAAATTATCTGGGCCCTGGAAACCTGGATCTATGCTGAGCCCTTTCTGAATACTGGGTGGGGGAGCAGGGGATTTAGGGTCAGGAATGTAAAAACCTTTTTAAAACTTTGGCAAGTAAGTATACAAATGACTACTACTTGATTGTCACTTTTATAAGGAAATATCATTCCACCTCTTGAAAAGATATTCTCCTCTCTTATTTGACTTCCTCTCAAACAACTGGAGGGCAAACGTCTGTAAAACAGAGGTGGACAAAAACCTCTTGTAATAATGATTAGTTTATAATTTTTCACTTTCTCTATTTAAAAAGCATATAAAATGTATAGTCTATCACTGACAACTAACACTAAAATATTGCTCAAAATGGAGGTTTGGGAACATGGCTAGATTTTTTTATTTGGGTCTCTATATATTTAATTCTTTTACAATAAACTATGTATTAGACCTCTGACAAAATAATAATAGCTAATGCAAATTCTACTGCTCCTCTTAACCTTAATACCCTCACAGAGGTATTAAAATCAGTAATGAACCAGGAAGTATGGGGCCTGGTAATTCACAGAGCTAATATTTTTCTAAAATGCTCTAGTTAGCTATATATTAACTCTTTCCTAACAAATTCAAAGTCTTAAAAACAAGAGATTCAAGGATAAACAAGACTATAAAATACTAGTCTAAGAACTCACAATCTTGTTTGAAGAAATAGATTTTTCTCTGTGCCCACAATGATTTTGCCCACTGTAACATGTGACAGTTCTATTCCAAAGGCAAACGAATGGTATTAAGGAACACACAAGACCCAATGTAGAGTCCAAGTCATGACTTTAAAGGGTAAATTACCATTCAAGGTGTTGGGATTTAAAAAAAAATTAAATGCTATTGGAAATTCACTAGGGTAGGCATAACTTCATAATTGTGGCTGATATTTTGAGAATGGGAAGAGAGAAATTAGATAAATATATTTTAAAATAAAAATATGGCTCTGATTATGCAGTTCTTTCTGGCTGCAGAAAGAATCCTTCATAGATCTACAGGAAGAAATTACCAATCAATTCAAACTTCCACCATGAAGGAGTAAAGTTACCTTGTAAGTCTGGAGAATTCTTAGAGTTATGAATTATTGTAGAAACTTTTAACTCCTAATTAAAGCTGCCATAACCCTACCTTCGCATTGTTTGGTTGGGAGAGGGGAGGGGAGACAAAGAGAGAGAGAGAGAGAGAAGGTAGGTTCCTGTGTCTACTGCAAGAGGTATACTTTATGAATTGTACTCTTGGATACAATCATGGAATGGCTGTGCCACATCAAAATCTAAACTTGGATGGATGTCGGGAAGCAGTTAACAAGCAATTAATAAAGCACCCACCCTGTGCCTAGAACCAGGCTTGTTGCTGTGGGGAAGCAGCAGAGCAAGGAGGCACATACTGCCCTGCCTCCAAAAGCATAAAATACCATTTAAAATGTGCTTTTTATTTCTTATTTAAAAATTAGAAATTCTAAATATTATGTTGATATTAACCTAAAGTCCCTTCTCAGGTCTGCATCCTTTCCAAGGAAAGCAGGTTAATTTGGGCTCTGCTACAGCTAGCAGATACTGCTGATAAAGAACATACTCAAAAACAAAACCCCAGCAACTTGGTGATCAGTAGCTACTGAGACTGGTTCTATAAATCACATTAAACTCCTTGGAGGAAAGGCATTACCTAAATGCCAAATCTCAACACAGATGTGAGGAAAACAGCTTTAAACCGTCAAGCCCTGTTCGGTTACATTTTGTTAAAGCTTACATTTCCTAACTAAGCCTTATTTAAACTAATTATTTACTAGTGACTTACATACTCTACTAGATTTAATTTTGACCATAAATATGATCAAGAGCTGCCAACCTACTTCTGAAAAGACAATTTACAACTCTTCATTTTAGATATCCACAAAAGCCCAGTTCCTGAAGTTTGCAGGGGCCCTATCAATGGACCACTTGCCTGCAGACCACGCCCAAGTCTGCGTCTTCCGCACAGACCACCTCTCTGAGATGTAGCCCTCAAGCCCAGAAGGGTAAACTCAGGAAGAGCATCTCTACCTTGACTTTGTGTTGTGCAATTGGGAAGATTTTGACAAGACCTCACATCTAGGTCCCTAGGAACTTTCAGACTTTAAGTTGCCATGAACCAAAGGAAAACAATACCTTTATCAAAACAAATAGTCACTCCAAAAGATCTCCATGTCATGTGCTAGCAGAAATGTACACTAAGAAGTGGGAGTAAACATCTCTAATGTTTCTAAGAGCTAATGGCTTTTATAATGAATACACTGGCCACTCTGCCTATACGATACATGCTATAATTGAAGCAAATACACCATGCAATATGGACTGTCATAGCATTTTTAACCCTCCATCAATATCCAACTTGAATAAAATGGGCAGTCAGATCTTGCACAGACACTACAAGTCCATACAGCTATAAATTACGAAAGTCCTATGTCTTACTAACAACACACAAAATGTTAAAGGGAATTGCTAACTTGATGGGTTCGTATTCTCTAAAACAACTTCTCACGCAATCCTATTGTGTCTTCAATATATATCATCTGAAACAACATAAAATTGGTAAACCACACAAATCATGTTATTTGGAATTTGTACAGCTTAATGCACCCTAGTGGAAGTGTAATGTTTATGTCCATAAAAGTTATAAACCAATTTTACATTTAAAAACACTTTTATAATTCATTCACTCCTTACAGCAAGTCTGTGAGCAGTCAAAATTATACCCATTTCACAGATAAGGAACTGGACATTGAGAAAAAACACCTACAAATCACTTCAGAACAAGAATATGAATTTATTATGTTTAGGCCACCAGCCCTCCTGAGTTCTCCTCTTTTCCTCTATTTCTTCCAATTAATTGAGTGAAGTGGCTTATATGTACACTTATACAGGATTTCTTTACTAATCAACTGTTCTTCCACTCTAAAAATAAGCAGGACAAGCAAGGAAAACTAGTCCTTATGGTAGGGTAAAAGACACACAGAAACTGAAGCAAACATCATCCCATCATTAGGCTACTTCAGTTGCAACCTAATTCCGGGGTTTGGCACACGCAGCTGGGTAACACCGGGGTCCCTACAGAAGCAGACATAATTGCTGAAGCAGAATTTGAAATCACTCCAGTATTTGGTTTACTTTTAGGTTCAGAATGAGGTCCTAACTGGGAAAGCTCCAGAGACAGGAGTTTGGAGCAAAAACTAAATATAAAATGTGGGAAAGTAGTTGCCCAAACTAAATTGTGGTCACCTGGGTATCCAATTTAACACACTGATATATCCCACTCTACTTGACAGCACAGTAAACAGGTATAAACCTTATGTCATAAATCAGTATGAATAGTTAAGTTACACCTCAATCAATGAATCTCATCAAGACTCTTCTAGAGCACAAGTTATTTCTGTTACCTGTAAATGTTTGGCTTATAAAAACAGGGACACAAAGTATTTTCCAGTGTGCTAGTGTGAATCAACTTACATGGATTCTAACAAATACCGATTCATCTTAAAGAAGACCTCATTCATCAGGAAAAAGGGCTACTTATTAAATTTTGGTGAGAAAAAGAAAAAAAGAAGATTAAAATAATCGAAACTGACAGGATACAATAGATTACCTCCTAAGCTAAAGTTATCTCAATTAAAAAAGACCACAAATTAAAATCATTATTTTAAACATAAATAATACATTTTCATATAAAATATATTGTTAAATTTGAAACCATGCCCACACTTTCTTATAAAATAGCCTCTAAGACACTAGCTGACATAATAGAGACTCAAGAATATTGAACAAATGGACATGATAATTTGCATTCATTTTTAAACCTTATTTTTTAATAATCTTTCAACATCTCTCTTAAGTAAAAAAGGATCTTCTGTTAAGGATTTGGATTCTATTTGGATCTTTAACAAGCCAAATTATCTTTTTGTATGATATTTAAAATATGAACATTATTACTTAATGTAATTATAAAATATATGGGGGAATTAAAGATTCGCTAAAAAATTTCAATTTAATTACTATAATTCAGCAATTTTACTGATTTTTTTCCTGATAAATATTATATATTTGTATGCATAGAAGTGTATGTGTGTATATACACACACACAACTTTTTTCTGTCAGTTTTACCATTTATTTACTTTTCAATTAACAATAAAAGTTCATGTGGACAGTAAATCAGAAAATACTTTCTATGGTCGCTTTAAAGTACATTTTTTAAACCCAAAAATGTTATCCAGAGCCATTTTAGGCAACAATGTAACCAAAGTATAAAGTATAAATTCGCATCCCCTTGAACAACTGTCCTTCCACTTAGAACACAATGAACTCCTTAGTTCATTGTGAGCAGAGTTCCTGTTCACTTAGCTGCAACATCATTTAAGTATGGAATCAAAGCAAAAAAAAAAAAAAAGGGGGAATAGAAAAATATGTATTAATATTAAATCATATGCTAGCTGAATGTTAGGTTCCCACAGAAATATTTTGCCGTAAATTTCTAAAATCACTTCTCAAGCATAGCTATTTTCATCCAAGGACCAATTTCCTTTACTTCCATTATCTTTTATAGTGAAATGCTCCATCTCAACTTACTTATCGGAGCCATTACCAGCAAACATGGTCACACACATCTAGTTCAAGATATGAATATGAGTGTAATACTTACTTTCCGTTATAAATCTGTATAAAACAAATAGGGCTGCCATTACTTATATACTGCAAAAAAGACACAAGAATGAATACAAATTATTTTTCATAAAAATGAAATTTCTAATCAATTTAAGAAATTTCCAACTATGAGGACATTAAATACTTAAAATACCAGGCAGTCTCTTCTGTTACAGAATGCCAGTCAGGAGATATCTGAAAGAGATTCTTTATTGGTAGCCATATACAGTTGATTATACCATCTCTGTGTTTTCTTGCTATTTAAAATATAGAACCTGGACATTTAAAACATTACCAATGCAATAATCACTACAGACTGTCACTGGATCTTTTAAAAGTTTGTTAAAAATTACCAAAGTCATGATGAATACAATTATTGCAGCTATATCATTTGAAAACGTAATATAAATTATGCTGCTAACGACAAAAACATTGAGACACATAAACATCACAATGTAACACAGCAAGAACTCATAACTATTTAATATGAAAATTAAATTTAAAAAGTTATGTTAGAGAACTTGGGGAATATTTCATTTTAGCAAAAACAATCTATGTATCTCCAACTTCTATGATACAGTATGCAGTAAAATACTTTTAAAAGATATGACATTCAAATGCTTCATTTACACAATATTGCCAATACTAATAAAAGTGATGCCCTTAAACACAAACTGCTCTGCTGATTGTAATTTTAAAAATGTTTTCTTTACTTCATTTTACATTTTAGTTAGCAGTTAGCATTACATATTAATCAGTTCTGTTGACAAACAGAGAAGATCCTAGTCAAAATACTGTTGCTCAAAAGTAATGTACATCATATTGCTTGAAACTAACAACCATATAAAAGTGGTAATCATTTATCTAAACATTGATTATGAAAGACGACTGGCATATATTTGGGCAGAGTGTCAAGTTCATGATGGGTTATTTACGATAAAAGTACTTTTACCGAAGCTAACATGATATATAGGTTTCTATGTCAATTACTACAGTCTCTTAAAGTTATAAAAATATTATATAAAATACCACAGGCTTTAGAGGATATAACTTCATGTGGTTCTGATACTAGCAGCTGAAAAGTATTTATAATTTAAAAATAAATAAACTATAGAGGTAAACCAGTTACAAAACAGCAGAGGACTGCAATAGTCACAGAGTGAAAAGAATTGCTTAATTACACTATAGCTAACAAAATGGTGAAGCAGTCGGATCAAAAGTTTTAAAAACCTCTTTCAGAGATTTGTCATCTGGTTCTCTACTGGGATCACTTTCCGGGGTGGGACTCGTATGCCCTGGCTGCCTGGACTGCCTTGGATCGCTGTACTGCGGTCTAATTAAGCCTGTTAATGCCTGAATAGGAAGACTGTGCACTGCTGGGACCTGAACTGTACCAGGACTCTTGAGGGTGTCTGCCTGTGGGTCAGCCGGCCCATCCACGGCGACTTCCACATTTGCACTGGTTTTCTGTGGCAGGACTGCTTCTCCAGGAGAAGGCTCATTTTTGTCACTACTTTTTAAACCACCACTTTTTTTCGGGTTCTCTGTATTTTCTGCTGCTAGCTCTGACGCAGATGATGAAGCATGCTCCCTAGGGTCATACAAACTAATGCCACTAAGAACTGAACTTGGGGTTCCCAGGGGAAGGCCAGCTGAAGAGGAGAGTTTAGGGGCATATGGAGGCAAGGCCCCCGGCCCGGAACTGCTAGTCACGGCCCCTGAGGGCTGCGACGAAGCAAGGTTAGATCTGGCTAAGTGAGGGGTGCCCTTTAATGTATGTGAGTCCTTCATAACCGCTGGGTGAGACTCTGTACTGTGCAGTCTATGAAGTCTAGGATCAAAATTTTTTTGCAGCCTAGGATCTCCTAATTTACTTCCTGAACTATGTAAGTCTCCAAATTGTTCTAGGTAGCCTTCTCTGTTTGCGGTGTTCACTTTGGCTTTGGCTGCTGATTTTGAATCAGTGGGCACTGTATTCTGATGAAGATCGCTTTTTGTATTCCACAACCTACTGAGCCTCTGGTCAGCTATAAGAGGGGGCAGAGGTAAATTGATTGAAGATACTGGGTCAGGTTTAGGTAAAGGGACTGGAAGTAAGTCTTCTGGAGCCCACACGATGTGTTTTGCAAAATTGGGTTTGGTTAGGATAATATCCATTTTAATGTGACTGAACTGCCTCAGCTGTGACCTCGGATCCTGGAGCATTATGCCAGGGGAAGAATCCAAAGGTATTAAGAAAGCTTTTTCTCTCAATTCTCTTTCTGTATCTTCATCATCATCATCTCCTCTTTTGTGTTTGACAGAGCTGGGATTTGCATGATGCGAATCAAATTTTGTTCCACCAACAGACGATCCTATGTGACCACTTCCATTCCCCCTCAATTTCCTGGGATCCCATGCTAGTCTAAGATCCAGTGGGGCAGACTCAGAGGATTTTCTCACGTCTTGCCTTGGGATAGTCCTAAGTCTAGGGTCAACAACTTGGTTTCCTTTGCTTTTCTCTTTAGCGAGTCTTGGGTCAGTAGGAGTGCTGAGGTCTGTGGAAGGCTGTTGCTGATTCCTTAAAGTTTCTGTTTGTTTCTGTAATGTTTTCAGTATTGACTTCACACTGCTTCCTTCTTCCTCTTCACTACTGGAATACCAGTTAACAGTATCATCTAAATGCAGATAAAAACTTATTGTAAAGAATGAAGCATTCATATTTTACCTTAATTAAGATAATCGAAAAACATGCAATATTTCTAGAAAAAGTGTAGTCTAACTTCAAGAAAATGCATCAGAGAAATGCCAGAGTTTCAACACTGGAATAAAATTAGATGCGGAATGACCATAATCAATTCAGTCATCATACTCTATAGAGAAAGAGGTGTGATATTAGAATACGTGTAGCGTCCTTCTGGTCAGGGAGAAGTCAGGACCTTTTATTCGGATTGGCCAAAAGGGAACTTAAGAGTATGTGTGGCATGATAGAGTTGGGGAAGGAGGGAAAATACTCTTGGGAAAGAATACTAAAATGTTTTGGATCTCTTTAATTTAAGTAATACTTAAGCTTCATAGCTCTGGATTTATTGAGATAACAAGGATGCAATGTTTTTTAAAAATCTGGAAAGAAAACAAAACAATGAAGTACTGATTAAGGGAGCATTGGGAAACAAGCAAATGAGAGATGAGGTAGAGATTTTTCATCTATAGCTTATTATATTTCTAGATGTTTGACATATGTGAATATATTAGCTATTTAAACATTTTAAAGTAAAAATAACAAAACTAACAACCTGAAATTTATATACTTTAACTTTATGGGAACACTTTGGGCCGTATTCCTAAAGGTTTATATTTAACCCTAGTGTGTTAGACACCCTGTTAAGAAGCTTAACTGTCAGAGGTATTCTTTCTAGTAGTACAGCAGGGATTATGAACTGATGCTACAGGAGACAGTCCTTCCTTTCCATTAAAACATACACATGTTAAAAAAAAACATACATATGTTGACTCTGACTTGGTAACATACACACACACACACACACACACACACACACACACACACACACACGTGTCCTAGAATGTCATGGATTAATAGAATATTGGGCATATTCTCATTTAACTCATCTCACTGCTCACTAGCACGTTTCTACTACACATAATTTCAGTGTTACACATATAGTTTGAACAGAGTTACAAAACAGGCATTGATATTTAGGGTGGAATTATGGCTTAAAATCATACAGACTATATACCACAGTGGAAAAAAGTTTTGGCTTGTTTTTAAAGTTTTCTTTTTAAGGAATCTCTCCATCCAAAGTGGGACTTGAACTCACAACCCCAAGCATCAAGAGTCTTACGCTCCACTGACTCAGGCAGCCAGGTACCCCAACCCAATGGAAAAAAGTTGCACTCATATTTCAATGTCAGTGTCAGAAAAAACTACATCTAGACACTAGATCTCTTTTCTTCCTCTCTTTGATCTTAGGAAGACCAAAGCTGAACTAGTGATTCACTTTAACCTGCTGCCATTATTTTAAATATTTCTGCATAGCAATTCATTTCTCACAGAATTTGTTACTTGATCCAAATATGTAAGATGATCCAAATCTGACCTACAAAAGGAAGATGCTATTTTAGTTTGCCTTTCTTATCAATATATTTCCTAAGCCATCTTCAATCATTTCTGGAATGAGAAGGAAAGCAGATCAATGGGTAGGCCAATGAAAAGGAGATATTAGATAAGAAATGACAGTTAACAGCTTTTTCATCTTTTTATCAAAGGAGAGATTAAAATTATAAGGGCATTACAATTTATAAAAATGAACATGAACACACACACAAAAATCTAGCTGTTCACTACTAGGTATTTACCCAAAGATACAAATGTAGTGATCCAAAGGGGCACCTGCACCCCAATGTTTATAGCAGCATGTCCACAATAGCCAAGCTGTGGAAAGGGCCCAGATGTCCATTGACAGATGAAGGATAAAGAGGAAATGGCATGCGCACACACACACACACCATGGACTATTAGCCATCAAAAAGAATGAAATCTTACCATTTATAATGATGTGGACGGAACTACGGGGTATTATACTAAGTGAAATAAATCAATCAGCTAAAGACAATTATCATATAATCTCACTCATATGTGGAATTTAAGAAACAAAACAGAGGAGCACAGGAGAAGGGTGGGAAAAATAAAACAAGATGAAATCAGAGAGATAAACCGTAAGAGACTCTTAGTCACAGGAAAAAAGCAGGGCTGCCAGAGGGGAGGGGAGTGGGGAGGACAGGGTAATTGGGTAACAGGCATTAAGGAGGGCACATGATATAATGAGCCCTGGGTGTTATATACAACTGATGAACCACCGAACTCTACCTCTGAAACTAATAATACACTATATGTTAATTAACTGAATTTAAATTCTTAAAGAAACCTAGCCATTCAAGATTTTTTCTGGACACAGAGAAAAAACCTTCATAAAACATCACCAATTATATTACTATAGTACAAAATTTTATATCCAGAAAAACTGTAAATTTTCTTATTTATGAAAATGTAAATCTAAGACTTTATAGAAAGATAATCATTAAAATTTTTTTTTAAGTTTAAGCACTTTAAGAAGCAAACATAAATTGTATAGAAAACTAATTTATTAGGAATCCCTAATTTCCCTGTGATGTTAAATAAATGAAGTGTTAATGCTACCTTCTTTGAAAAGGTAACAGATGTTTATATAATAGCTTGTAGCTACCTAATGTTACCCAGTTTTACATATTTATAAATTTTATGCTTAAGAGTAGGCCAATGGGCACCTGGCTGGCTTAGCTGGAGGAGCACGAGACTCCTGGCCTTGGGTCGTGGGTTTGAGCCCCATGTCGGCCATGCAATTTGCTTAATTTAAAAAAAAATACACACACACAAGAAAGTGGGCAAACATATCAATTTTGTAATTCATAAGAAGAACTGGATGTGTTAAGCTTTCTCTCCTCAACTGAATTAAGTAACTGTTATATACTTATCAATATCAAAAATACTAAGGTAAACTTGAGGTTTCCACATAATCTTTTATGTTAAAAATAATATTCCTTCATAATATAGTAGAATACAACCTATGCCCATAAAAACTCTAATAACTGAATCATTTTAAACTTAGGCTAGAAGTCAAAATTTCTGCACTGGAAGATGTCTGGTTCCCGTTTTATTTCCTTCTTCCATAAAAGGCTTCAGCCAGGCCTCACACTATAGCTTCCGATCTACTCACTGCTTCAGGTAAAATTCTTTGCAATTAAGTACTAAAGCATTAATGACTCTGGAAACCATGACCAATTCCAAGCAGATAGAAGCTACAAGATAAGCTGGAAGTAGAATAGATAGTTCAAAGGAACTTATTTTTCAAATTTTAACCTATTCAAGGGCATTTCAGGAACTGGGTAATTCCAAAGTAAGATACTACCATAACAACTGACACACCTTCGTCCTTGCTTGGTGCCCTTTGAGGTTGGGTGCTGCTTGGTTCATCTTCTTCTTGGTACTTCTGAGTAAGTCTGACAAAAAGAGCTCTCTGCACTGCAGGGAGGAGGCCTGGAGCAGGCAGGGGGCCGTGGCCTGTCGTGTTGCTGCTGCCATCAGATCCACTCCCACGGTTAGGGGAGTCTTGAACAATGGGAGGCTGATGCTGGGCAAAGTCAACATGCCACATCCCATCTATACACATAACACAGAAAACACAGATACTGATTTAGCACCGAACTCCACTAGAGAGTGCCACGGTCAGTTACAAGAAATTGAAGCTTTAATAGTAACTACATTTAATTACCATATTACTATGTGATTGTAAATGTTTTTTAAAAGATATTATTTTATTTATTTTAGAGAAAGAGAGCATTGAGGGGAGAGGCAGGGGCAAGCAGACTCCATGTTGAGCGTGGAGCTGGACGCAGGGCTTGTTTCATGACCCGGAGCTTATGACCTGAGCTGAAATGAAAACTTGGGACTCTTAACCGACTGAGCCACGTGGGCACCCAATTGTAAATATTTTTTTTTAAAGCTATCTAAAGTTCTGGTGTAGCAAATGTTTGGTTAAATTTAAAATATATTTTATGGCTTCAATTTCATTACATTTCACTTAGCTTTATTAAAAACACACATTCTTATCATGTTTTCAATGAAAAATAGAGAACGCCAAAGATTTTAAATTAAAAATGAGTTGGGGCGCCTTGGTGGCTCAGTCGCTAAGCGTATGCCTTCGGCTCAGGTCATGATCCCAGGGTCCTGGGATCAAGCCCCGCATCAGGCTCCCTGCTCCGCGGAAAGCCTGCTTCTCCCTCTCCCACTCCCCCTGCTTATGTTCCCTCTCTTGCTGTGTCTCTGTCAAATAAATAAATATAATCTTTAAAAAAAAAAAAAAAGAAAAGCTAAGCTTAAAAACAGTTAAAAATGAGTTATTTGAAAAGGTAAACTCACCACCAGAGTTACTAGGTGGCTGAAAATTAGGTACAGCATGCTGTGAATAGTAATTATCATAAAATTCAGCCGGGTTTTGTAGGGACTCATAACTGGTATTGAGCTGCATTTCACCAGGACTTTGCAGGTATGAGGAACCTGGAGAACAGTGATTCTCTCTGGGTACTTTCATCATGTGTTCTGGAAAGCCCGAGCAATGGTAAGCACCACTCATATTCTGTGGTGTCAAAGGTGCATCTGGTTGAACAAGTACTCCAGCTTGACTGTGAGGACCTAAAATCCCAGGCGGAGCAGGCGGCAAAGGTGGGCTGTGTGGCACTGCGGTGCATGGATGATGTCCGGGGGAGCCCGGGTGCATCACAGGACTACTGTGTCCCTGAGACATATTAGGTCCAGGACCCGGACTTGATCCAGAACTATAGATATGCTGAGGATGTGGGCTGCTTTCCTGAAACTGTGGTCCTGGTGGTGAGGCACTGTTATAAAATGCTGGTGGCCTGTAGACAGAAAGAAGAGTATTTCTTAGTTCAAAGAAAAGAGGCAAACAAGAATGTTGTATTTTAAATATGTGTGGTTAAGTGTGTTTTTCTGTATCAGAATGTGTTTTTAAGAAGCAGTTTATTCTACATTATCTCCAAATAAAAATGCAAATAAATGCATCTTGCCTTCATTTTAGCCCACAGTCTTAATCAATTGACACTATTAGCTGTTCTAAAGCTTACAACTATTTTGAAAAATACAGAAAAGGGCAAAGATAAGTAAGAATCACCTCTAATCCTGCCACCCACAGAAATATTTTTTGGTTAGTTATTATTTTTTGGTTAGACTTTTTTCTAGGTATACATGGACCTTTCCTAAAATATAACAAAGTAGAATTGTACTATACAAACACACACCTTTTCAATTTCTAATGGATTACTGTCGGCATATAAAAAGACATTTAGGTTTTGAGTGTTGTTCTTCTTTCTGGACATCTTACTAATTTAATTACTATTTCTAATAGTTTTGTCAGTTGATTCCTTCAGGTCTATTGAGGGAGACCACCCCAAAAATGAGCTCCCTCTCCATTTCTTTCTTTCTTTCTTACTTTCTTTCTTTCTTTTTTTTTTTTGCCTCTCCATTTCTATCTTTATATCTATTATGTCTTTCTCTTTTTGCATCGGCTCGCATCTGATCTACAGTATTAGAGTATTAGCCAAACAATGGACATACTTATATTCTTCTTGACCTTAAGAGAAATAATTTTAATGGTTCACATTTCCTGTCAATTTCTTGTTCCTCATTTACTGAGATCTCACTGATTTTCTCAGTGTTCAGGGTTAAAATAATCAACAGTGGGACTTGCAGCCCAGGTGCACAGACTCTGGGAAAGGGCAGCAGGACTGGAATGGTGTTGTTAGAAAATGCAAATCTGGATCCAGCTTACCAAAGGCTTTCCTCTAATAGCCTAAGGAAATATTTCTCTAAAAGAATCAAATATTCTGGGGCGCCTGGGTGGCTCAGTGGGTTAAGCTGCTGCCTTCGGCTCAGGTCATGATCTCAGGGTCCTGGGATCAAGTCCCGCATCGGGCTCTCTGCTCAGCGGGGAGCCTGCTTCCTCCTCTCTCTCTGCCTTCCTCTCTGCCTACTTGTGATCTCTCTCTGTCGAATAAATAAATAAAATCTTTAAAAAAAAAAAAAGAATCAAATATTCTGGAGACATGCTAATGCCACTATTTGAAGATGTTATCAATGCTGAATGTAGCCTCCTAATGAATTGGGAGACATACCAATTCTAGCCACCGGGCAGTGTCTCTCAGGGTTACTCTGTGGAGAGATTTTTAAAGCTGTTAAGGATTCCACAGAGAGAAACACTGATGGCATGCAGCAGGGGACAGAGACAAAGGAAAGCAGGAAGAGCATTTGGGGTGAATGCCGGATATCTGCTATCTCTACCTAAGTTTAATTACATGATTAACATGGAATACAAGTTATTTTCTCAGTAGGAAATTTTAGAGGGAAAATGATGCCATTTTTGAAGATTTTAACTTACTTCTTCCCAATCTTATGTGCTAAATCCACAGTAGGTTTTACAACTATTTCAAAAAGAGATGGGATTTTCTTGAAATCATCAGAGAGATCTGTCTGAAAATCATCTTCAGGATCAGAAAAGGGAAAATGCTCTGGTGGAGTTGGCAGAAGCCCAACTCCTGGAGGTGGTTTGGGAAGAGGAGTTATGCCCCGTTTTCTAAGTTCTTCTAATTCTCGTTCATCTTCATTTGTGGCTTCTTCTTCAGTGTTCAACACCTAAAAATGATTGGCAAAGATTACTATTCCAAAACAAGCTTTCTTCCTTACATTTAAAAACTGTGAAGACTTCAATAAACCAGTTTTGTTATGAGAAAAATATCATTCTGAAGTCAAAATGGGTCAGAGAGAGCTAACTCATTTTTGATAATAAGGTTCAAAGTGGTAAAAGATATTTCTCAAAGTACATTAGCTTTTTAATGGCAAAACAAGGGTAAGAATGAAAGATTTTAATTCCTAGTCCAATACTTCTGCTTTTCTAACATACTACACTCATAGATTAAAACATAAAATAACAAATCCTTGATTTCTCAGGAGACTTTTCTGAAATATGATTTATAAAATATGATTCAAGACAAATGACTCTGTGGTGAGACCTAAGAAATAACTGAAGTACAAAAATATTACTTACTTTGTCCAAAAGTTTCCTTGTTTCTTTAGTCAGATCATCATGTGAAAATTTACAGTTGTCTCCTTGATAACATTTTGCTCCACTATGGTAGAACTTACACGGAAATTCATGTAAATAAAAATATTAAGGAACAGACCAAGTGACATCAAACTCTAATATTTTGAAATCCAAAAACATATCGGTGCTGAGTCAATAAGACTGTATTACTATATATTGCACTGAATTTTTTACACACGTCATATCAGACAATTTTTAAGATGAAATATTTCAATTATGCAGCAAAACATCCAAAGATTTTAATCTTCCTTACTATATTAAGCTAGAAAATATTTTAAAGAAAAAATAATTGTTATAGCAAATACAATAGTATTTCAATTATGTAAGTTCTGTTACTTTCCACAATAAAAATTGTAGACAGAGCAAATAAATTTTGTAGCAAGAGCTTATATCTATAAAGGAAACAAAGGGGCTTGATATGTCATATTAAAGTCAAATATCCCAATATGAAAACTATAAGCTAAGCTACCCCATGATTTTGGAAACAAATTTTAAACTTCTAAAGAAAATTTTAAATCCAGAAGTTTATTGAAAAATATGCCATTTTCAGGTGGCTTACATTCAGGGAATTTCTGAGGGGTTTTAGGAAATTTATTATTGTAATCAACACTTTGACAAGATCAAGAGGAAAAAGTCATATGACCATAGCAGATGCTATTTTAAATTTAAAACCAAAGTAGGTTTTCTAGGGATTTTGAAAAACTTCAGTAATGTTTTATAATCTCAATATTTTGGTTAACATCTTTTTAATAAAGGATATTATGCATATAAATGCAGTTCTCTCCTTTGGTACAATATCCTTGTAAATAAAACTTGCAGATCTCCTTTCTCTTCTCCAACTCTGCATCATGATCAAATTTACACTGATCTCCCTGTCACAAAAGAGAAAAAAAGAAACAATTGAATTTTCTCTATGGTGTTTCATGGTGGAACTACGGCCATATCTTCAGTGTTTAAATCATGATCTAATAATAATTCAAACAATCTCTTGGAAGTCTTGCCCAAGTCAGTGGGTGTGGCTATGCACAGAGGCAGAGGCAGCACGGAGAGCATGGCCTCAGAGCCTACTACCTGGGTTCCACCAGCACTCACCGTTTCTAGCTGAGCCACTAGGGACACTTATTTAACCTCTTAGTTTGGCCATGTTTAAAATGGGGCTATTAACAGTACCTACTTTGTAGGTTTGCTGTAAAGATTAAAACATTTAATATTAATAATCCATTTTAAACAGTACTTGCCACACAGTCAGCATTTTGTGTTTGTTAAATAAAATCTGGGTTCAACAAATTATATTACTGCCCCAGAACAGAATTATGTATGCTCTGATGTACAGTATTTCTATAGACACACTTTGAAGATACTCTTTGAAGAACCAGCTTTATAATTATAAGTATATGAGAAATGAAAAAGAAAAAAAACCCTAATCACCCCCTAAAAAGACTTTACATTTTAAAGATTATTGTGGAAGTTAAAATTCTTTATGATATCCCCCTAAATTTACCTTAATACATCTCCCTTCCAGAAAGTATTTACAGATTTGTTTTCCTTTGTGTTCCACTGTGTGCTGATTAATGAATTCCTGAGTCATAACCTTCCATTTTTTCCCTGGTTTACTATACTGTAAGAAAGAAAAATTCATTTAAATACAACATATAAAATATTAAATATGTACTAAAATGGACAGTCAAATGGATTAGGAAAGCAGTACAAATGACTATTTAAAGTGGTCAAGAGTGGACATTCAGATACTATTCATTTACTTGCAGAGACAGGCTTCTAATACACTGCTCATTGCTACTAGTGGTTGCAAAGAACCTATTTCTATTTTAATGAGGAAGTACAACTACTTTTTAAAAATAAAATTATGAAAAGCTTGAAAATTAACAATAATACTCTGTTGGCAAAGATGTTAAATATGCTTTCTTGTGATTTGCTGATAGCTATGTTATAAAAGATTAATAATACCCATACTGTTTGACAAAATTTGTACTTTTCAGGAGTATTCTGAAGGAATTATCAGGGAGGCACATATACTTTATTCACGAAAATAATTACTGCAGAATTACTTTGCATGATAAAACAAACAGGACAGACAGACACCTAGAAATTACACATCCCAAATGATGAGACTAGTCAAATACATTAAGATGTAGGTCAGTGATAGATTAGTATGTAATCATTACAAACTGAAGAGATGGAGTGACAATTTAGGAACATAAGAAAATGTTCACGATACTTTAAGTATCATATTATCGTATCGTAAGTAAGTATCGTAAGTATTAAATGTTCATGATACTTAAGTGGAAAACTGATCTGAATTTTATAATAATAAAACAAAAGATAAAAGACTCAAAGAATATATCCCCACATTTAAGAGTGTATGTCTCTAAATGGATCTCCAAAAAATCAGAGATTTTTTGCATGTGTGGTTATTCTGTACTTCCTTTAGGAAAGAAAAAAAAAAAAAAGGAGGGAGGATGTATTTCCTTAAACTTTTAAAAAATAACAAAAAGAAGTATATGGTAGAAAATCTCACAGCCCTACCTGTTTTCCTTACTTCTCCTTAGACCCCTTTTCAACTTTTGCTGAGTACAAGAAAATTGAGTAACATGAGTATGATGCTTAGCCAGGCTAAGGACTTACATTCATGAGCTCTATAAAATAGCACTGTTTTTCAAACACCCGGTATGCATCATACTTTATATATAGCAAGAGTTCACAATAACTATTTGCTCTTCTAATCTGATTTGTTTCCCTTTCCTTCAGTTTGCTAGGAGATGGAGAACAAAACACAACCTACTGATAATAGGAAACTGCCTCACAGCAACCACTTGAGGCAAAAGATGGCTAGACTTAAATCTGATCCTCAGTGCTCGCATTTGAAATATATGTTTTACTGTAAGAATTCTGGGGAAAAAGTACAAAAATACCAAGAACACAGATAAAAACACCTATAGGTTTTTAAAAAATATATAAGTATACCGAAATTGCCCCAGGAAAAATACAATAAAATTGTTTATGCTATTCTCTAATCGGATCATTTAAAATGTCTTAAATTTATGTAAATCTGGCTCACAAACATTTTCTATTTCCAGGCTCATTTAGAGCAAGAAGATATAAGAAAATAGGAAATCCAGGAGAATGCATTATACAAAATCAACAGGCCAAATAGAATATAACAAAAATTAAAAAGTAAAATATTAGGTAATCACCAAAAAAATCCAAAACCACCCTGAAAAATGCACCAAGTTGTACCTATATTTCATCAATAATTCATTCTATGACTAATGATGTCCCTCACTGTTTTAATAGAGGGTTATGGGTTTTTCTGTTTTGTTTTTTAGTTTAGTTTAGTTCAAATGAGTAGAAAGTGTATCAGTATTTATAACCATGAGAAACCTAATTATAATGAAGATACTCTAAAAAAATCTAAAGAAACTTTAACAAAATTTTAGGAGAAAATAACATGACTAGAAGATCTGATCTTTCAAGTCTAAGCCTATAGAAGCAACGTGAATGTCCTCTATCGTTAAGATCTCTTGTAATAAAGGAGTTGGAAGAACCACAGAAAGCATTTAGTTCATCACCCTCACTAGACAAATGTGAAAAGTGAAGATTAGAGAAATTAGTGACTTGCTAAGGGTCATATGGCGAGTCAGCAGTCAGGGTAAATAGAACTCTTCGCACTGTATTATACTTCCTCTAAGAAAACACAATTCAGGGCTCCTGGATGGCTCAGTTGGTTAAACGACTGCCTGGGCTCAGGTCAGGATCCTGGAGTTCTGGGATAAAGTTCCACATCGGGCTCCCTGCTTGGCATGGAGTCTGCTTCTCCCTCTGACCCTGCCCCTTCTCATGTTCTCTCTCTCTCTCATTCTCTCTCTCCCTGCCTCTCAAATAAATAAATAAATAAAATAAAAAGAAAATACAATTCAAGAAAGAGGGAGGGGGGAGAAAAGAGGGAGAGAAAGGAAAGACGAAGATAGGGAAAACTAAATTATCTACTTGGTTATTTCAAAATGTACTTCCTCTAGAAGATGTATTATACTGGCATAAGAAACAAGAGCACAAAATTTTTTTTGAAATATATAAGGAAGAGGGAATGAAAAGATTTGCTGGCAAAATAATATGTATTTATAGAAAATGTAACAGGTGTTATAAATACAAAAAAAATGTTAAGAGGTTTTATGGCCAACAGACTAAATAAGTTCTTAAAACCTATCAAACATTTTCTTGTTCTGTGACCACCCTGGAGTTTTCAAGACAGTTCATGTGAACATGCAGATATCTGCGAATTTATCTGGCTTTTAGAGGATCTCATACTCCTGGAAAAGATGAAAATAGATGTATGTTGGCCACTCTAGCATGTTCATTGTACCCTCGA
Source organism: Mustela nivalis (assembly GCF_964662115.1). Taxonomy (NCBI): domain Eukaryota; kingdom Metazoa; phylum Chordata; class Mammalia; order Carnivora; family Mustelidae; genus Mustela; species Mustela nivalis. Next base: position 36,487,550 of record NC_139027.1, on the reverse strand, counting down.
CAGGTTTCCTCCAGACCACTCCTAAATATGAGCTACTTGCTTGGGCTCTGGCACTCTGTTTGTTTCTAGAATCATAACAAGAAATCTCTCTTGACAGCCAATAAACTGACACAGTTGATAACATTTTAATCTTTTTTTTTTTAAAGATTTTATTTATTTATTTGACAGAGAGATCACAAGTAGGCAGAGAGTCAGGCAGAGAGAGGAGAAAGCAGGCTCCTCGCTGAGCAGAGAGCCCGATGCGGGGCTCAATCCCAGGATCCTGAGACCATGACCTGAGCCGAAGGCAGAGGCTTTACCCCACTGAGCCACCCAGGCACGCCAGTAACATTTTAATCTTAATAAGCTAAAGGAAAAATATTCTAAATCTAATGAGTGCAAAAGAAATAATTTATTCTGATTTTCTATAACATGATAAAGAATTTTTTAGTTGCAACCCGGATTTTTAAACATGTTAGTGCTTGACAATCTCCTTAGAGTTAATTCAACACCATACTTTCATTTTATAGATTAAGCAAACTGAAACTCAGAGACAGGTAGTAACTTGTTCAAAGCTACACTTTGTTGGAAGCTAATTTTTTTTTCCAAGCATAGTATGTACCTATTGGCTATAGGAGAGAGCTTACTTTCAGACAGCATTCATACTAATGTGGTCTAGGGAAAGCAACATACTCTAGAGGAATATAGGAAAATGGACAGGCAGGTTACAATCACTCAGAAATTCTAAATTTGTCTCCAAAGCTGCTATTCCATGGAACAGTGAGTGGCTCAATCAATGTTAATAGATTGGGCAGGGGTTGGGAGAAGTTCAGTGTCAAGTACAATATAAAAACAATTGAGGGGCGCCTGGGTGGCAAAGTGGGTTGACCCTCTGCTTTTGGCTCAGGTCAGGGTCTCAGGGTCCTGGGATCAAGCCCTGCATCAGGCTCTCTGCTCAGCAGGGAGCCTGCTTCCCCCTCTCTCTGCCTGCCTCTCTTCCTACTTGTGATCTCTCTCTGTCAAATAAATAAATAAAATCTTAAAAAAAAAATACAACAACAACATCAACAACAAAAACAATGGATGGAACAAAGTAAAATAGGCTTTTTTATACCTAACTTGCAAGAAGCCTTTAATACCTTAATGTCAACTTAGAATCCCCAAGAGTAGACTGGCATGTGCTGGGTTTCACAAATTTATTTGGGCCTGAACTTCTTTTTTTAGGTCATACCTATTAACATCTCCTTAAATAGTATACTTAGAGTACATATTAGAAATCTTTGCTCCTTGGGGCACCTGGGTGATGGTGAAGCGTCTGCCTTTGGCTCAGGTCATGATCACAGGGTCCTAGATCTAACCCCGCATTGGGCTCCCTGCTCAGTGGGGAGTCTGCCTCCCCCTCTCTGCCTATTTGTGATCTCTCTGTGTCAAATAAATAAATAAAATATTAAAAAAAAAATTTGTCCCTTATTTAAACCCAGACATCATAAAATCAGGCATTTTCAAATTACAATATATAGCTATCCCTTTGCTTTCACTTAAGGTTGTAGCTTTTAATACCCTACTCTTGCTCTGCATAATTTAATCAGTCTTGCTAGAACAGTGTCAGAATACTAGATTTGGACTACTTTAATCCCAAGAGTCTGTACAACAAGGCTGAAATGTACATGTTCAGAATTCAATTCAATATATATTTATTCAATATTTACTATACATAAGGTACACAAATTCATCTTTCCAACCATTTATATTGCCTTTTCTTCTCTTTCAATGTTTTCGGTTCTAGTAAGCTAATTTACCACTATAGTATCTCCCTTCTTATTAGCCATGCTTCATATTGGGCTATTAGCATTTTATTGCCCTTTGCATCTGGGATGACTCCTAGCAAAGGAAAGTACAATGAAGAACTACTAGGGTCACATTTTTGCTTTCCAACATACCAGTTTTACTTGAGGTGCTTTCAAACACGTTAATTTTATTTCGAGGTCACCTAAATTTGCATCTTTATACTAGTATCTTGACTAATTAAAACCATAATTCCTTTAATTCTTTTTTTTAGAATCTATTTACACTCATTTGATCTTAGCTGGAAATTTTTCATTTACTAGGAAAGTAGCATTAAAATCACAATGCTTTCTTTGCAGCCAAATAGGTTAAAAGATGGAAAAGCTCTCCTCATTAGCTATAAATTCTCAGTACCTCTTGATAGTCATCCATTCCTGAAAAAATATTAGGCCCTTTATTGGTTCTTCCCCCACGGTCTTTGCGTTTGATTTTCTTCGGCAAACCACGTCCACGACCAACATTAAAACTTTTAACCCTCTGTTCAATACCTAAAAGAGTTAAAATGTACTTCAAATATTATAGAAATACAACATACCTGTAATCTATTAGTTTATAGGGAACAGCATATTTTAAATAGTCTATAATATACAGTGCATTTTTTTTTCCTCTCTAGATTCAATGAAAAAAATTAATTAAATCTTTACATTTTACTTTCCAGGTAGTGCTTCTCATTTTTTTTTTTTTTAAGGGATGTTAACAATAATAAGGAGGGCAAGGCACAAGAATACATATGGCTACAGAAGTCAAAGGTAGTTTTGTTCTTTCCAGTTTTCCTTAGAATAAGAAATAACAAGGCTATCTGTTTTTAAGGGAATTAAATTTTATATTCATCCTTAAGGAAGACATTGTAGGTATTAGTGGTTAATTTGACCAAATTGAGTTTCTAGTGATAATTTTGAGTAGTACTATGTATATTTCTAAGTAAAATTTATACCTATCTTTTACTTTTTAAAAACTTGGCTTAAATTTAAAAGTATCTGAAATTGCAAAAATTATGTATTAGGTTATAAGTTACTAGATAGAGTCATTTCTCGTTTTACCAAATTCACATTGAACATTTTCTTACATATTAAGTGATCTTAAATCTACAAACAGCAAATAAATATATGAAAAAATGTTTACTTCATTAAAAGATATTAAAGAAGTTAAAAATTTTAAAATAACATACAAATTTTACCTCAAAGAATAGCGTTGGTAGGGAGTTGAGTAACTGGCATTTTCACATACTGGCGGGGTGTTATAAATTGGCCTATCAACTTTTTGGAAATCAACTTGGTGAGTGGATCAAAAATCTTCAAATGTGTGGCTATAGTTTTTGATTCAATTCTGCATTTCAGAATTTATTCTTAAGGAAAAATATTTGTGAAGATGTTCTCTGAGACATGTATAAATATAAAGGGTTTAATCACAGAGTTAAGAAAAAACTTGGTGTCAAAAAAAATAAATCTGGGTGCAACTTAAATATCAAGTGATTATGATCACCCAAACCTAAGAATCTATTAGGCAAGCTACGGTATGTCTGTTTAATTGAATAGAATGTTGTTGGCATTAAAAGCTACTCATTAACGTAAGAATGACTGAGATTCAATTCACAGTTAAGGGAAAAAACAAGTTAAACAGTATGCATAGTTTTTTGTTAAAAATCATTGTCAGAAAAATTCTGGAAGAATTTACACCAAAAATATTAATAGTAATTATTTCTGAGTATAGGGATTCAAATTATTTTTGTTTTATCTTTGATCTTGGTTAGGTTATTGTTTCCACACATAGAAAAAGTCTTCTCCATTTGACCATATATTACTTTCATAACTGAGGGAGTAAAATGAATGTCAAAAATAAAAGAATACTCAGTCATTTAACAGAACAAACAGGAAAAGATGAAAGGGAAAACCCCAGGTGGGAATGGATGAGCAAAACCTCTCTATGTTCCCTTATTCCCCAAGTGGAATGATTCCTGACACCACTATGTCTAGACTTCAGGAACAAACTTACTAATTACAATAGCATATGTACAGACAAATTCCTTTCCTTTTTAGTTCAGCAAAGCCTGGATTCATATTTTTCAAAGGAATTTTGCTAGGAAATCAAGAAAAAATAAAGTCGTAAAAACAATCACATTTACGCATAATTGGTTCCTTTTTTCAACAATATAGAAAGTACAGTGACATTGGGTTTGTGGCTCACTCCTTCACCTCAGCCTCATCTTACTCCAGTTTTCTTGAAGCAGACATTGAATGGACAATTCAAAAGGTTGATGTGACTTTTATGTAACCCATAGTTTCTATGGCAACTTGCCCTGGTCTCTCCAGGGATTACGTCCCTCAATACAGCGGATGAAGTGATGATCACTCCAGAAATTTCTTTAGTTTATGTTCTTATTTACAATCTTGAAGGATATCCATATTTCCAATCTTGAAGGATATCCATAATCCTAAGTATAAGTACATTTGCACAGCAAAGATGATCATCATCTTTCCAAGTCTAATAAAAGAAAAGCTACCCAGAATTCTGTCTGTATGGGTCTAAAATAGGCAATGTTTAGAGTAACAGAAACAACTGAAAAATGTAAGCCATTTTTTCCAATATACAGATATTATAAAAGGAAAGGGAAAATATGTAATGGGAAAGTTGTTTTTAAAAAATTTTTATATACTCTAAAAATATTAGCATATCTTTCTAATTCAAATATTAAGTTATCATGCAGCCTGAAATATTTGTAGATGTTTGTCCTCAAAATCTATAAAATAAAGAAAAACAAATGCAGGAACCACGGGAATAAGCTGATCTTGAGAAGAGACTAAGAAATTTAAGTTGTTTACTCCACAGTTAACTGCTCAAAAACACTGACAATTTCACACTTACCTTGCTGAACTTTCATTCTTTGTTTTTTCCCTGGTTCTTTAGAAAATGATGATCCTAACGCAGTAGTTGAGGTTTCTTTAGCTTGTCTGTATTGTTTCAGCTGACTGGCAAAATCTTCCTCTGTTTCCTGACTGTAGGTACCGAAGTTGTCATCGCTGTATGTACTGTACTCATCATATTCTTTACTTTTAAATTTTTTGTTATGCTGACTCCTCTTTGATGTCATGTAGCTTCCTGATAAGTGTCCATGCTAAGTGAAAATGGACAATCATTATAAGAACTTTTCAGTTAAATAAATGAATTGACAGTAACACAGGATATCTTTTTTCCCTCAGAAATTTGGAGAAAGAAAGGGTAGATGATTGTTGTAGTTCTGAGTCTTGGTTAGTATATGTCTATGATGGTATTTAAAATTAAGGTAAAAAAACTAACTGCTACTCTGGGGCACCTGGGTGGCTCAGTGGGTTGGGCCTCTGCCTTCGGCTCAGGTCATCGCATCGGGCTCTCTGCTTAGCGGGGAGCCTGCTTCCCCCTCTTTCTCTCTGCCTGCCTCTCTGCCTACTTGTGATCTCTCTCTCTCTCTGTCAAATAAATAAATAAAATCTTAAAAAAAAAAACTAACTGCTACTCTGGTATTATTAAATATTATAAAGTTCACAGTTCTTGCTGGTGAGTGTGTTCTGTTCAATTTTTGTTTTCCACCCGTGTCTCGATATTTGTACATAAAAGTATACTTAGAAATTCACACCATTATACATGAATTCCTTCTCCAAAATATCTAGTCTTTTTGAAAATATAGAAAATACAGTAAAACAGCTTGAAGTGGAAGAAAATATATATTCTCCTAATATTGTCCCAAATGAAAAATTTAAACATATTATACTTAATAAACAGAAATATGTGTGGAAATTTTAGAAAGAAGATATATTTATATCAGAGGTCTAACAAGAACTTCCCTGAAAGTTAAAAACATCTAGTGGAAACATTGCTTGTTAGAAAATATTTATTGTAATACACATTATCAATTTTATTAATAATTTATTTTACTAAGGCATATGAAAACTTAGAATGTACTTTAGTCCTCCAATTTTTTGTAAAGTAGCATGGAACCTAATGTGGGGCTTGAACTCATAACCCTGAGATTAAGACCAAGATACTTAACCAACTGAGCCACCCAGGTACCCCTAGTCCTACAATTTTATTTAATGATAGTATTCAATTCTATCTGTACTCACTAAAATATTTGTATTAGTTCAGTCATATCTTCTGTCCAATGCTTTTAAAAGGAAGAAAAAAATGTACCTAATTAAAGTTTGAAGATCTAGTAAAACCCAGACCATGACTCATCTTCAGCTTAGCACATTTAAAATATAATATAAAAAATACTGTTTGTGCTGGCAGATTACCAACATGAAACTATGATTTTAATAAAATGCAGGGAAATATTAAGATCATTTCAGTAATTATAAGATAGAGAAAAAAATACTTAACTAAACATACCAAGAAAATCAATTAGCTCAACAATTTTAAATTTTAGAGATATTTTATTAGGTATCTGACTTATTTTAAGCAGTGTTTTCAAAATTTTTTTGTTTGTTGTTTTTAAAAATCAACTGTTCTCATCTAGCACTTTCAAAATTCAGGAGGGGATTTATAATTGTAGCCAAAAGGCAATGTTTCTTAAATTTTTAATAAAAACACTATTAAAGTAAAATAAAAATAATTCTTAGATTAAGGTGAAGATTAATTAATTAGTTGAATGATGCCGACTTTTCCTTTTATTAAAAAATGTGATTCTATGACACACTAGATTTAACAGATACATTCAGAACATTCCACCCTAAAACAGAATACATATTCTTTTCAAGTGTACGTGGAACACTCTTCAGAGTAGATCATGTATTAAGTCACAAAACAAATATCAAAAATTCAAAAGACAAGTTATACCATGCATCTTTTCCCACCATAACGTAAACTAGAAATCTAGAAATCAATCACAAGAAAAAAATCTAGGGACGCCTGGGTGGCTCAGAGGGTTAAGCTGCTGCCTTCGGCTCAGGTCAGGATCCCAGGGTCCTGGGATCGAGTCCCGCATCGAGCTCCTTTCTCAGCGGGGAGCCTGCCTCTCTCTCCGTCTCTGCCTGCCTCTCTGCCTGCTTGTGTGCTTTCTCTCTCTCTCTGACAAATAAATAAATAAAATCTTTAAAAAAAAAATCTAGAAAGAGCGGAAATAGGAAATTAAATAACATACTACTAAAGAATGAATGGGTCAACCAAGAAATCAAATTAGAAATCAAAAAATAAATGGAGACACTTGAAAATGAAAACACAATGGTCCAAAATCTTTGGGATGCAACAAGAGCAGTTTTAAGAGGGAACTTTATAGCAATACAAGTCTAACTCAAGAAGCAAAATCAATCACGAATCAATCAATCAATCAATCAATCTCAATAACCTCATCTTATACCTAAAGGAATTAGAAAAATAACAAAACCAAAAATCAGCAGAAGGAAAGAAATAATAAAGATTAGAGAAGAAATAAATGATATAGGGAACTAAAAATGCAACAGAACAGAACCAGGAATTGGTTCTGTGAAAAGACAACAAAACTGATTAAATCTCTAGTCAAACTCATTAAAAAAAAAAAACACACAGGACTCAAATAAACAAAATAAGAAACAAAAGAGAAGAAATAACCAATACCACAGAAACACAAGAGACTGTAAGAGAATATTACGAAAAATATGCCAACTAACTGGACAACCTAGAAGAAATGGATAAATTCCTAGAAACACATAACCTACCAAAACTGATCAGGAAGAAATAGAAAATTTGAACAGACTGATTACCAGAAATTAAATTGATTCAGTAATCAAAAAACTCCCAATAAACAAAAGCACAGGACCCAGATGGTTTCACAGGTGAATTCTACCAAACATTTAAAGAAGAGTTAATACCTGTTCTTCTCAAACTTTTCCAAAAAATAGAAGAGGAAGAAAAACTTCCAAATTCATTCTATGAGGCCAGCATTATCCTGATTCCAAAATCTGATAAAAATACCACCAAAAAAGTAAACTACAGGCCAGTATCTCTCATGAACATTTTTGCAAAAATCCTCAACAAAATATTAGCAAACTGAATCTAACAATACATTAACAACGACATTCAAGTGGGATTTATTCTTGGGCTGCAAGCGTGATTCAATATTCATAAATCAATGTAATATATCATATCAATGAAAGAAAGGATAAAAGCCATATGATTATTTCAATAGAAGAAGAAAAGCATTTAACAAATTACAACATCCATTTCATGATTAAAATCCTCAATGAAGTAGGTTTATAAAGAACATACCTCAACATAATAAAGGCCTTATATGAAAAACCCATAGCTAACATCATACTCAATGGGGGAAAAAAAAACAGAGCTTTCCCCCTAAGGTCAGGAACAAGACAAGGATGTTGACTCTCACCTCTTTTATTCAACATAGTACCAGAAGTCCTAGACACAATATTCAGACAAGAGAAAAGAATAAAAGGCATCCAAATTGGTAAGGAAGAAGGAAATTTTTCACTATTTGCAGGTGACATAATACTATATATAGAAAACCTTAATGTTCTACCAAAAAACTACTAGAATTGATAAATGAACTCAATAAAGTCAGAGAGCCTACAAAATCAAAGTACAGAAAATTTTTTCATTTCTATACACTAATAATGAAGCAGTTGAAAGAGAAATTAAGAAAACAATCCTAGGGGCGCCTGGGTGGCTCAGTGGGTTAAGCCGCTGCCTTCGGCTCAGGTCATGATCTCAGGGTCCTGGGATCGAGCCCCACATCGGGCTCTCTGCTCTGCAGGGAGCCTGCTTCCCTCTCTCTCTCTCTTTCTCTGCCTGCCTCTCTGCCTACTTGTGATCTCTGTCTGTCAAATAAATACATAAAATCTTTAAAAAAAAAAAAGAAAAGAAAACAATCCTATTTTGGGTTATACCAAAAATAATAAAATACCTAGGAATAAACTTAACCATAGAGGTGAAAAACCTGTACTGAAAACTATAAAACACCGATGAAAGAAATTGGAAGATAAGGGAAGCCTGGGTGGCTCAGTCAGTTAAGGATCTTGCCCTAGGCTCAGGTCAGATCCCAGTGTACTGGGATTAAGCCCCACATTGGGCTCTCTGTTCAGCATGGAATCTGCTTCCCCTCTTCCCCGACTCATGCTTGCACTTTCTCTCTCTCTCTCTCCCCCTCTCACCCATCTCTGAAATAAATAAATAAATAAACAAACAAGCAAATAAATAAATAGATAAAATCTTAAAAAAAAAAAAGAAATTGAAGATGACATAAACAAATGGAAAGACATTCCATGCTCATGTATTGGAAGAACAAATATTACTAAAGTATCTATACTACCCAAAGCAATCTATAGATTTAATGCAATCCCTATCAAAACACCAACAGCATTTTTTACAGAACTATAATAAACAATCTTAAAATTTGTATGGAATCACAAAAGACTTTGAGTAGGCCAAAATAATCTGATGTGATCCTATTAATTCTTCAATGATATATTTCAATAGTCTATGACTAAAGAGTACTCTTTAAAGAGTATGAATTTTTCTTTGCAGATTAGATGCTTATTATCAAAACTTCTAATTCTTTTTTTTTTTTTTTAAGCAAGCTCCATGCCCAGCATAGAGCCCAATGGAGGGCTTGAACTCACAACCCCGAGGATTGAGACCTGAGCTGAGATCAAGAGTTAGATGCTTAACCAACTGAGACACCAGATACCCCCCACAAAACTTCTTTTTTTTTAGCAGGCTCCATGTCCAGCATAGAGCCCAATGGGGGCTTAAACTCATAATCCTGAGGATTGAGACCTGAGTTGAGATCAAGAGTTGGATGCTTGACTGAGCCACCCACATGCCCCCAAAACTTTTTTTTTTTTAAGATTTTATTTATTTATTTGATAGAGAGCACAAGTAGGTAGCAGTAGGCAGAAGGAGAAGAAGAAGCAGGCTCCCAGCCAAGCAGAGAGCCCGATGCGGAGCTCCATACCAGGACCCTGAGATCAAAACTGAGCAAGAGGCTTAACCTACTGAGCCACCCAGGCATTCCAAAACTTTTAATTCTTAGTTTTAATTTAATTCTCTGATTTTTCACAGCTTTTACAAAAATAATCTCCACATTCTCACTTTTCAGAATAGAATTATCCCTAAATGTTCTATTAAGCCCCCTAGCCAGCTTTCCCAATTGCAAGTATTCCTAATAGCCCTCTAATGGTGTAAACCTCTCCACATCCCAGGGCTCCTTCTGCAGTGAGACTCTAATGTTTGGGTCTGGGCATCACCCATGCAGTGCTAGTGCGCCACAAAGCACTAAAACGATGACATTACAGGAGCAGCCCCAAGTCTCTAGGAGACTATCTCCTTATACTTCAAATGTTCATCATTTGGAATGAACAAAATACATCCATCAGCAAGGATCTAGCAAGTATTTCTTAGTCTTCCTGCAAGACTTAGACTTCCTCTTAGACTTCCTGCAAGAAGATAACAAAAACGCAAAAGTCTGTTAAGTTCTTCCAAAGGATACAGTTTCCCCAATTACTTAGCTGACTGACTACTGGGCTACACTCTTGGTTAGAATGTCTGCAGGGCAGACTGGCTTTCTGTAAAATGAAACTGGTCCCATGACAATAACTGTAAACATGAAATAAGGGAATGGGAGGCCTTGAACAAGGATGAGGAAAAGGGAAGATACACTGACTCAAGTTTAAAAGCTAGATGTTAATACGATATTCTATTTTTGGCCTAAACTATAGAATTTATACATCAGACATTTGTTAACTAGGAAAACAGAATTTTTAGGATGTACTTAGGGTATTTTCTAATCTCAGTGAGTCAACTCTAAAACAGATGTGGAGGAAATGGTACTGAACTTTCTTTCTCCTAGCAGACTAAATAAATTCAGATCAGTTCTCCTCCTAAAAACTGCAGAAAAGATAGACACCATATTTTTTAGATCCACTATAAACATCAGAGAGCTATCAAATGTGTGAGGGATTACTAGACCATTAATATTTGTGGAGTAGACGAAAATCGTGAGAAATGAACAGCATCTGGAGTAGTTTTTGTTCTCAAAGCATTAGTCTGACATGAAAAATCAGCTGAAAGTTTCAAGAGAGCACTCGTAACTACCAGAAAAAGTAGAAGCCTTTATAATTCCCATCCACCAATTTTGGGTCAATCTCAAAATGTGGATTGGAGGCTACAGTCCAACCTGTCATCTGGGTGGCCAAGAAGAGTTTCAAACACTCAAGTTAGAGTTAAGTTTGTAAGGGTCACTAAAAATTTGTCACAGCAAGTAAGAATCTTCTCTGGAGGAAATGAATATCATCCCAGGCTTCAAATTATTTCTACAAAATGCACCATATTTTGCAAACACAATGCTCAGTACATAATACAAAAGCAAACAAAAAATGCAGTTGTATGAGGAGACAAGATCAGCAACAAGAACAGTGAAAAGCCACCAGTAAAAGAAACAGACTCCAGGGGTGCCTGGGTGGCTCACTCAGTTAAGCGGCTGCCTTTGGCTCAGGTCATGATCCCAGGGTTCTAGGATCGAGCCCTGCGTTGGGCTCCCTGCTCAGCACAGGGAGTCTGCTTCTCCCTCTCCCTCTATCTGCTACTCAGCCTACTTGTGCTTTCTCTCTCTCTGTCTCTCTGTCAAATAAATAAATAAATAAAATCTTAGAAAAACAAACAAACAAATAGGCTCCAGATATTGAAATTCATGTGACACCGATTTTAAAAATATCTGTGCTTGTTATTTTCAAGTAAATGACATGAGAATTTTAGCAGCAAACTGGGAACTATGAAATTACCCTGATGATTTGAAAAAAAAAAAAATCAAATTTCTAGATTTGAAAATACAAACACTGGAATTAAGAACTTAATGGATGGGCTTAAGGGCAAATTAGAGCCTCTAATGAGAAGAGAAAAGAAGAGAAGAAAGGTAAAGGATAGAACAAAGCATATGCAGTAAAATGTTAATATTCTGGAAATCTGGGTGAAAGATACACAAGAGTTCTTTGCACCATTCTTGGAACTTTTTTACAAGTCATTATGACAAAATTAAAAGTTATTAAAAATAACAGTAAAACATGGGCGCCTGGGTGGCTCAGTGGTTAAGCCGCTGCCTTCGGCTCAGGTCATGATTTCAGGGTCCTGAGATCGAGGCCCGCATCGGGCTCTCTGCTCAGCAGGAGCCTGCTTCCCTCTCTCTCTCTCTGCCTGCCTCTGTCTGCTTGTGATCTCTCTCTGTCAAATAAATAAATAAAATCTTAAAAAAAAAAAATAACAGTAAAACAATTTCCCCACATATAAGAGCTAAGAGATTTTATTGATAGTGAAACTGCACCACAAACAATGCTAAATAAAGACTAAGTTTTTACATTTAAAAAAATTGATACCAGATTGAAATTCAGATCTACACAAAGGAACAAAGAGCACTGGAAGTGAAATGTGGGTAAATATAAAATACCATCCTTTTTATTTTCTTGATTTCTTTAGCTGAATTTTTGAAACAAAAATAATCACACTATATTTGTAGGGATATACAATAATATAATGACAATAAGTAACTATAACGTTTGAGGAAATACGAGTCAGTTAAAACAAATGTAATGTTGTTTATACATACAAATTGATTTTATCCTCCAGAGTAGCCCCCATGGAAGGCTATATATTTATTAAAATACTTGTGCCACTGTTTTAAAATATTCTATACTTCCTTTTCCGGAATAATTTTTAGTGACAGCTTATGAATCAAGAACTTATACATCTCACTATTTGATACTTTCAAATGCTTTGCTATCTGAAACAATAACAATCATTCTGAGCATTTTTTCATTGTTTGGAATAGTCTCTAAACAAGTTTTGATTATTTCTAAAAAAATAAGTCTACCTGCAAATGATGAAATTTAGGTATCAAATCAGTGTTTGATACACTTAAAAATTTTGTCATTAGCGATAAAAATAATTCTAATGACTGTTACACTGTTCTGAGAAATGGAAGCTCCATTTACTCCAGAATCATCAGACACTGAACATACAGATACATTCACCTAACTTGATAAAATTATTAACTAGAGTAGAATTCTTTTCAAATTTTAAAAGATATTAAAATAATCATTTATTCAATAAATACTTACTGAGCAACTTCAACTATAAAGAAGGGAATAGAGAAACAGAAGGCAATGAAAGAACTCTAACACACACAGTATTTTGTTTTCTAAGCTCATAAGAGATTAGGAACATCAAATTAGGAAAAAGAATAGAACTCTGTAGACAAGCATATTGACAGATTGGCAGAAATCAGAACTCAGAAAATCTGTGGTTTTTCAAATAAGTGCACATTGATCTGAATATTCCCCAGTGTTCCTGAGAGCATCCTGATTTTTCTAGCACAAAATACTATTTATATTGAAGACTGTTCATACAGGACAACATGCCTGGCAAAGATATAAAGTATATCATGTTCTTTTCTATTTAAAACACTTCAAATAATTTTTGCACTTAAAGAGATAGATGTCACAAAATTCATGTGAAAACCCTAACCCCTCCATACCTCAGAATGGATTTGGAGATAGGGCCTTTAAAGAGGTGATTAAGTTAAAATGAGGTTGCTAGAGTGGGCCCTGATCTAATCTGATCTGACTCATGTCCTTATAAGAGGAAATTTGACACACAGAGACCCTAAGGGTGTGCATGCACAGCAAAATGACCATTTAAGGACAAAGGAGAAAGATAGTTGCCATCTACAAGCCAGGGAGAAAGGACTAACAGATCTTTTCCTTGTGGTCCTCAGAGGACACTATCCCTGCTAGACTCTTGATCTGGCACTTCCATCCTCCAGAGTACTAGAAAATAAACTTTGTTGTTTAAACCACTAGTCTGTAGATTTTGTTATGAGAGACCTAGCAATTTAATATATTATGAATGATTTCCAAAGATTTAAAATTTATAGCATCCATCTGCATGTTTCTTTTTCTATATTGAAAAATATAAAACATTTTTTCAAAATATCAGAAGGCAAAGAATAAAACTGAAAATTTTATTTTTCCCCTTAAAAGGCAATACCTCAGGGGTGCATGGGTTGCTCAGTTGGTTAAGTGTTTGCCTTCAGCTCAGGTCATGATCCCAAGGTCTTGGGATCAGTGCTGAGTTGGGCTCCCTGCTCAGTGTGGAGTCTGTTTCTCCTTCTACCTTTCACCCCTGCTCATGCTCTCTCACTCTCTCTAAAATAAATAAATAAATAAAATCTTTTTAAAAGAAGGCAATACCTCAAAATCACAACGAGAGGTCATTTCACACACATTAGGAAGGCCATTATAAAAAAATTAAAATAAAATAAAATAAAACCAAAGCAACACAAAGCAAAAATAAAAACAAAAACAATCACCACCCAGAAAATAACAAGTTTGGCAAGGATGTGGAAAAACTGGAAAACCTCATGTATTCTGGTGGTAGGAATGAAAATGGTGCAGTTGTTATGAGAAACATTTTGGTGGTTCCTCAGAAAATTAAACACAGAATTACTATATGATCCAGCAATTCCACTCTTAGGTGTTTGTTCCAAGGCACTGAAAGCAGGGTCTCGAAGAAATATCATCCACCCATGTTCATAGAGCAGCATTATTCACAACAGCCAAAGGGTGGAAGCCATCCATCTGTCCAACAATAGAGGAACACACAAAATATGGCATATACATACAATGGAATATTATCTAGCCTTAAAAAAGGAATGAAATTCTGGTACATGTTAGACGAACCTTCAAAAAGTCATGCTAAATGAAATAGGCCAGACAGAAAAAGACAAATACAGTATTATCCCACCTATATGACCATAGAGTAGACAAATTCATAGAGACAAAGTAGAATAGTGGTAACCAGGGGCTGGTTGGGAGGGGGAAGTGAGGTGTTATCGTTTCATGGGTACACAGCTTCTATAGAGGATGATGAAATGGAGAGTGGTGACAGTTACACAACAATGTGAATACACTTAGTGAACTGTATGTTAAAAAAAATGGTATGTATATTTGATCACAATTTTTTAAAAAAGGCAATACCTGAGAAAATGGAATGTCATAATCCCTGTAGAAACCAGCTCTTTTTTTGTGGGAACTTTCTGTATGTTCAACATCTGAATCAAGGCTGTAGTCTGAACTATCATCACTAGATGGAGAATTATGCTAAAAGAAAGGAAAAAACAAATAGTTATATTTGCAAAAGGAAAAAAATTTAACTAGTAACTAGATAGGCTTGTTTCAGCCCGAAATGCCAACCATAGATTATATTATCCTCTAGTAGATTCTAAAGTATTAACCCAAAAATCCTTGTTCCGGGGGCACCAGGGTGGCTCAGTCAGTTAAGCGGCTGCCTTCAGCTCAGGTCATGATCCTTCTCCCTCTCCTCTCTGTTCCTGTTCCCTCATTGTCTCTGTCTCTCTCAACTGAATTAAAAATATATATATTAAAAAAAAAGTAGAGTAATTATTAACCTGAAATTAGCAGTTGGACTATATTAAAATAGCTAGTAAATAGAATAGGTATAGATATGGTATATCACTTCCGAGATTAGGTTATAAAAGAGCCTAGAGCTTTCATCTTGGGTGCTTTCTCTTGTTCTCTTTCACTCACAGTTCACCTGCTTTGGGGGAAGCCAGATAACATAATGAGGACATTGACGCAGTCTGTAGAGAGGTCCACACGGGGGTGAGGAGCTGACACCTGCCAAGAGCCACGTGAGTGAGCATGGAAAAGGACCCTGCCTTAGTCAAGCCTTGAGATGACTGCAACCCCATGAGAAAAGCTGAGCCAGAAGCACCTGGTTAAAGCTGCACCCAGATTCCTGACCCACAGAAACTGGGAAATAAATTTCTGTTCTTTTAAGATTCTAAGTTTGGGGTAATGCTATACAGCAACAGTTAACTAGTAAGATTTTGGTGTCTGGAAATGCTGTTTTTCCATAAGAAATATCTAAAAAGTAGGAGGGATCTTGGAAACAGGCAGTGGATAGAAACTGGAAGGACTTTCAGGACAGTATCAGTGAAAGTCTAAACTGCCTCTAGTGAGAGCACCTGGTTAGCTCAGTTGGTGGAGTATGCAACTCTTAATCTCCAGATCATGAGTTCAAGCCTCACACTGGGTCTAGAGATACAAAAAATAGTAATAATAATTTTAAAAAATGGGTTGGGCAACCAACTCTTGGTTTCCTCTTGGATTACAATTTCTTAGGTCATGAGACTGAGCCCTGCGTCAGGCTCCATGCTTAGCAGTGAGTCGGCTTGGGATTCTCTCTCTCCCTCTGCCCCTCCCACAACTCATGCACATGTGTGCGCTCTCTCTCTCTCAAATACACAAATCTCTAAATAGATAAATAAATTGCTTTGAATGATTGTTAGTAAAATTCTGAACTTTAGGGCAACTTGAAGTGGGATATCTAATTGAAATCAGAAGAATAGGGGCGCCTGGGTGGCTCAGTGGGTTAAAGCCTCTGCCTTTGGCTCGGGTCATGGTCTCAGAGTCCTGGGATGGAGCCCCGCATCATCGGGCTCTCTGCACAGAGGGGGGCCTGCTTTCTCCTCTCTCTCTGCCTGACTCTCTGCTTACTTGTGATCTCTGTCTGTCAAATAGATAAATAAATCTTTTAAAAAATTAAAAAAAATAAAAATAAATTTTTAAAAAAGGATTCAAAGTAGATTCTAACTAACCTTATGTTTTTCACGTTTTCTCCTTTTGGATTTTTTCTTCTCTCTTTCTTTCTTGTGTTTTTTCCTTGATTTTCTATAGGCTTTTTCATTTTTCTGTTTTTCATCCTCTTTTGCTTCCTGTTCTTGTGTTTCTTCAAGTCCTGCATCATCTATTTCACCATCTTCTAATTCGCCATCTTCTCTGTAGAAAACAATGACATTTTTATTTTTAAATGTTATTCAAAAACGAGTCTTATAGGAACATTTCCAAAAGAAAAAAAAAAGCAGATGCCAAGAATTTAAGTTACATTCATTTAGATCAGGAATGGCAAACTTTTCCTGTAAAGGGGCCCAGTAGTATATTTACAGGTCAAATACTATTTCTGTTGCACATTCTTCCCCCTTTCTGGGGAGCAATCCTTCAAAAATGTTAGAACCAGTCTTAGCCGCAAAAATTTGCCAACCTCTGATTTGGATTAAGATCACGGACTCTTACCAAATGAATGAATGCATGCATAAATGCGGTGGTATTCCATTGTATTACAGTAGTTGCCATCTATTAAGCATTACCTTTTAAAAAAAGGTTGAACTAAAACATTTCAGTAAGTAAGCATTCTTACTACAGGAAGGGGTTTTTAACTTAGCGTCACATAAACAACTATAACTAGCTTTAAAATAAAAGTAATCTGTATTAATTCTCACCATCAAACTTCAATAAGAAAACAAATTTCAATAAGTAGATAAGGAACAAAATCTGAGCTACAGAAAAATCATAAATTAAACTTGAAAAAAAATTAAACTTGAATCTGCAAAAAATAATGGTAGTAAAATCATGAACAGAATTCCACTTCCCAAATACTAATATGTTTGCTATAATGGAGACCAAACTAGAAACAAACTTTTATATTGCTTATGACCTTTTTATACTTATAGAAGCCAAAATATTAATAGTATTTTAAAGACAAATTAAACAATGACCTATCTACATAAGTATATAAAATAAGTTTAGCATTTAAAGTTTCCATATAGTTTGAAAAAATGCAAACTTCTATAAATAGTACAGAAAAACAAATGTCTGTATGAGTGGAAAAAAATGAGACGCAACTAAACGATGCTGTGTGCATTGTAAAGATACTTTTAAGTTGCTAGGGTGATTGCCTGGGTGGCTCAGTTGTTAAGTGCCTGCCTTTGGCTCAGGTCATGATTGCAGGGTCCTGGGATCAGCCCTGCATTGGGCTCCCTGCTCCGCAGGAAGCCTGCTTCTCTCTCCCTCATTCCCACTGCTTGTGTTCCCTCTCTCTCGTTGTGTCTCTGTCAAGCAAATAAATAAAATCTTTAAGAAAAATAGTTACTAGAGATACGTGATTTCTAAAATGCAAAACTGATGATGTCATTCTCCTGCTCAAAATCCTCAATGATGATGTGATGTCTCAAATTTGCTTCAGAACTATCCACTGGGGGAGAAAGGAAGTGGTATCAACAAGATTGGTCATGAGTTGGTAATTGCTCAGATTGTGGGATGTGTAGGTGTTTGAAGTTTTCCATAATAAAAGGACGATACCAGTGATTCCCTTCTGACCTGAGGATGACATCAGAACTCCATGATATTACCAAAAGGCACTTTATAATTGAGTCCCTGTTTGAGTCCCTATTCCCCAGCTACTTTCAATTTCTCATGTCTGTAAGCTTTAAACATCACCTTAAAAACTCTCATTGCCCTCCTCCTCTCAACACCTATCCTCCACTTCCTTTATCTGGCTAACTCCGGCTCATTCTACTGGACCCAGTTCAGCTGTCATTTCCTCTGAGATGCTTCCACTGATGACCCAGGTTTAGGTGAAATGTTTTACCCGAAGAACACTCCTAAGAATTCTCATTTCTTTATCACTACACTCTAGGCATTATGTTCAAATAATATGTTCAAATAATGTGAACATATTGGTTGAAGTTCCAAGAAAAATGAGTACATATATTCATCAAAAGATAAGCACAAGAATGTTCTTTGCAGCTTTAGTCATAATAGTAAAAAACTGTTAACAACCCAAATCATCATCAACAGGTGAATGGATAAATTTGCTTTATTTATATAATGAAATGCTATAAGGCAAAAAATAATTAGCCACTGTTACACGCAATATGGACAAATCTTATAGACACAATTATGAGTAAAAGAAGTTAGACATGAGGGTATTGTTTGATTCCATTTATATGCATTTCAGGAAAAGGCAAAACTAACCTATTGTGACAGAAGTCAAAATACTAATTACCTCTTGGAGGGTTGTAACTGACAATAAAGGGGTACTAAGGAATATTCCGGGGTGTTGAAATATTCTGCACATTGATCTGTGTGGTGATCATTATATATACATACATATTTATGTGTAAAAATTCATCAAGTTGTACATTTTCAAACAGCGTACTTTCAAACTGTGTACTTTACTGCCTATACTCACACCATAACAAAATTTAAACAGCACCAAAAAAACCTATGGACATTCACCCTTTATTTTACCACCCTTCTCCTCCAACATGAGCTCCTTAAAGCATAAATCTTTTTATATCTTAAAATCACTAATTCATACTTATCACTTTGACTGGAGCTATTTAAATACCTAAATATTCAAGCTAAAAATGCCGCATATGAATTTATGTCCTACTTTACATAAATTCTTTAACTGTGAAATATGGGGTGTTTATATTTGTCATTCGACAAAAAGCAATGAAAGATATTTTACATTTCTTTCTTCTCCCTTAGCCTATTAACCATTTCAGCATTCACACAATAACAAATTTAAACTTGGGAATTTATGTATGGTTACAAATAAGAAGATAGAAAAAGCAAATAAAGAACACTGATCCCCATTTCCATGAACTGTTTATAAATGCTTTACAAAAATCAGCTTTGGGGGCACCTGGGTGGCTCAGTTGGTTAAGCAATTGCCTTCGGCTCAGGTCATGATCGTGAAGTCCTGGAATCAAGTCCCGCATCGGGCTCCCTGCTCCGCGGAGAGTCTGCTTCTTCCTCTGAAGCTCCCCCTTCTCATGCTCTCTCTCCCTCTCTCTCCCTCTCTCTCCCTCACCCATTCTCTCTCAAATAAATAAATAAAATCTTTTTTAAAAAACCCCAAAACCAAAAATCAGCTTTGGGCACAAATGGAAAGCATGTATGGCATGCTGGAAGAGGAGACTTCCAGGGAGGATAGCTGGCTTCTAATTCCAATTCCGCCACCAAAACAAAATAAAGCTATCTTGATTGAGCACCTACTAATGTATCACACTCTAATCTAGGTCTGTGAAAAATAAAAAGCAGAAGAGATAATATAAGAGTGTTTAGCATTCTCTAGATGCTGAATTAGCTCAACACCATTATGAAAGCTGTTTTGTTTACTAAACCCAAGAAACTTGTTTAAATTTAATAAATCAAAAAGAGAAGTTCCCAGTTCAATTCCATATGGAGACTTTTCATTAGTGTAGAATAATAGAGTGATTATGTCTTTTTTAGGAAGAGGCCTATTCATGTTTATGAACATGTAAATAACTGTTCAGTTAACCAACAAAATTATTCTTAAAATAATTTATCTCTTAGGCAAATTCATAGAGACGGAAAGTAGATTAGGGATTGACAAATAGATCAGAGGGAGGAATGTGGAGTGACTGTCAATGGCCACAGGGGGTTTTCTTCTTGGAGTGATGAAAATGTTCTAAAATTAAAAAAAAAAAAAAAAAGGTTCTAAAATTAGATAGTGGTAATGATGGCACAACTCTGAATTTCCTAAAAACCAGTGAGTTGTACAATGCCCTCACTGATCAGGACATGTTCTTATTCTGAGGTAAATTTCACTAAACCCTTATAAACTGATTTGTTTCATAAAGCACGCTACTTTTTCCCCCATTCTGATATTGTTGCTATTAAAACAATTTAACCTGAACCATTCAGTCTTACCTCCACAAGTAGCTTCTGCTTTTTCTTTATGCTTGCCTAAATGCTCCTGCTACAAGCTACAGATCAGAAACTGAGTCTTCTGGAAGAAACACAAAAGCCTCAATAAAAGACTATACAAGTACTCCCAATAGTTGATATTACAAAGATGTTACTCATAAATACAAGCATCCTGGGAAAAGCTGACATGATCACCAGAAAAAAGACATTTCTCAGAAGGTATCAAGTGAAGGTCAAAGATGTCTTTACATCCCAGAAGCAGATGACTTCATAGAAGTAGACTGCTTATCCTAAGACCAACAGAACACAAATTTCCTAGATACTTGAAACTACTGCTTGTAACACTTTTCTTTTCATGCTTTTGTTCTAAATCACCCTGTCATTTCTCCTGTACTGTGGATAATGGAGAAGAACTACTCTGAACTGATGCGCTGGTAACCAGCTCATCATCCACCTAGCTCACCACCGGCAAGGCTCAACCGCAGGCTGACCTCAGACCTGGCAGAATGCCTCATGAGCCTCCAGAATACGGAAATAGAGGCAGTCTTGGGAGGTGCTGCTACATAGCTATTTTTTACCCACCTCCATATATCTCCTTGTATGGTCGCTGTTCCTCAGCCACAGGGTACCCTACCACTCATGCTGCCTGTGACTACTTGGCCTCTTTGGTTTCAGTGTTACCCAGTAAGACGATGGACATGAGGAGCTGACACCATGGTGATCCTACATTTGCTGTCAATATAAATAATAAACTGAATTTTACTGGCTGAATTTGTCAGCATGCACTTGCTTGGGTCTAGGCTTGCCCATGCCTACTCTGATCTTTTCCCTCACCCTATGTAGCTTATGTATGATCCTCTTGATAAAGCCTTGACCTAACTCCCTACATTATACCTCCCAAACTCGTTATTTCTTCTCAAGGAAAACGCTGTCCAGTCATGGAAGAGCTACCTGACATGAGTTTTTGTGATTTTATGTTTATCCCCAAACTGAACCTTGGGCTAGATGGCTTGCTAGGTGGCTCATCTTACCTGTTTCAGCAAACGTTTCTTTTACAAACTACCAGTGGTAAAATCTGACAGATATCTACAACTCTCAAAGTGTTTTTCTCTTTATCCTTTATCCAACACATTCTTACACCCTCTGGAATGTATTTGGTTTGCAGAAATTAGGGTTATCCCTTTTTGACTATCTACAGCTATAGCAAGTTTCACTCTCAAGCCAATCTCAGAATTTGCAAAAGCCTCAACTCAAAACAATTCCTTCAAGAATGAGACTTGGTACAAATTCATGGGCAAAATTATAAATTTTAATTAGCCTAACATCCTCCATAGTTTTATGACAACACTTCCAACTTTTCCTTAACTCTATGTAAGTTATCAGGATCCCAGAGATAACAAAGAATCCCTTTCTCACTTTTTTTTTAACAAGTAATTCTACTTCTGTTTTTACATATGTAACCCTTCTAATCTACATTTCCTGAATCAACATGTTTATTCATGTTTGTCTAATCAAAACCTAACTTGCATATGCACATAACTATATATAAAAATATAATAATTAGTCAATTTGAGATTATTTCCTTCCCATGTCCTTCAGGAGACTATGCTTCTGTGGGAATGTCTGATGGGACACTGATCTCCCCAGAGCAAAAAACAGATACTCTTTTTACTAGAATCATTTGGGATCTATTTTCAACTAAACAGGTCACATAACTTGAAAACGTTATCCAAAATATGTTATTAACATTGACTGAAAAGATAAATAATACTGCAAAGCCCCAGAGTTACAACAAACCAAAGTCATTGATCTAAGTGGTTGTAGATAATAGCATAAGCCCTAGATTTCTTGCTGGCAAGCCAAGAAAAATTATGAATTACTGCTAATACTTCTTTCTACCCATGAAGTAATATCACAGGGAAAGTTGACCAATCTATATTCAAATAAAAGACAAGACAACTTGGCTATCAAAAGTGGACACAGGGGCACCTGGGTGGCTCAGTGCATTTAAAGCCTCTGCCTTCAGCTCAGGTCGTGGTCCCAGGGTCCTGGGATCGAGTTCCACATCAGGCTCTCTGCTCAGCAGGGAACCTGCTTCCCTCTAACTCTGCCTGTCTCTTTGCCTACTTGTGATCTGCCTGTCAAATAAATAAGTAAAATCTTAAAAAAAAAAAAAAAAAAGTGGATGCAGGAGGCGCCTGGGAGGCTCTGTCAGTTAAGCTTCTGCCTTTGGCTCAAGTCATGAATCCAGGGTCCTTGCTTGTCTCTCTCCCTCTGCCTCTCCCTCTCACGCGCTCTCTCCTCACTCAAATAATTAAAATCTTAAAAAAAAAAAAAAAAAGTGGACTCAGAAGTAAGTAAGATTCCCTTACTTTGGTCATCCCTCTAAAGAGCCTTCTAGTCTCTTCTTATAATTTAGTCATGGCTATTCTTATCTCACAGTTTTTCAGTGCCTGGTCTCCAGAGTCATATATGCTTCTGCATAGCTCTTATTTCATCAGATGGTACAAATACTCATTTGGTAACAGAAGGAAAACAAAAGGACTCTGATATTCACTCAGGCTAAATACTAAGGCCTTTGATCATAATTCCTACAAAGATCATAACCCATACAGCAGTGAATACATAGCACGCTGTTCTATAAGGGTAGGACTAAGGCGGTACTGTTAAAATAAAACTCTACCAAGTTCTCAGCATGTGCATATAAAAGTGCTGATCTAAAAAGAAAAAAACAAAAGTGCTGACCTTATATCTCTGAATCTAACAGACACTTTCATATCCCACCTCAGAACTCTTTATAAAGCAATATCTATGCTTTTTGTGACAGAACAAAATCAAAAGGAAGAATTTCTGGTTCCCAAATGACCCAATCAGAACATAAAACCTAGAATTCCTAATATATAATAAACCTTCTATTTTCCTCTTTATCTTTCCCACTTTCAGCATGGAGAGAGAGAGTGAACTCATTTCTTACCCAGCAAGCAGATTAACTAAGCTTCAAAAAAAAAAAAAAATCTTGAGTGAATTATATTATTCCTTGAATGCTATTTATAGAGCCTTTTGTTGATCAATATATAAACTATGTTAAAATTCTTAAGATTGAGGTGAAGCTAGGACCAAGATTAATTTACACAGGGGTGTGCCAGAAATCCTTTACTAATTTTTACGTGTGAGCTGCAAATTTGGCTGAGCTTCAGGGAACAAGGATTAGGTTTAAGACAATAGTGCTTCTAAGACAAAAACAGACCAGTTGCTAAAGAGAGGTTCAGTTTTTTCTAGTAGTGAGATGAGAAAGAAATTTCTCTTGAGTCCTCACAGAGACAATATTATCTGATAAAATTGTCAGTTCTTGACACAATGGACACGACTTTCAATAGTGTCCATACAACAAATGCAATAGTTTATCACCTACAGCATGCCCCAATTTGAACCAGGGCTTGCTGCCAAAATCCAATTGTGAAAAAGCAATTATATAAGAAAAAAATAATATTGTCCAAGTATGCAATTATCTGATGTTCTGACTTGTTTAAAGATTCTATTATTTTAAGTAATCTCTTTACCCAGCTTGGGGCTTGAACTCACAACTCCAAGACCAAGGGTTACATGCTCAACCAACTGAGCCAGCCAGCCAGCCACTCCTCTGATATCCTGATTTAATCTAGGGATAAAATCTACAACATCAAGAGCAGAGATTCTCGGGGCGCCTGGGTGGCTCAGTGGGTTAAAGCCTCTGCCTTTGGCTCAGGTCATGATCCCAGGGTCCTGGGATCGAGCCCCGCATTGGTTTCTCTGCTCAGAGGGGAGCCTACCTCCCTTCCTCTCTCTCTGCCTGCTTGTGATCTCTGTCTATCAAATAAATAAATAAAATCTTAAAAAAAAAAAAAGAGCAGAGATTCTCAAAAACTATACATGTATTAGAATTTTCTGTCCTCCTAACAAAAAAAGGGGAGGCATTCATTCACTTAACATGTATTTATTCACCACCTTCTCAGTGGGCATACAATGACAAACAAGACATGGTCTCTTCTTTCAAGAAGTTTTTAATCTAGTGATGAGGGAGATTGACATCAATGAAAAAACCATATAAATAAAGTAACAACCATACACTTCATGGTGTATTCTCTACTAAATTTATACTAGGAGAAAGTCATCTGTCAGAGGCACCTGGAAGACTTTCCCTGAGCAAGTCATGAAGTGACTAGTTCTAGTGAGGAGTTCTAGCCTAAGAGATAAAGGGCTGCAGAGGGATCTGTGGCAGGCAGAGATAATAGGATAAGCAAAATTTCTGTGTAGAAGAACTGAGACAATGCCAAGGTCACTGGATTATAAATAAAATGGGAAAGCTGGTTTAAAATTATGCTGGAGTGACGGGTGGTTCTAGATCATGCAGAGCTTTGACCATGTCTGGGGTTTATTTAATATAAATGAGAAAGCACTGAAGTGTTTCCAGGTGAGGAGCTGATGTAATTAGATCTCCATTCTGAAAGATAACTTTGAGAGTAAAAAAACAAGACCTAAAGGGGAAATAAAACAGATAGCAGGAAAGCAGTTAGGATGCCACTGCAATAAACAAGCAAGAATCTAGGGGCACCTGGGTGGCTCAATGGGTTAAGCCTCTGCTTTCAGCTCAACTCATGATCTCAGGGTCCTAGGATCGAGCCCCGCATTGAGTTCTCTGCTTGGCGGGGAGCCTGCTTCCCCTCTCTCTCTGCCTGCCTCTCTGCCTACTTGCGATTTCTCTCTCTCTCTGTCAAATAAATGAATAAAACATTAAAAAAAAAAACAAGCAAGAGTCTAGAAGAAGAATGGAACATATTTGGAGAACCTAATAACTTGACATTGCTCCCTCAAATACACACAGTATGAATGGGAATGTTTTTTCTACAACAGCGTTGAAGCAAAAAAAAAAAAAAAAAGGCTGAAAACTATCAATTCAAGAAATTAGTAATTATTATCATTCAGGCGACCCTCCATGAATATTATAAACATTCTCATGATTGAT